>NC_136496.1:131837068-131849568 GCF_053919585.1 Euprymna scolopes | reverse complement strand
GTATATATATATATATATATATATATATATATATATATATATATACATACATATATATATATATATATATATATATATATATATATATATCTTGATTGAGATTGTCGGACTGACCTCCTCATCTTGGTTGTTATTGTCACAACGTTTTGGCCGTTTTGCCCTCCGGCCTTCGTCAGGTGTTTTGTATCGAACTGACGAAGTCCGGAGGGCAAAACGGCCGAAACGTTGTGACAATAACAACCAAGATGAGGAGGTCAGTCCGACAATCTCAATCAATGAAAACACCTCATCTCAAAAATACAGACAACTACTATATATATATATATATATATATATATATATATATATATATATATATATATATATATATATATATATATATATATATATATATTGGCTGAAAGGAAGGAATCAGTCCACAATCTTTTTTTTTTTTTTTTTGAGCGAATGCTTACATTTACTTCCTTTACTGTTTTAAGCACGTTTCGCAATCTGTAACGAAAAATACTGTCGCTGATTATTAGATCGCTGTACAAAAACGACCAACTATTAATCAGAAATAAAACAGATGCAGTGGTTCAAAACAAAACAAAAGGGAAGAAAGTTGATAAAGAAAGATGAGAACAACGGCAAAACAAAATCACGAAAAATTCACTTTAAAACATATACAGCTTAAAAAATATTTTTTATAAGCTCAGGAATATATATATATATATATATATATATATATATATATATATATATATATATATAGCGCAAATGCGATAATATGACTTGCTATTGTTGAATACTCTCTCTCTCTCTCTCTCTCTTTCTGAATATTTTTTGTGTGAATGCCCGCTGACATGGCATTTATACGTACCTATTTCCCTTCATTGCTTATGTTAATTGCCGATGGCTTAGAGGATAGATATTAGCCTACTAAACCAAGGGTTGCCTTGAGACTGGGTTCGATTTTCTAGATCAGTAGTAATTATTACTTCCTACACTGATGATTACATAAGCATGAAACAGTAGTATTTGTAGGTATAAAAGTAATTTCAAATATTTATTTGAAAAATATTAAATGAATAGAGAGATAGATTGTGTGTATATATATATATATATATATATATATATATATATATATATATATATATATATATAATATATATATATGAATTCAATCTCCGCCTTTTCTCCTGAAGATACTTCTGCTTTCTTTTGTAGATCTATTTCTCTCCATGTCACTTTGAAAAACTAAAATTGGAAATGTTAATTAATTTTTTAACTATTTACATCTATAAAACCAAACGTGCATTCTATATACTATATCAAATGTTACATTAGTAAAAAAAAAAAATATGACAACGTCCAGTCTGTTATTCAAATGATTTCACATGTTAAAAATTTCAATGTTAATGCTGACCTGATTGTCTGCATTTTTCTTAACACTATGTCTGGTCACGTGAGATTACGCAAAGGGATGCGAATTTAGTCTTTTCGTTTTGCTTTTCGTGTCACTCGATAAAATACTAAAGACGCAAACATGACAACCATGAAAAAAATAGATGTGGTTTATGTTTCTTTGTTTCATATTTATTGTTTGGATGCAGTGTAACGCCCCTTATTTTTCAGAAGAGTTCAGGGATGTTTTAATTTTCTTTTATAAGAATATTCTCTGTGAAACGAGGGTTGAAGAAGAGAAAATTAAGTTTAACAAACGTAATTATAAGATGTAACTTACTTGGGGGAATACGAAATAAAAAGAAATTAAATATAAAATGTTTTCATATAATTTGGATTATTCGGACTACTTTTCTCATCTTTAGTATTGTTTGTACAACGTTTTATGCGATGTAGCTTTCAACCTTTTGCAAGTGGATCTTGTTGAACTCGGAAATCTTTCTGTCAAACTCGGAAGGATCTTGACATGAATTTTGAAAGAAACAAGTCAGGAAGCTAAAGTCTTTTCCCTCTAGGCTACAATCAAAGTATAGTATCTGTTCTGGCCCCAGTCGATGAAGAGCAGGGGTCGTTCTAGACTGAAGTAAATGTTTTGGTCCCAACCCAGAGTGTCTTTTCATAGGAACCGGATTTTCCCCACATTAAACATAAATTGATACGGCTAAAAAAAAATTTTTTTTTTTTTTTTGCAGTATATATGACAAACGCGCGTATACTAGACTACCCTCTCCCTCCCAAAAAAGAAGATAATGCCCGGGAGAATTGTTTCATGATAACATTAAAATATAATAATAGCAAAGTTTGGACTCCAGACAATCAGCACAAGACAAAATTTAAATTCGATTTACTAGAAAAGAACTTCAGCTTATGTCTTAAAATGCGATTTTTTTCTTCTGTCAAGCTTAACTGTGAAGAATATCTTTTAGTCTGCCATGCTATAATTTGAAATATAATTTTCTTTGGCCTATAAAGATTAAACCTGAAATCGCATTTTCTACCAGTATTAGTTTGTACAATTTTCTACAAATTTTAGTTTTACAATGAATTAATTTTAATTTTCTACCAATTTTAGTTCGTAAAATTTTCTACCAATTTTCTCCCAATTTTAGTTTGTACAATTTTCTCCCAATTTTATTTTGTATACTTTTCTACCAATTTTAGTTTGTACACTTTTCTACCAATTTTAGTTTGTACAATTTTCTACCAATTTTAGTTTGTACTACTTTCTCCAATTTTAGTTTGTATAATTTTCTACCAATTTTAGTTTGTAAAATTGTCTACCAATCTTATTTTGTAAAATTTTCTACCAATTTTAGTTTGTACAAGGGTAGTTCCAAAAGTAAAGCCTCTTATTTTTAACTGAAGCAGGTGAAGAACTACGAAAACGGGAGTGGTACTCTTAAGGCGAATAGCCTTTTATGCTCCTGAATTTATTTTTATACATAATTACGACTATTTCCAATGCATTTTACCAGGAATCCAATGACACATATCTGCTTCTTATACACGTTCATGACAAAGGTTGGTTTTTAAAGTCTCATACTGTCAATATCTTAAGCATAGCGATGAAACTTTCAGGTCATAAATGCATAAGTTCGTTCATTATAACAATACAATTTGCAATCCCTCTTTGATCCATTCGGGTGGGAAAATAAGAGTTATTACTTTTGTAACGCCCCTTGTAATATCATTTTTTTTTATCAGGTATGATTAAATTTAAAATAAAAGTTTATTTTATCAAAATTAAGTCTCAAATAGAATTTTTTTGTCTGTCAGTCTTAAATCAAAAATATCTCAGTCTTCAAATTGTGTTTGAATTATCATTTTCTTTGCTCATCCATACTTAAACAAATTTGAACTATAATGTTGTTTGATCTGGCAATGTTTCGAACAGAATTTTCAGTGCTTATGCGAAATACCCCCTGTGAAAAAAAAATATAGAAAAATCTTTTTGCTGTACTATCCGTGACGGAAAGAAAATATCGAACGCAAAAAAAAAATCACGTTAATTTATTGTTTTATTTTTATAAAGAAAATCATTTTTAAGCGAGTTTGTATTTTACCAATGCCTCCTCCTCATTTTTCTCTCTTAAATCTCGCAAATTTTCATTGTTTGGAATTCTCTCTCTTATTTCTTTAGATTCTTGCTTATCCCCTCGCCATCTTGGAATCATCCAGAAGAAATAAGGCAAATAACTCCCAATAATTCAAATTTACGAGACATTTAAAAAAAGAAACAAATGTTCTTAAAAATAATTTTCTTTATAAAAATAAAACGAGTTGATCAATTTACGTGATTTTTAGTGTGCGATATTTTTTCCATCATGCGTGCGTACATCGTACAGATTTTTTAGTATTTTATCCTTATTTTAGAGGTATGAATCCGAACAAACGTCACATTTTCTTTGGTCTACAAACTTTAAATTTCACTCTTTTTATGCTTAAGTTTGCTTAAGTTTAGAATCGTATTTCCATTATTAAACGCATAAATTGCATGCACGTAGTTTACTAATACTCGTTCTTATGGATTTGAAGTTGAACATTTTTTTAAATTTTAATAGTTCAACTTTTTTAATTTAAGGTTAACTAGGTGCTATTTTGTGAACTTCAAACTATTGTATTTAGGTCGCCATTTTGAATCTCGAAAAGTGCAAAACTTGTAATGTGGATTACCTCTATTTTTGTGTTAGTGTTATTTCTTTTCATGTGTTAATTTGACATGAGCAACGGTTTTCATATGATGATGTTGAACTTGATTACAATGTTTATGCTATTTGTTGGGGGAATGATGACGCGAAGGCGGCCGAGTGGTAGAGTTATAATTTGAAAACAGCTAATTATTAAGCAGGAAAACTGAAGGCATTAAAATGCTTGATAAGAATTGAATAAGTCGGCGTTAGCTTTCTATTCACTATAAACAATTGAAGTAAAACAGGCGTTACAATTTTAACAGGCGGTTTTATTTCTAAAGAAAATGCCGATAACCTTTGACATTTCAATTGGTAATGAAAAAATGTCTCTCAGTCTCTTTTTTATGTTCGTGTTTTATTTTTTATTTATTTATTTATATTTTTTCGCTTTCAATATGTTTCTTTTTTGTAAACAATCTAAAGTTATTTACTTAGCTCCAATCTCTGGTTCTTTTCTGTAATATAAAATATGCATGGCAAGAACTCGTCTACCTATAACTCTCGCAAAGGATTTTCCTTTTTTCTTTTCATTCATTCAGTCATTTCGTACGAATCAAATCATTTTGCTGTTGGCATTGGTTTTCCAGATATAATTCTTTCTAGAAAGACACCGGGTACTTACAAGAACGACCACGTTTGAAGGTTGCCAACATCCTTTGTGAAAGTGTTTTGTTGAACAAACTGAGTTCGAACTTGCACACCTAGGTTGTTAATTTGCGTCGTTAACCATTGAGTAACCATCACCTCTCTCTTTCCGACTTCCTAAACGAAATGCAATTTCCATGAACAGAGTTTCTTGACAGGAACTTCCAATCCGTGGGAGACATTAATATGAGACTGCGTTTAACTGTTCAGATTACTACTACCTTGTCGAATGATGTAACAAATCAAATGTGAACACGAATGTAAGAAAGGCATATATAAGTTGACTCGTGTGCGCAATGCAGGCACGAAATTCCAATTTAATTGTTTTTTTTCACTTGTGTTCACTCCAAGGAAAGCACATTGCAACTGAAACGTAAGAAGCTATTGTGAATTAGAGAGCAGACTCATAAAAGCATCCTAAGTGGGGAGTTTTGCAATAAGATATTTGTTCACATTACATTTAATTGCCCGCATGTTAGTATAGCCAGGGAAGAGAATTGCAAGAGCTAATAGTCCGAAGAAAGAAGCTATGAAAGTAGAAAGCTTTCCAACATTTGAAGATCTTTACAGTGAAGGAGTGAGATGTTGCTGATTGTCGAGTTGAACCAGAGTATTGCCGTTGCAATTGTAGACAAACGAAACATTTTCGTCAAAGCACATTCCATTGAAGAACTTTGGTGACGAGACAGGATCTAGGGCTTAGTAGACACTGTGGAACCTATTAGATTTTCCTTTATACGACTATGTCTATGACAGATATATGTCGTTGGTTCATCAGCCCATATGTGGCAACAATAGTCTATGTATGAGCAAATGATGGTCTTGTAGATATATAGGATATTAATAAGTGTGAGAGGTTTTCTGTCTCAATAGCGGTGGCTCACCTTTTTGCAACAGACTCTGCAGTATATTTTGTACATTCGTTCCAATTTATATTACATGTGAATGTAAGGCCGAGGAGTTTGAATGAAGTAGAGTGCTATTTCCAATACTAATCGGTGGTTAAAAAGGTTGAAGGAAAGGCGGTTTGTCTTAGTAGCATTAAATGTAACCATCTATTGTCGGCCCTAATCCACTACAGATTGAAGTGTTCTCTTGTCAATAAAACTATGTTTTTATTTGGATTATTTTCTCATTTATTTGATATCTGGTTATCCTACTACGAACTGCCTTGTCAAAGCTTATGAGGTTTTTCAACCTTACGTGTTCAGTCATAGCTGAGGAGGAAAGGGAGAGATTCATACCTTCCCGAAGAATGTCATTATGAAAGTGATTTTGTGATACCAAAAGAACTTGAACATAAAGTGTCGAACCCATGTTTCACGCCCGTAGCCATTACATAAACTTAACCTGTTTTGGTTGTGATAAATTGTATATCATTTATATCTATATATAAAAATTTCACTTTTTTTGTGTGCTATAGATCTCGATATGTTAAGAGTTAGAACATTAAAATAAGTTCAAATAAAGTTTATTTCTCTTTTAAAAGAATCGCATGACACATGAATTCCTCCAGTTACACCTGGAGCCACTAGATGCGATTACCGATTAAGTCAATAAAATAACTGAAATAAATTAGAGCATAAGGAAACGAACTGATATAAATAGAAATTTTGTCCGTCTGTCAGTCAATCCACCAGTCACAATTTATTTAAACGTAATAAATAACTTGCGGAAGTTTGTTTCATTTCAAAATGTCAAAGAGCTTAGCTCATTTTGTAAATATAATATACTACATTAATAGTAAATAATAAATTCCCAACAAATAAAGTGGTTATCATGGCAAGAAATATAAACTGAAACTTTAAGATATTCAGTCTGACGTTTTACCAACTGACCTACTTGGGTGTTATTATAAATAGAGCTTAAAATATTACCTTCACACAATAATAATACCTTTTGAATGACGTCATGTTTAATTTACTAGTTTTTTTCATAATAGATTTTTTTCGTTTTGTAAAGAAAGATCCAATGAAAAATGCCATATCAATAAATAATGTATTTAAAAAAGTTTTCAAATGTAAATAATCATTTTTATTGATATTATTGAGATTTCAAATAATTAACTAAAAACCAAATCATCCAGTATATTTTTTTAAAATCCATTTGATGTTTTGTAGCTACAAGTTTTTTTGGTTTTTTTTTTCAGTTAAAAACTGAACACATTCAAAGTTTTTTTTTTTTCAAATAATTAACTAAAAACCAAATCATCCATAATATTTTTTTAAAATCCATTTGATGTTTTGTAGCTGCAAGTTTTTGGGGGGTTTTTCAGTTAACAACTGAACACATTCAAAGTTTTTTTTTTTTTCAAATAATTAACTAAAAACCAAATCATCCAGTATATTTTTAAAAATCCATTTGATGTTTCGTAGCTGCAAGTTTTTTGGGGGGTTTTCAGTTAAAAACTGAACACATTCAAAGTTTTTTTTTTTTTTCAAATAATTAACTAAAAACCAAATCATCCAGTATATTTTTAAAAATCCATTTGATGTTTTGTAGCTGCAAGTTTTTTGGGGTTTTTTCAGTTAAAAACTGAACACATTCAAAGTTTTTTTTTTCAAATAATTAACTAAAAACCAAATCATCCAGTATATTTTTAAAAATCCATTTGATGTTTTGTAGCTGCAAGTTTTTGGGGGTTTTTCAGTTAAAAACTGAACACATTCAAAGTTTTTTTTTCAAATAATTAACTAAAAACCAAATCATCCAGTATATTTTTTAAATCCATTTGATGTTTTGTAGCTGCAAGTTTTTTTTTTTGGGGGGGGGGAGGTTCAGTTAAAAACTTTGAATGTGTTCAGTTTTTATTAAGTAATACGTAACTCGCGCATGGATTTATTTAAAAAAATAATAAAGCTACAAACACGTTAAAGTTTGGTTTAATTTTTTCGTTAAATGAAAATAACAAATCAACTGCTACTGTTGAAATTAAATCTAAAACAACTAATATAATTTTTTTCGTGTATAATTTTATTTTGTTAAAGATTTTTTATTACTTCATTTCATATTGTCGAAGATATTTTTCACATTTCTTTCGAAGCAAAATATTGTAGACATGACTATATTCAATATTATTTCCGACTCAACTTATAACGACCCACCTTATAGCAACGCTACGCTATGAGGTCCAGTGCCTCGTAAGCCACAATCTAATACGAAACATGTTTTTATCAATTCAGTTAGAAATCATAACAGCACAATTAAATCATGCCTCGTATTTTCCACTCTTACAACGACCTAAAATTTCTGATTGCTAACAATTCAAAGAAATAAAAAAAATCATCGAATTTGAAGAAAGAACTGCTGCCTTCCATTTTGACTATCGTGTGGGGCAGCATTCTAAGCTAATGATATTTGGGACACCTCGGCAAAGAACTCCATTTTATTGATGCTGCCTTCCATTTTGACTATTGTGTGGGGCAGCATTCTAAGCTAATGATATTTGGGACACCTCGGCACCTCAGTTCATTGTAAATCTTAAGTCATTCTCTACCTATGAAGTTCACTCCCGAGACTTCCAACAAACACAGGAAGTTGAGCTGACATCTGGGTAAACTGAGCTGGCCCAACATGAACCCTATTCCCTGTAGTATATGGTACGACGAATATATACTAAGCCCCCTTCCTTTCAAAATGAGACCTACTACTTTGGAGAAAGTGGTTATGAATCAACAGATACAACGAAATATCGCGTGACAATAATTACATAGAAAGAAAACCATTATTTATATGCATATCTCCCCTTAAAGGGAGGTCTAGTAGCTCAGAGTCACAACCAATTAAAATGCACGAATATTCAAAACATACGGTCCTTACTAGTTGCTTCGTAATTCGTTCATATCCCAAAAATAAGGACCAAAGCGAGGCAATAATTTTTTATTCACTTTATTGTCATTTCACACCACTGAGCAGTGAGATTAGGGAGACAGAGAGAGGTTGATAATTACTGCTTAATCTTGTTTTATTTTTAAAACATTGCTTACTCGTGTGTGTGTGTGTGTGTGTGTGTGTGTGTGTGTGTGCGTGCGTGCGTGCTTTCAAATGAACTTACGAGCAATCTCGCTTTCTCTCTTTGTAATATCTGACGTCACATCCATTTCTATCACACAGGAGGTCGAGCTGACATCCAAGTATACTAAACTGCCCTCCGACTGAACCGTATTTCCTGTTATTTTCAACTAACAAAATGATAATTGCCCAATATTTCACAATATTTGTTGATATTTTCCAGGTGGAACCGAACTGATGAATGCCGCACTTTTCTGGTTGAAGAAAATCAAATACGAAAAACGGAAGAAAATAAGAAAACGACAGAGAAGTTTTTTGCTGCACTTATAAAACCACGGGTAACAAAAATCAATCAGTTTTCGTTTTTGCCATCCCTCATTATCGATCTCTCTTCTAGACAAATAGATGTGAAAATTGGGTTGATGATTATAAATCAAATTCAATACAAGTCTGATATATTTTGATTAAAGCGTTGTGCCGATATCATGACCTCTCAAACGTGCACTGTTACATAATTACGATCTATTTTCTTAGTATATAGTTCAGCAAGAACACATTGTGATACGTAGTGTCATAAGGACATTTTACACGAAGGTGGCTGTTTCTCATTCTGTCTAAGCTATTTTCCTGCGAAATATAAATAGTTTTGTTTTCGACGTCACCAAGACAAGTTTTAAATATCTCTTCTAACTCCTCGCAATAGCTTTGCTAGCTGAGAGGGAACTTATAAACTCAATTTGATTTCTATAGTACATGCATGTCGCCTGAAAAAATAATTTGTCTTTCTGTTTTCGTAAGTCTTTCCGGGCCATGTTTTCTGTTGTTGAAACTGTTGAATAAAATGAAGGAGTTTGTGCTCTTGTTAAAACTTGGTGACTCTTTTCTTCATGTTAAGTCAGTAAATAAAGTAAAACGACTCGACTAAAAAAGGGCGATCTCAAGCAAGCTTTTATATCTAGTCTCCAAACATTTAAAATACACCAAAAGAAACAAAAAGTTGTGAAATATTTATTTTGTTTTCATGTTCACCCAAACAAGGCATATCGTCAGTTGGACATGATGGGTAAAAATATGGTTCGTTGAAAAATTATTTTGCCAATTAATCAATTAATCTCTGTAATCAATTTGCTTTCACAAATTCACACTTGTACTTATTTCATTTCATGGACCATAAAACACTGTTTCGGGGATTTAGATACAATACAAGATATTAAATAATGATTCCCCAACAGTGTTGATTAAACAGCACCTTCCTTTAAAAAAAAAAGTAACAAAAATGGTGATTGGATCAAATTTTTTTCTCTTGATCAATTAGGCTAAGCTATTGATATTATTAAAAAATATATTCTTACCTGTGTCATTCGCCCTTGTATCCTCAACTGAAAGTGGTTCACAAAACTGCTGTATTTTATAGCATTCCAATGAATTCATTATCCTACTAATCACATCCAATTTCAGGTATTGATATGTTTTATATATTTACATTTTTATTTACTTATAATATCGTTATATATATATATATATATATATATATATATATATATATATATATATACGTGTGTGTGCATGTGTTTAGAGAAAATATGCTTCATAAATGATATTACATCCTTTGTGTATAAAACTTTTTAGTTTAAAAGCTCTGTTTTTTGTTAAATATAACAACAGAGATGATACAAATGAAAAAACAATATAGCTACATTCCAAATTTCTAAGGTTGTATTTATCTCAATATTCGATTTTTGAACATAACTAAACTTCCGCACATTTTACATATCTTGTTCATTATGTAGAAATATGTGATACTGATTCTCTGTAAATGTTCCGATATTATACGATTATGCCCATTTCTTCTGAAATCAAATTTCTTCATTTTCTGAATAGTATACAAAAGAAAAAATTCAATATTGACATATAAATAATTGTTTTTTTGCGTAACTAAACAGGTCTGTAAAATGTGCGGAAATTTTGATATGTTAAAAAACTGAACGGTAAGACAATTAAAAACTTTAACTTGATATGTAACAATAGTGTTATTCATTTATATATATATATATATATATATATATATATATATGTATATATGTGTGTGTGTGTGTGTGTGTGTGTGTGTGTGTGTGTGTGTGTGTGTGTGTGTGCGTATTATGTTGGATTGGTGTAAAAATAATGTCATTTTTTGACGTTCAACTATAAATAAAATATTAATTTTGCACCAACCTTATATATATATGCATACTAGCAGGCTATATATATATATATATATATATATATATATATATATATATATATATATATATATAACACTTTAATTCCTTCAGCTATAATCAAAACCGAAACCAAGACTTATGAAAAATTCTTAATGAAATTGTTTTTTAAAAATTAAATGACTTAAGTGCCATCTACTATAATTGAAACCGAAATCAAAACTTATGAAGAATTCTTGGTAAATTTATTTATGTCAAGAAATGGAAGTACCTAACAATTAAGCGATCCGATGTAAGCCTGACACAGAAAATAACACACACGCTATCGTATTAATATATGGATGAATGTTTAAAAGAATATGCAAATTAAATCTTTTGCTAGTGAATGCAATTCCACGAATGATATAGATGGTTTTATTTTTATATTTTGTAAAGCAGATTTAAAGTGTATCATGAGTCGATTTAGATAGTTTCGCAAGGTTTCAACTCCCTTAAAGACCATATATTATTAAGGATAGTACGGCTATCACTAGTAACAAGGTAGACTCGAATGCTTCTTTATTGTTAGTAAGGATTTTTTTATGTAGATGGTCTGTATAAACTAGGGTTTTCGTTTGCATTATATTATTAAGTTTTAATACATATACTGCGTGTTCCTTTTTCTCCATTTATAAATGATTAATATATATATATATATATATATATATATATATAGTAAGTTATAAAAATATATATAGCAATTAAGCTACACAAAATATTCCGCGTTTCATTTACGCTAGGATTCGTCAGGCTTATGCAAAGAGTTGTGGTTGTCTCGCGTTTTTATATACGCACATTCTATTGAGTTTTTTGTTAGCCAATCAGATTTCTAGTTTCCACCTTTCCCTTCCTAATCAGCCAATGGGCAAGCACTTACAGGAAATAGGCCCAGCTGACCTTGGGTTCACGCCTTCCTTTGCATGTGCTTTTTTAGCGGGAAGCGTAAATATCTAGTGAATTGACCTATTTTAAACCTAGGTGTAGTTAAATGTGTATTTTTTTCAATTTTTATTATTATATTACTTTATATATATATATATATATATATATATATATATATATATATATGTGCGTATATATATATATATATATATATATATATATATATATATATGATAATTTAGGTATATGTCTGTTTATTTTATTTATTTATTTTATATTGTTATTGTTAATCTTAAAATTATTTTGTATCGCTAACCTAGAGTAAAGTTTATCCTCTGTACACAGTTGTTCGCTATTTCTCTCTTACAATTTAATAGATGTTAGGGGTTCCTTAAAGTATAGAATAGACAATTTTTCATGAAGGCATAATCTGCATGGATCGGCTAGGTCTCTACATGTGGTTTCTTGTCTTACTATTTTCCATTCGATTACCGGCGGGCGTTCGCTTTCTTTGAGTTCCCAGTATTTGTTTGCTCATTTATTTGATAAAGGTATGGTTGGTTTTTATGTATTGCGCCACACGTGA
>NC_136496.1:131617068-131832068 GCF_053919585.1 Euprymna scolopes | reverse complement strand
AACAGTATTCCATCCTTGGCCGTACTTGGCTTTTATATAGATAGAGAATTGCATCAGTAGTGAGATATCTTCTGGAGCGGTAGAAGGATCCCACCATCTTTCCAGCGACCTTGGCAACAGACTTGATGTACGTGTTCTTTGTAGGTAAATAGAACTTCCATCCACGGGGGAGGGGGGTATGTTTTTTTAATATGTGTTGATTAGCAAATTATACTTCTCCACATGATCAAGAACAAAAACTCCTTCCTTTCCTTTTACAAGGAGGTTTTGAAGCCCTTCCACATACAGCACCTGGTATTCCCAAATTGTCACCCATCTAGAACTGACCATGCTAAGAGTTGATTCGGAGAAAATGGTGACGTTAAATTTTGTCAGCTATTTAAAGTACGGTGAGGCTGTCCTCGCATATGCTGCGCCTCGTATTTCTAAATGGTTGCCCATTTCATACTGACTAGGCTCAATTTTTCTTAACTTATATGATCTAATAAGACCTCTTATTTAATCATCATTCTTATAAACAAAAGCGATTTCTACATATAAATATTCAAACAAATATACGACGCGTACTTTTTCTTAATTTTCTTTCAATGTTTATCAAGGTCAAGGGTAATTCGAGGATAAAGGTTAATAGGATGGAACGATTGTCAAGGAAATTGATCAATGTAATGAACTTTTTTTGTGGAATTTTTAATTTAATTTAATTTAAAAATTTAATTCAAATGATATATTTTCAAATAAGTGTTCGTTATAATACCTTTACTTTATATATTATTTTAAAAAGCGTGTTTCGCTCCATCTAATCGTTTATATTACAATCGTCTTTAAACCTTTTATGCCTTCTTGTCAGAATGTTTAATATAAGATGGAAAAAATAAACCGCACAATTTTTTTATTTCAATTCAAGCTAGGTCAATAAGCTGTCGAAACATCTCGCGATATAAACAATACGTTTGACCTAGGTACCACTACTGAACGCACAGCAGAATGGT
The DNA here is from genome assembly GCF_053919585.1 of Euprymna scolopes. Taxonomy (NCBI): domain Eukaryota; kingdom Metazoa; phylum Mollusca; class Cephalopoda; order Sepiida; family Sepiolidae; genus Euprymna; species Euprymna scolopes. Next base: position 131,831,079 of record NC_136496.1, on the reverse strand, counting down.
GGTGTAAGAAATTTCGTGACGGTCGCTATCATTTTAAAAAGAACCCGATTAGTTTTGTACACCTGAAATGTCGCACTTCAGGTGTACGAATCAAACACTATGGAAATTATAGTTTTTGTATCAAAATGTGCTTTTTACTTTTAATACTAATAGGATCACCGCTTATCAAGACACAAAGGCTACTTGAGGATAACAGTTAATGAGTTTGTCAGAGATGATAAGACAACACCTTGAGAGGATTGGAAACTATGAGTGAACCGGATAGAACTTGATATAGCTTGACAAAAATTTGTCAACATTAGATTTGAAAGCGATTATGTTGTAATCAACTAGGAAACAGTCCAGTTGTATTGTGTTCTACAGAGAAGAATTTTAAAATATTTTTTTCTGTGGAAGTTCTGTTTGTTTTAGATACACAGAAGGGGAAATAATTTTTTATAGCGGTTGTAACTAGACGAGTTTTTCTTTGTTTTAAAAGAGCACTGTAGATAAGAGCTTAGTTACGCACCTACCATAAAAATAATGATGGAGAAGAAAAAGACTAGCAATGTCTCTTTTGCGAGCAAGAGGGTGTAGGGAAAAGTGTAACGTAGCCATTACGCCGCAAATGGACAAACAAATAAAACAGGAATAAAATAAAAATAAAAATCTGGTTCAGCATTTTTTCTTTTTTTAACAAAAGTTTTTTATTGGCATTATTTTCGGTACCACTTTTAAAAAAAAAGTCTCTTGCTGCCATATGTCCATTTTAGCCTGAACGACGTTTCTCCTCACCGCATGCTCGGCGTAGACAGCCATTTCTGGCCTTGTTTTACACGTTCATTCTCAGAGAAGCCGACTTTGTTTTCTCTCCTCACGCCGACATTAGCCAGCAATTTCTCGCCTGCGATTTTACACGTCCATTTTCTTCATCGTCTACTTTGCTTCTTTCACGAATAAATCTTGCATTTTTTCTCCTTTTTTCCACTCCTCTTCTCGTGCACACTTCCTAATTTGCATATGCGCGTTTTTCTGTTGCTGCTACTGCTAATCTTTTCGCATGCTGGCTATCCAACGCTGCTCGTGATATTTCTACGCGCTCACACACAGTGTGTTACAAGAGAAGAGTACACTCCCCTCCTCTAGATTTCAAAGTGGATTTAGTATGAAAGAGTACTCCTAGTAGGACTTCATCAGATCTGAAAATGGTACTTTATCCTTGGACGTATCCGAAATAGAAGTAGAGGATTGCGTCAGAAATTGGTTACTTTCTAGAAAATCTGGAGATTTTGCCATTTCAACTTACATTTGTTGGGCCGTGGGATTAGCACTAGATAGTCCTATGAGACCCACTCTCTCACATCTTGCCTTCCCATTTTAGTTACTAACTAACTGCCTGAGGGGCCCTCACGGGGAAATGCCAACGGGACTGCCTAGGTATTTATTTAAGGGCCAGAGTGTACTACTTCTTTAGTGCTGTTTCATTCTTCTCACTTTCTACATCATCCTAATAGTGAGAGGACAATAAATACTGAGATACTTTCTGGAGTGATAGCATGATCCAATCATTTTCTTTTTATTTGATGTCATACCGTTTCTCTGCGACATTTTTCATTGGTTGTTTCAGCTAACAACGCCTCAAATTCCTAAGCTGCCACTTTTAAATATGAAGACTTTCCGTGATGATGAAATCGTCAACCTCCACACCGAAATGAAAGATCTTAAGGTAAGACGACTATAATTGATGCATTACTCTTTGTCAAGGTTGCAAACTGTTAAAGCAGTCATTATCTTACTATCGACTGAGCTGATAATTGAAAAGTACACTTGTGCCTCTCTTAACATAAATATTCCCAACTAATCCGACAACCAGAAAAAAAATCACACATTTTATTGTCGAGGACTCAAATTCATGAAGGCTTTCTACTTTAATAGATTCTTTCCTCAAACAGCTTGCCATTGGAATCCCTCTCCCCGTACCGTGTTTCCCCGACTGTACCCACATGCAGAAATTGAAATGTAATGTAAACAAGCATCTTGCTGCAAAATTCTCCATGTGTAACGAAACAGCTAGCATATATGCAAATTACCAAGCCTGATGTCTCGATGCCAGTGTATCTCGTTTAAAGTGAACAGAAGTAAAAACTCAAGGGAACTGCCGACGTACTCATCCACCATATTCTATCCCAGTCATTTCAATATAATTCTTATCAGTTAATGTTCATTTATTAGTGTCGAGAATACACGAGACTGTGATTTCTAAGATACATTTTTGACATATAAAATTGAGAAGTATAACACACATACGCACACGAATATATATATATATATATATATATATATATATATATATATATATATATATATATAGATATGAATTACAATAAGATTTACCGAAATGATCCAAGATGGTAAAACTAAAGTATATTATAAATAATAACGAATTAATATTTATAAAGTAATCTCAACCAGATATAAAAGCTCGATAAAACCAAATAGGTGATGGAGCTTATAATAAGAGCAAATAGTTAATAAAACATGTTAAAAACACTTTGAAAAAGAGTTAAAAACATATTTAATCTGAAAAGGAAACACTTAATAAGTGGATAGTCTTTAATCCGTAGAGTTTCGAAGAAATACTTTCCTTCTCATCAGAGGGTAAGAATTAGTAAAATGCGGGATCGGATTTTGCATACAAAAGTATTTGATGAAACTGCAAGTAAGTCAAAGATCTTACTTGATAACAAAAAGTGAAGCAGAGGGAATATGGTGAAGAAAAAAGTGATTTCACGTGAATGGATAATCTGGTGAAAGGTAAAGTATCCAATGACGTTAAAATCCAAAAATGTAAATCCAAGAAAATTAATTAAATTTCCATTCGCACAAGTAAAATCCAAGGAAACCGCATAATTGGAAGATGGTCCAAAATAATCCAAAAGGCTGAAATCCGTGGAATAATTCACAAATATGTACAAGGAAAAGGGGAAAAAATTTCAATCTATAAATATAAAAGCGAAAATGTGTGTGTGTGTGTGTGTGTGTGTGTGTGTGTGTGTGTGTGTGTGTGTGTGTGTGTGTGTGTTTTCGTGTATGTCCAAGACAGGATTTTTTTTCGCTTGCTTTTCGCTCGGGTTGCTTCTTCTTAAAACTTTTTATATCATGTCTGAATTATAATATCTACACGTGAACAACGGGGGTCGCCTGTCTATTTAATTTGCTCGACTTTGAAAAGATAAATATTCAACATTTTTTGCTCGCCGCATGTGGATTAGGCTTTTTTGTAAAATAAAAGCGAAACTAAATAAGGCGGTGTTCCGGTCAGGATCGCCGAAAACGTCCGAAAGCAATCAGCTTTTCCTTATATCAGACAATTGCTATCCAATTTGGACAATCCCCAAAAAAATAAAAATAAAAAAGCCGTTCCCGCAGTAAATAAAATACTATCCCGCAGTCAAAGTTGACCTCATTACGTCATTAAAACGTGCACCTGCCAATTCTAAATAATTAAATAAATTCAAACGTGTTTCCGTTAGTATTTCGTGGCGGTCCAGTCGTTAACATCGCACTTTTTTTCACACTTTAATTTCCAACTTCGACTCAAGGGTTCGGGTTCGATCCTTCATACTTACCGACCAAAACTTTTTTATTTTAACCCCCCCACACACACACACATACACACCTTCAAACACCCGGGCAACGCCGGGTACCCCCCCCCCCCCCGCTAATAATATTAATATAAGAAAAATAGGATATGCGTTTAACACGGCTGCTGAGACAAAGTATAATTAAGGAAATTCAGTGAAGAAGACGAGAGAAAAAAAGTGAAAAATAAGCGGAAATAGAGGAAAAAGATTAAATGGTGATAGAATTAAATATAAAATAGAAAAGCAAATGTCAAAATTACCCAGACAATTTACCGATGACGTTAAAGGCGCGAAAAATATAGGGCAAAAAAGAGGTCAACTGAAATTTACAGGTTATTACTTAGGAAAATGTCAGCAAAAGTTATTAAAAGACACTAAATCGAATGAATAAATAAATAAATAAATACAAAATAAAAAAATAAAATATAAAATAAAAAAATTAAAAATTTATAAGGGGAGAGGATGGCCGTTATCTGCAAATTCCGGATAAAGCAAGTAAGTATATAATATATATATATATATATATATATATATATATATATATATATATATATATATATGAGCAAACAGTTAATAAAATATGTTAAAAAACACTTTGAAATGAGTTAAAAACATATTTAATCTGAAAAGGAAACACTAGATAAATGGATAGTCCTTAATCCGCGGAGTTTTGAAGAAATACTTTCCTTCTCATCAGAGGGTAGGAATTAGCAAAATGCGGGATTGGATTTTGCATGCAGAAGTATTTGATGAAACAACAAGTAAGTCAAAGATCTTACTTGAAAACAAAATAAGTTAAGCAGAGGGAATATGGTAAAGAAAAGGGTGATTACACATGAATGAATAGTCTGGTGGAAGATAAAAATCCAGTGACGGTAAAATCCAAATGTAAAACTTCAAGAAAGTTAAAAGAATTTCCATTTGTACAAATAAAATCCAAAGACATCCCGTAATTGGAAAAAGATGGTCCATAATAATCCAAAGGCAGAAATCCATGGAATAATTCACAAACATGTGTACAAGGAAAAAAATAATATTAATAAAAGAAAAATAAGATGTGCTTTTCACTCTACTTCCGAAACATAACTATAAATAAAAAAGATCTAGGAAGAAAAAGGAGAGAGAAAAAAAATGATAAAGTTAAATATAAAATAAAGGGAAACAAAAGTCAAAACAACCCAGAGAGGAAATGTTAAAGGCGCGAAAATATATATATAGGGCAAAATAATATAGGTCAACTGAAATGTACAGGTTATCACTTAAAAAATGTCAGCAAGAGTTATTAAACGACACTAAAAGGAAAATAAAAAATAAAAAGGAAAATAAAATAAATAAATAAATATATAATAAATAGAAAATAAAGAATAAATAAAAAAATAAAATATAATAAAAAATATAAAATATGATATATAATATAAAATAAAATAAGAAAAGAATAAAGATAAGAAATAAAATTATTTAAGGGGAGAAGATGGCCGGTATCTGCGATTTCAGGAAAAAAAATTAAGTAAATTCATATAGTAAAATTTAAGTAAATATACATACAAGATATGAAAGTGTGGGTAGATTGATATATTAGATAGATAGGAAGTTTAAAGAATAAAACAGAAAATGCAGATAAAAAACCGGCCATGCAAAGAAGAGATAAAGAATTAAAATAAAGGATTATTAAATTATAAAGTATTAAGAAGTATGTCGAAAAACGAAAAAGTTAAAGAAAAAATATTTTATATCTATATAAAAGGTGAAAGTAATAACTATGTAATTTCAAAATTGCCATAATTAAATTTGGACTTATGTTTACAGAAAGAGATCAGTTCATTTTTAGAATTTATTATATTGTTACTTTGAGGGGAAGTAATTATAGTTATAGCTTCGGTTGTACAGAGGCGACATGACTTAGAGCCTGGAGTATAAGACAACTTTTTTTTTATAATAGTCCGTTTCATTGATATATATATATATAACTGTTACTAAAATTGTTTACCCTAACCTTATGCATATTTATTTACTTATTCGTTTATATATCTTCTATTTTTGTTATCTTTTTTAATTCAGTTGGGTCTAATGTGGGATAAAAGGAATTTATTCTTATGCAGGCATCCATGCACTACATCCAGGCGCTTATGTTATAAATCTTCCTTAGATGTTAGTATGTGATATGATTCAAGGATACAAAGGTTACACTTTTCGATTTATGTGTTTTATACTTACTAACCCTCCCTACTATGGACTATTTTGATTTATATTCATTTTATTTCTACGGAGTTCCCTAATCAATTCGCCTAATGCTGTGCAATTTATCTTCTTACTTTTCCTGATTCTATTATTCATTCCATTATTACTACTATTATCGTGATTATTGTTATTCTTATTGTTTTTGGTGTTTGCTTCATAACCTATCTTTAATTTAAAGGATATTAGGTGGTTACGGAATCTATCTTTGAATTCGCATCTGCCGATCCCAAGTATACCTTACTATTGTTTTCAGTTATGACCTCACATTTATAGACATTATCTGAAGTTATGCATTTCCTTTCATATTTTTCCTGGGTTTCCTTATCTTTCCTGATTTTGTTAAATTTTGCATTGTTGGAACTTCTTATAATTTGGTAAGTTAGATGAAGTGGATAAGAAAAGTTTAACTGTATTTTTTATTAATCATTTTGCTTAGTTTACACTCTGGGAGGAAATGTTTATCAATAATTTGGTAGAATTCTTTCGGAATATTATTTTTATGTGGTCACTGTTCAGCAGATTAAACCAGATCTGGTTCCTTCGTCTATTTTCCCCTCTTATTTTCTCTATTAAGTTAGATACCCTCTCTCATTATTATTTTTGTAGTTTATTTTTCTCATTTTATTTTTTCCTTTTATATATATATATATTCACATAAATTTAATATACGAAAGTATAGATTTATGCGTAAACTTTAAGTATTTACTTCAAAAGTGCTCAATACGTAGGTAGAGCTAGTTAGTAATTTATAAAATATATATGGCGATTAAGCTTTGACAAGCTTCTGGGCTTGACCATTACTCCTGATCTTAAATGGAACACGTATATCAAATCTGTTGCCAAGGCCGCTGGAAAAATGGTGGGATCTTTCTATCGATCCAGTAGATATCTCACTGCTGATGCTATTCTCTATCTATATAAGAGCCAGGTACGTCCAAGGATGGAATACTGTTGCCACATCTGGGCAGGAGCTGCTAGAAAGGACTTGTCCTGCCTTGATAGAGTTCAAAATAGACTTCGTAGCCTCGTAGGAGATGTCCTTTTCTCCTCCTTACAACCTCTATCTCACAGAAGAGATGTTGCGAGTTTGTCTCTGATGTATCGTTATTTTCATGGAAAGTGTTCAACTGAGCTTCAATCTATGGTCCCCCCTCGCCAAACTTTCACAAGAAACACTCGTCTAGCTGTAAACACTATCAATAATTTCCCCCACTCTTTATCTGTGCCTAAACCTAAACATAGATTCCATGAACAAAGCTTCTTTCTTAGAACTGCACGCCTGTGGAATTGTCTTCCGTTTTCCTGCTTTCCGGCTGACTACAATATGGTTGTGTTCAAGTCTAAGGTAAATAAGTTCTTGATGAGCCGTTCCATATAAGTTATTAAATTTACCAAATTTTCATTACTAATGATTACTATATTGACCAACTTCTACTGTACACTCTTTAACCCTTATCCTTGAGTGGCCTCTGGGCCTTGATAATGTGGTGATGCCTTTGTAAAAAAAAAAAAAAAAAAAAAAAAGCTACACTGAATATTCTGCTTTTCATCCAACTATAGGATTCGTCAGGCTTATGCCTGACGAATCCTATAGTTGGATGAAAAGCAAAATATTCAGTGTAGCTTAATCGCCATATATATTTTATAAATTACTATATATATATATATATATATATATATATATATATATATAAGATCAAGTAGTTAATAAAACATGCTAAAAACACTTCGAAAAAGAGTTAAAAACATATTTAATTTTTAAAAAGGAAACACAAAATTAGTGGATAGTCCTTAATCTGCGGAGTTTCGAAGAAATACTTACTTTCTCATCAGAGGGTAGGATTTAGCAAAATGCGAGATCGGATTTTGCTTGCAAAGTATTTAATGAAACTACAAGTAATTTATAGATCTTACTTGGTAACAAATAGTGAAGCAGAGGGAATAGTGTGAAGAAAAAGGTGATTTCACGTGAATGGATAGTCTGGTGAAAGGTAAAGTATCCAATAACGGTCAAATCCAAAAAAGTTGATTAAATTTCAATTTTCACAAATAAAATCCAAGGGAATCGCGTAATTGGAAGATAGTCCAAAATAATCCAAAAGGCAGAAATTCGTGGAATAATTCACAAATTCACAAGGAAAAAGGGAATGAGTTCAAATAATATTATTAAAAGAATATAAGATGTGCCTAGAAAAAGAAATGGAAGAATTTAAAACACGACTGTTAAGGCTAGGCTGATTTAAGATTTATAATATATATATATATATATATATATATATATATATATATATATATATATATATATATATATATATATATATATATATTACATTTATTTTTACAGGCATTATTGGCTATATATGTGCATGCATGTTTCAGCAATGTCTCTTTTCAGAGAGCCGACATCATCAAGCCAAATCATTATCAAGACTAAATCCAAGGACATTTTAATTGTTTATAAAAGACAAAATTAATTGTTTATAAAGACAAAAACAACCTTTGATATACAAATAAAATGTTTTTGTATTTAGTCCTGATAATGATTTTTTCCTGATGATGTAGGTTCTCTGAAAAGAAGAACTGCTGAAACATGTATGCACATATATAGCCAATAATATTTGCATAATTAAACATACTATGTGTGTGTGTGTATGTGTGTGTGTGTGTGTGTGTGTGTGTGTGTGTGTGTGTGTGTGTTTGGAGGATTAATGAAGCCAATAATGTTGGTATAAATAAACATACTATAAACATTAATCTTATGATTAAACATATGATCTTAAATGGAATACGTACATCAAATCTGTTGCCAAGGCCGCTGGAAAAATGGTGGGATCCTTCTATCGATCCAGTAGATATCTCACTGCTGATGCAATTATCTATCTATATAAGAGCCAGATACGTCCAAGGATGGAATACTGTTGCCACATATGGGCAGGAGCTGCTAGAAAAGACTTGTCCTGCCTTGATAGGGTTCAAAATAGACTTTGTGGCCTGGTGGGAGATGTCCTTTTCTCTTCACTGCAACCTCTATCTCACAGAAGAGATGTTGCGAGTTTGTCTCTGCTTTATCGTTATTTTCATGGAAAGTGTTCGACTGAGCTTCAATCTATGGTCCCCCCTCGCCAAACTTTCACAAGAAACACTAGACTAGCTGAAAATATTATCAATAATTTTTCCCACTCTTTATCTGTACCTAAACCTAAACATAGATTCCATGATCAAAGCTTCTTTCTTAGAACTGCACGCCTGTGGAATTGTCTTCCGTTTTCCTGCTTTCCAGCTGTCTATAATATGGTTGTCTTCAAGTCCAACGTGAACAAGTTTCTGATGAGCCGTTCTACTTAAGTTAACAAATTTACCGAACTTCCATTACTATCGATTACTATATTGTCCTTTTGACTACTCTACACTCTTTAACCCTTATCCTTGAGTGGCCCATCGGCCTTGATAAGTGGTGACGCTTATGTAAAAAAAACAAAAAACAAAAACATGCTCTGTTTATTGATGGAGCACTATTCAGTAAACACAGGAGTTTCAGTAGATTTACATATAGAAAACTAACACTATGAAACCATCATACATTCACTCTTTTTTGTTGCTTATTCCCCTTTCCCCTCTATCTATCGTCTTTCATATTTGTAAATTTATAAATAAATAATGTTTTTCACTGCTTAAAAATAAAATCGTACCATATCAGTTTTGTGTGATTGTATTGTTTCGCCTTTTTATCTTATTTCTCTCTCCTTCTCTCCCCCTCCCTCTCTCTCTCTCTCTTATCTTCCCTCTTTCTCTTTATCTCCATTTTTCAATTCTATTTTATTTTACAACTGAGTGTTTCATTTTCTTTCTTTGAATACAGAGGGATCATCGAAAGATGCAAAAAAAGAATAAACATGTCGATTCCACCGTCATAAAACGCGTAAGGAATTTTCTTTTCATATTAATGCTCAATTTAACAGTATATATATATATATATATATATATATATATATATATATATATATAAGTGAACGTGTGTGTGTGTGTGTGTGAGTGTGTGCGTGTGCACATTTCTCTACGCAATAATTCTGTCAATTTTTAGTCTACAGACTCGAAATTTGATATACAGAGCACTGAGATTTGGGAAAATCGATGGAATCGGTTTTGGGCCCGAAATCTGGGGATTAAGGGGTCAAAGTTCAACGATTTGACCTTTGAGAACTCTACCAAACTCCTCCGACAATTTTTGGGTCTACGCACTTGAAATTTTAGATAAAGGTTCCTTGGACATGAATCTAACTTAATAACTTGATTTGAGCCCAAAACAATAAATTTTAAGGGGTCATAGTAGGGGTCAAAGTTAAAAAAAATTGACCTCTGCGATCTCTTCCAAATTACTAGACAATGTCTAATATGTGTAGAAAAAGTGGTTCATTCTTCGTAGGGACGTGATGTCCCTCAACAAATAGGTTGTTCCGAAATCGTGTCTGGGGAGTCGACTAATTTCAGTTAATGTTTGCAGATGTGATTTCTACCGCCTGCATACCAGCAGTAACTATCTTAGTCGTATAGGATGCGTTGCTTGTCACATCGTAGAATGTAGAACTGGATAAAAATATAAGAATTAAAAAAATCGAGGCATAGTCAATAGATTGCGCCATGGCCCATATGATTAGGTCGTCAGTATTGCACACTTCATGCATGTGACGACCTGGGTTCGTGCCTATGTCGGAGCACGTCACTGATGAGATGCAGTACATCGAAACCCACTTTGGGTTTAGCGTTGTCCGTTGTCGGTGCAATTGCTCGATTCTATCTAATTCTTGGTTCTAGCTTTATCGTGAAAGGTGTATGTGAACGGGTATTTATATCTCTCTCTCTCTCTCTCTCTCTCTCTATATATATATATATATATATATATATAATGTATTTGTAAATATATATGTGTATCCATACGTATATACATGTGTATGTATGTTTTGCGTGTTTATTTATATATGTGCATATGGATGAATAGATAATTGAAAAAAATTCAGAACTAAAATAATAAAACAAAAATAAATCAATAATAATTTTCGGAAATATTAAAATGTAATGTAGAGTAAATAATCATTGTTACATAACAATACGCATGTATTAATATGTTGTGTTCTTATGTTCAAGTAAAAAAAAAGGAGAATCTTGGTGTTCGTGATTAAGTATTGCCACTATAAGCATAAGATATCGCCAAATTTTGCTTGGTTAAAATGTTCCAACTATTTCACAGGCGTACAGTAGGGTTGAGATTACAACTGCTTTGTAGCTTTGTAGATTGCATCAGCCCTTGATTGATGAATACACTTTTATGAAGTTTCCCATATGATGCATGGGCAGCTCTGATTCTGCTATCAATGTCTTTCTCAGCTGTAGCATTTGTTGATAGGATGCTATCGAGATAAATATACTGCTCCACATGTTCTAGTTCTAGTCTTTTTGTTGTTATTTTGTCCTCAGGAAGGGTTCAGAGTCCAGGATGAAGATGAAATACCTTAGTCTTTGTTGATGTTGGGTCCATATTCTTGATAAGTTGTCTGCTGACGTCTATAGATCTTCAAAACTATGGGCTAGGGTACAGGTGTCATTAGCGTATTGCAGCTCAGTGAATCAGGAATAGTTTATATGTGTTCTGGACTTGAGGTGAGCAATGTTAAAAAGGCTACCATCCATTCAATATTTTAGTGCGATTCCGGAGTTGTTTTCCGAAATTTCATATAGCATTGTCATCATATAGATAAAGAAAAGTGTTGGAGCAAGCACACAACCTTGTTTTTAACCCTTTGTGATGGAGAATGGATCTGATAGGCCAGTTTGATGTTATACTCAGCCCATCATTCCAACATGAGTGCCTTATAAAAGTGAGGTGAATTTTGTTGGACAGCCAAATCATTCAAGCACTTGCCACATGGCTGTCGTAGGAATGCAGTCAAATTCTTTTTATAAATCATATAATATGTCATAGATGATGTCAAGGGTTTGTTGGTGTTCTTTACACTTCTCATGGCCTGTCTAGTGAAGAAGATCATATATTTAGTCTAAATCCACACTGGCTTTCAGGGAGATTGCCCTCCAATAGGGTAATGGGGTAGTTAAGCAAAATTGTAGCAAGGATCTTCACTGTGATGGAAAGAAGGGATATTCCTCAGTAGTTTCCGCATGCATTTTTGTCTCTTTTATTAAAAATGGTGACGATATTAGCATCCTTCCAGTTCACCAGTATTTCCTCTTTCTCTCTAATCTCGAGAATCAGAAGATGCATTCTGGCTTGAAGTGGAAGTTCTACATATTTAATCAGTTCCAGAGGAATGTTATCTGACCGTAGTGCTTTGAAGGATTGGGTGGCTTTGAGAGTGGCTACAGATTCGTTGAAGGTGGAATTTGCAGGCAAACTGGGCTGGGTGTTGAAGTACATTTCTCAATGAGCATAGTCAAAGAGTTAATTAGATGGAAAGCTCTGGTGTAGGATGCTTGTTGTGCCAAGCAGAACTAACTTCTGGAGTACAGTGATGTTGATGCTGTATTTGATTTACAAGGAATTCAACTATTTCTGAAGATCATCTGGAATTGAGCCAAGTGCACCTATGATGACTGACACAATAAAAGTTTTCTTATTCCACAATCTAGCAATTTCCACCCCCAGTTTCTGATAGTTTCATATTATCTCATTCTTTTTGCCTGCAAAGTTGATGTTGTTTGGGCAAACCACATCAAAATTTGGCATCCATTTGTCTTTTTGTTCACAATTACAATATCCGGTTTCCTGTGAGTTATCTCTCGATCACACTGAACCATGAAATCCCAGAGAGTCTTAACTTCCTCATTTTCTACTATCTCTTCTGGCTGATGTTGGAACCACTTGTCCATCACTTGGATTTCAAAATTTTGGCACAAGCTTCAATACAGATTTGCACAAATTTTATCTTGGTGACGTTTGTACTCTTTTTGAGCAAGTGTAGAACACGCACGAACAGTATGTGACATTGTTTTAAGAGTTAAACTACACAAGCCTGCACTTATCAGAACAGTCTTTCCCGAACATTTTTCATTGATTTCATTCATATTTATTGCCTGTTCCCGAGCAGCAAATATAAGATTTTCTGTCTCTTTAGACAGAAAATTCCATGAGTCCTGACATTTTAGTGCCGTAGTATTTCTCTCAAATTGACCATGAAGTTACATTCTTACCAACTTAGCCAACTTTTCTGCCTCTATTCTTTCCTTTATTATTATTATTATTATTATTATTATTATTATTATTGTTATTTTGTATATATTTCAGGTGGTTCCTCTTCAAAGTCTTCAACGGTTCCCAAAATTAACAACAAATCGCACATTGCATGTCAGTCTTCCAACCATTAATACATAAAAATAAAAATATGGTTGAATTTGGTGATTCAATGGGAATCATGGCGCTAAACAAAGATGGACAATATCAATCCTAAATCTCCAAACATTGCCTCAAACAATTTTTGTGATTTTCAAATCGGAAATAAAACTCTCACAAAAAAATTTCACATTAGAACAGTGAATACCAATTTGACTATGGACAATCTTGAATACAATTCTGATGCACTTACGTCTTTCAACAAGACTTTGTAAATATTTTACAATTGAAAAATAAAAAAATGTCTGTCTACCAATCTTTATTGTTTGTTTTTTTATGTTTGTTGCCTATTTCTTGAAACTAATATGATTTAAAAATGAAGTGTAAAAAAATTTAAAAAAAAAAAGCCTTTCTCTCTTTCCCGTCAGTTTAGTTGAAGAAGGTTCCACCACAATAACTAAGTTGTTCAGAAATCCACACAGATGATTTGTTCATAGTGGTGAAGGCTTTGTGTAGAACCAGCCACACTTTTTGGTATTACTGCTAACCTTTGTCAGTGCAAATGACTGCCACAAAACATAGCATACAGTAGATTACAGGTTTTTACATCAAAAGTTACCTTCTCCTAGATGCATGCCTGGGGGTGCATCTCTTCCAGTGAATTAATGGACTGCCAGATATCAACCTGGAAATTTCTCAAACTTGGCACGGTACATACACTGCCTAATCTTTGTAAATAGTCACACCATTATATATATGAGTTTCTAATCTAAATTAATGCAAAATAATCCGACTTCTCAAACTGATAAAAGATCCATTATCATATTTGTATTATAAGGTAAAGCTGGCCTTAAAGCTCTATGAAACTAGAATATTCTAACTCTAGAGAAAGATGAAGCTAAAAAAATCGGAAGGGAATCAAAAGTAATAAACAATACAGAATCATACACAGATGACACCCACCTCCATCCTCAACAGGTCCTTAAGTACCCGGCATAGAATTGGTCAGGCCGGCAAGTCTTTTCTTCTTTTACGATATGAACTGATGAACATATGGTCACTTGCTCCAGACCAAAAGTTAATCAATTTTTCTATTTATTTAACCTTTGAAATCTATTTGTCTTAATATCCTAAACAGTTATACATTGCAATCATTTTTTCTTATTTCTGCTTTGACGTAAACTCTGAACATTTTAATTGTACTCATTTTGTAGTTTTTAAATCTTTTCTTGTTAAATGTGCTATTGTTAGTACTGTTTCTCTTTTTCTTATATCTAAAATGGGGGGGGGGGGATTTTCCTAACTAAACTTGCATTGTTATCTAAACTCGAAAAACACGGCTTTTTCTCTGCAGTATGCATTATTTTTAACTAGTCTAAACTTAATTCTTAACCCAGACTGTATTACTTCTAACCAGATTTTAAATGAGTTTTTCTGATCTAAATTAATACAAAATAATCCGACTTCTCAAACTGATAAAAGATCCATTATCGTATTTTAATCATAAGGTAAAGTTGGTCTTAAAGCGCTATGAAACTAGAATATTCTAACTCTAGAGATAGATGAAATTAAAAAAATCGGAGGGGAATTCTAATAGAAAAAAAATCTGGACTGGATTCTTGGCAGCATTCGAACATTTTCAGCTCTGACCGTTCCGATCAGCTCAACATCCATTGATTGTACATCTAATCTTTATCTAACTCCTTATATCACTTTGAATCTTACCTTAAACTTTCATTCCATCCTTATGTTAAGATAAACACATTATAATACTCTATCCAACTATTTAAAAAAAAATTAGACAGATGCAGTTATAATATCAGACTCCCTTGAGATGCTTTGTGCCTGGCCTAAATTACAGACTAGAACAATAAACCACGACACTATGTTTCTGTGATTTCTCTCAAAACTATAAAAAATACCGCTGCTAGTATGCTAAGTATATCCAATTATATCCTATAGATACTTTACCTCCAAGATGACTGCCTTTGTCTGTTTTGCATGCCAAACTTTTTTTTCTAACCGCTACCCAAAACTCTATGTCCTAATGTGTAATTATACTGTGCTGTTATTTAAACCCTCTCTCCTGATCACTAACCAACTGCTCTATTTCTCAAGCTGCCATTAAATCTAATCCATTGCACGCAACTTAGAGGGGTTTTTTAGCTCTCAACACTTAAACCTTAGTAGAATGGCTTCTTCATAGTCACTATCGTTAAGCTTTAAAGTAGATACTTACTAGCTGTAGTCTTGTACATAGATTTAAAAGTAACCAATAATAAATAGCAACCCGTTATCTTTTTTCCTTTGATAGGAGATAGAATTACAATAATTAATACATAAAAACTGAACTGATACTCATTATAATATAAAATACAAACTCCGGATTTTAAATGAAAGGTGAAGCTATCTTCCTTCGTTAGAAGTCTGAAGACAACAAATATACTTAATATCTAAAATTCCATATACTCGTATCTACTGAAAGCATACCATTTATCCATTTATATTTAATTATAATTACAGAATACGCCATAAATTTTATATTTTCCAGTTATACCTGTATTAAACTGTACTCCAAATCAAATGTTGTTACTTGTATCTATATTGAACATACATCTTATCTTTCTGTCATTTTAAACACTCAGAGTTTGGCCACCAAATTTTAATTCCTAATATCAAGATAATCATACCACTCCTAAACTAACATATAATTATATCTAAATCATTCATTAACTCCCCTCCTTCTCTTTCCAATCCTGTTGCAAATTTAGTTGCTTCCACTGCATGAATTCCTACTTATCCCCTCTTCCGTTAAAAATGAAAATGAAAAGCATAGTAATATCCTTTTTAATCACTTTGAGGAGTGTAACTTTTCAATAGATATATAACCTACTAAATAACTGATTAACATTAACTACCCATGCAGGGTCGCAGAAATACCTGGTTTAGGACCCAGGCGTAGGGCAAACCCTTTCGGTGCTAATGGACCCATAGATCTTCCCAGGTTATCTGCCTAGAAGAAGGAAAACTCTGAAGCAAAACCTAGGGGAGGGAGGCCTCTTCTGTCCCGGAGGACAACCTTCCTAGAGCTGGTGACACAAACAAATTACCGGTTGGCAAACCTAAACTGCTTAAGAAGGAGATAGACTCTGTCTATCGCCCAGCTTTCATACTCCTTCTTTACCTATTAGCCAGGCGTAGAGGTGCTCTCACAGGGACTCGACAGAATCGCTCAGTGGTCGACCTTGTTTCCTGACTAGAGCAATAAACGCCGTTTTCCCCACTCCCACCACATCCCATCCCCCTAAACTAGACACTTTGGGAGTGCTTCAGTACCATATTCCAGTATAGTTGAACTGGGCTGACTTTTTTCTGATGGGTTGAGGATATCAAATTGATAGTTCCTGGCTGCTATTTCTGACTGATAGTACAGGAACCCTAACTCTTTGGTAGTGCTTAGAGCGGCTGCTCCATCAACAGTTGTATAATATCGGGATGTTTGTAGTGTCATGTTACGCATGGAAAGGGACCCTACACTCATCCCTGGTGGGCTTTCCTGAGGCCAAAATCCTGTAGAGGAGACAGCTGTATTGCCTGTCTGATATTCTGCACAATCACCTGTCCAGCACCCCTCACTCAACCTAACTAAAACTTTTAAATTAAATAAAATGAAATGACAGTTCAATTAAAAATTACGTTTAAACCAGGACCAAACTCAACGAAAACCAACTTGCCTCCTCCCTTGAGGCTTGCTTTTACGAATATCCATGGACTTAGAACTAACTTAGATGATGTTGAATCATTTCTCCTAGTAAACACCCGGATATCTTAGCATTAAGTGAAACTAACCTACACTCTCCATTCTCTCTAACCATTTTAACATGCCAGGTTATCTCCCACTCTGCCGTAAGGACTCAGACAGACATATGCACGGGCTTGGAGTCTATATTCGTAACACCCTCCCCCTGACTAGAGAAACAAAAATAGAAACAGACAACCAGGCCTTTATGTGCTTCAGACTAAATATGCAACATAATATTAGCTACTTGTATTTTCTCTACAGCTCTCCCTCAACCCAGGACTGTACTCTAATAAACAAAGTCTCTGACAGCATAGATATAGCACTCTCCCTTGATACTAGCACACAAGTGCATGTATTTGGTGACTTAAATGTCCACCACAGTAACTGGCTTGAATTCTTTACTTACACAGATGCAACTGGTAGCACAACACATAGCTTCTCTATATCCCATTCTCTATCACAGACGATTTCCGACATGTTTCCCAGACCAGCAAGATCAACATGCCTCACTTCTAGATCTCTTTCTGACAACAGTTCCTAATGATTGTATAACAAATGCCTACAGCCCACTCAAGAATGCTGATCACGCTGTGATAATGATTGAATTCACCCTAAATTCTCGACCCAAAACTGAAGCTCCATTGCTCAAAACAACGAGGTATTACAAAAAGGCTGACTGGGAAGCCATCAGGGATCTCATCAGAGATGCTCCATAGGGAAGTATCTTTTCTCTTCCAGCTGAACAGTGTGCAAATGAGACTACTGAATCGTTCAAAACTGCAATTGAAGCACATGTTCCCACATGGAAATTCTATAGCAAGCCCCACTCTCCCCAATGGTTTACTTCTACTTGTGTAACTGCCATTGCCCAAAGGCAGCATGCATATCACAGATTCAACCGACATAAGTCCAATTCAAACAGACAGAAATATATAGAAGCTAGAAATAATTGTAAGAGAGAAATAACGATAGCTAAGACAGAATACACAGAAACCACCAGAAAACGTATCAAAGCACAGAAATTAGGAACCCGTGATTTTTGGAAATTCTACAACAGCGTAGTAAATAATGGGCAGTCAACGATTTCCCCACTATCAAACAATCATAAGGTTATTTGCACAGCAAGCGACAAGACTAATCTGCTTGCCAGTCGGTTTGTCTCAAACTCCACATTGGACCAAGCACACCACTCCCTCCTTGACTTTCGTTTGTGGACAGACGCCACACTAGATGATTTGAAAATCACCCCTTCTCAAGTACATGGTATCATAAAAAACCTAAACACCTCAAAAGCAAGTGGACCCGATTTCATCCCAGCTGTATTATTAAATAAATGCTCTGCTAAGGTTGCTCCAGTTCTCTCCAAATTTTACAACAAATGCCTTAACAAACCTTGCTTTCTTGACTGCTGGAAAACCGCTTCTGTGATTTTCCAGTTTTCAAGAATTCTGGTGAACTGACCCATTTAATTATTGACTCATTAGCCTTCGACAAAATATTTGAGTCCTTAATTAATCAAACTCCTGTCCATCACCTTACAGCTGCTAAACTTCTGGCCGATAAACAATATGGATTAAGGTAAGCCCGTTCCACAGCAGATATCCTAACTGTAATCTCTGAACTATTTTTGTTATTTTGTATGTAGATTCTCTTGGCCTGATGGCATCTCCAGTGTTAAGATTTTGCAGATATCTTTCGGTTTCTTTCCATCATAAAATCAAAAGAGTGATAGTTGTTGTTTATCATTTATCATGGTCAGAGTCATCTCAGTTTAGGGGCTTTATTGTTGGTAGAGAGAGGGACATTTCTTTTTAAACAATTTGTTATTTTCAAAATTTGTTACTTGCATAATAGTTGATTTTGAGTTCTTTTTTTCCTATTAAGGAGGCAATTTTCATTAATTCGGATTTTTACTTGTTTTGTTGTTGAATTCGAGTATTTATTTCTTTGCTGTTAATGCACAGTTTTGTTAAATTGTTACATCCTTGGCACTAGGTTTGAAGAGTTCCAACCTCAACTGAGTGAGTTCTATTTATACACACACAAGCATCATAAGATTGGGTTTTAATAGTGTTAAAAAGCACTGAAACACTACCACTAATCAAACCCCCCCACCCCCCAAAAAATAAGGAATAAAATAATTTTTTTTTTAAATTTAGAATTACTCCTGCCTCCAATTGGATGTTTTTGATGATTTTAAAAAACACTAGAACCTAACCCATACTTGGATCTTTGTAGCATACAATAGATGAGCTGAGCATGGGCATTACCAGAGCATCACCAAACCTCTACACACCACTGACGGTAACCCTAAGTCCAGGTTACAATATTTTTATAGAACTCAAAATAACACTGTTACAGAACTCTTAACTACTATCTCATCATCATGATAGTGATAATGATGATACCAAATAATTTTATAAAAAGCGAATAAAATTATTATTTTTATTCAAATTATTATTACTTTTCAGGAATTTTTAGATGAGGACAGATAATTTGAATTATTTGGACTATTGTTCTCATCTTGAATGTTATTCTCAGAACGTTTTGGCCAATATAACCTCTGACCTTTTGTGTGTCCTGTTGAACAGTCGTCTGTATAATACAAATAATAAAAATCCCAGTTATTGTGCAATATAGTCAACAAGAAAAAAATATTGAGAAAAATAAATATTCAACAAATAATTGTTACCAATATCAATAAAACTTACTTTTTGTTATGTGGAGATAGATAACCAACCCGAAACATTCTACATAAGGAAGCGAGTCACCGGATTTCACCAGACCCTTGTAAAAAACCAGAACCCCCCCCCTCCCCTGAACATTAACATGCTTTATTTGTCTCTACAATATTACATTAATAAACTTCTCTTTCAGTATTCCAACCACAGTGTATATTTATTTATTCCTTTCATGGAATACTTTATCTTTGATTGTCTGAATAATAGGCCATCTTAGGACCTATCAAATTGGCGATGAGAATGACATGTCCCGGTCCATAATAGGGCAATATGTATATCCGTGCATCAAGGCCTTCATTCTGGAAATATGTGGATGACCGCTATGGAATTCTTTTATCATTCTCTTTTGCAGTGTGATCGGTATGACGACTCTCTCTGCATGTCCGATATTTTTGGATAAAATATACTCCATTTTAAAATTATAATTCAACAGAATTATGCTCCTATACAGTCTGTATACAGTCTGTATACAGGATCAGTCCTAACCCAAACACAAATGCCGGTTTGTCACCAGCTGAATTAATGTTTGCACGGAAAATCAGATCCGTATGATTGATAATTTATAATTAAAATTTTACTAAATGCAACCAAGGCAACAGCAATGAGAGAAAATCACTCGACAAGTGATGACAAAATATTCTTCTTGAACTATAGGACTGGGAAAAGCTTTTGGGAGGAGGGGATGATTATGAAAAGAATTGGGCACATACTATATTCGGTAAGAAGTAGTAAATTTGACTGTCACAGGCATATGAATCAGCTAAGACCTCGACACACTGATGACTACAAACAGGCAGAAAATAATGAACTGCCTTTAAAGGTATTGTATGACTCTTTTAATATTCCTCTACCCATAGCACAACCTACTCTGAGAGTAGTATCTTCGACTCCAGGTCAGAGAGTACCAGTTTCACCACCAGCTCCACCTCCTCAAACGGTATTGAGGAGAAAAAGTACAAGGATGAAAAGAAAAGTTAACCGACTGAGCCCCAAACCTAAAAACAAACGGTATTAAGCAAAATTCTCCAAGGAGAAATTGGCTTGTGGAGAGGTGTTATGTGGAGACAGGTAACCAACCTGGAACATTCTACATAAGGAAGCGAGTCACCGGATTTCACCGGACCCTTGTAAAAAAACAGAGACTTCCCCCTGAACATTAACACGCTTTATTTGTCTCTATGTAAATACGTAAATAAACTTCACTTTCAGTATTCAAACTATAGTGTATATTTATTTATTCGTTTCACGGAATACTTTATCTTTGATTGTCCAAATAATAGGCCACCATAGGACATATCATTTTTCTACCTACCTGCATAATTTTAAAGCGTTGAAAGAGTTTTTATTTCAGTTTAAGATTCCATTTAAAACCAATAGTTTTATAACATACGAAAAAAAGAAGGGCGTTGATATTCACAACCGCCTGCACTTATTTGAAAATGATATTACGCCAATGTAAATTACATGAATATTAAAATAAATATGGCCATATTTACGTTTCAAGAGGCAGTTTTAAAGACAATATCAGAGATATTAGAATTCAACAAAGGTGCATCACATTGAATTGAATGACACTTTTAGAAAGGAAAAAGGTGTACACTAAAGGCGAGAATGTTACAAATCTCAACAGACTTTGAGATCAAATATGGCAGAAAATTGAGGCAATTAAAGTGTATTAGAATGCATAAAGATGACTTCCAAAAGAAACGTCAAAAAGTTTGGATAAAGCATCAAGTCTATTTGAAGACTGAATTATTGTTAAGTTATTGAACTTTTATTATTTTTGTTTGTTTTATAGCTTACAATTTTAAATACTAATAAAAATGTTCTTTGACTTTTTGAGTTATGCTTCTAAAACTGGACAGAAACGTATGACGGCATTGTTTTTTTTTGTTTGTTTTACATGGTAGTCACCACTTATCAAGACCCGGAAGCCACTCGTGGATAAGGGTTATTGCGTGTACAGCAATTAATGGGATAATATCATAGTAATCCTTAGTAATGGAGATTTGATAACGTGTCTTTACTTAAGGGAGCGGTTTATCAGGAATTTGTTTATATTGGACTTGAAGACATCCAAGTTGTAGTCAGGCGGGAAACAGGCAAACGGAAGAGAGTTCCACAGGCGTGCACTTCTAAGAAAGAAGCTTTGTTCATGGAATCTACATTTTGATTTAGGCACAGATAAAGAGTGGGGAAAATTATTGACAGTGGTTTCAGCTAGATGGGTGTTTTTTTTTTGAAAGATTGGCGATGGAGGGGGTCAGAGATTTGAGTTCAGATTAGTACTTGTCATGGAAATAACGATAAAACAAAGACAGACTCGCAATGTCTCTTCTGTGGGAGAGAGGTTGCAGAGAAGAGAAAAGGGCATCCCCCACTAAGCCACAAAGTCTATTTTGTGCTCTGTCAAGGCAGGATAGGCTGTTTTTAGCAGCTCATGCCCAGATGTGGCAGCAGTACTCCATCCCTGGATGAACCTGGCTTTTATATATATAAAGAATTGCACCAGCAGTGAGATATCTTCTGGAGCGGTAGAAGGATCCTACCATTTTTCCAGCGACCTTGGCAACAGACTTCTCCCAGAAGCTTGTCAAAACATGGAGCCTCCCCAAGACAAGAGCTATCCATTTCAATTGATATTGATGCCAGATGGGGATCAGATCGTTGATGATGTAAAGATAAGAGCTTGGTTTTAGATGCATTAAAAGTAACCAACCACCTCTTCCCCCACTGTATCACGCGCTCAAGATCATATAAGAGAGAATCAGAGAACTTTGTCATTTACGACCTTTCATGTGTTGCCATAGATGGTCGTGTCATCAACATGTCAACGAATGATTAAAGTATGTGTTTTGGGAGATCATTGATGTACATCAGGAAGAGAGTCGGGCCCAGGATGGACCCCTGAGGGACTCCAGCATTAATACTGTGGGGCGTATTCATAATACGCTGCATAACAATTTTGGTCCACCCATTGTTCCATTTCAGGATATCCATTTTCATTTCAGCCTACCCAATTGCATTTCAGTTCACCCATTTTTTATAACTTGAAATTTATTAGTTTAAAAAATATCTTAAAAACAAAATGAATACAATATTTTATTTTTATTTATGTTTTTGATGGGATTTAACAGCTAAAACATTTTTTGTCAATGTATCTAACTTTTTCTCATATAATCAATGAATCTAACAGTTTTAAGTGATCCGTTTTAAGCACATAAAAATTTGTGTCTTTCATGAAGTCAAAAATTATTAATTTTCTCGTTCAAATTAATTATTCGATAAACTTTAAAAACATTTATCATTTTATTTAGTTAGTTATAGTTAGTTTACTTACAAAATTTTATCTTAATAAAAATGGGTGGACTGAAATGAAAATGGACTAAAATTGTTATGCAGCATATTATGAATGAAATATTGAGTGAAGTTATACTCAAAAAATAAAGATAAACACATTATTTAAAAAGTTACTATCACTACTTGAAAAAATCATTTAGAAATAAAAAGAAAATATAATTTATGGAAAAGGAGATAAAACTATTATAAATTTTTACAAATCGAAAAAATAAAATAAGTAACACTTTAAAAGTGAAAATCCTAAACAATCAAACAAGTTTTATTAGACTTGTGGGTGCTTCTGCATTTATTGACCTGCAATTTCCACAAAGTTACACGGGTGTGCCTGGCAAATGACAGGAATAACCAAAAATGGGCGGGCAAACCTTATTACAAAACCACAAATTGTTACACCCTCCCCATCTATGTTAAGAATGGTGATGACCACTGAAATTCATAAAGTAATATATTGGAAAAATAAATGTCTTAATATCGAGAAAACTACTTGTCAACCGTTTCCAGTTCTTTCTATCATCTGCTGGGCACATCCAAGTAATTTTGTTGAAATTGCGGGTTGATAAATGCAAAAGTATCAACTTGTGAATTGGTTTAGAGATTATATCCTTCATTGTTTTACAAAAACAGAAAAATTAACAGCAGTAGTACCATTACATAATTGAAAAGGTGTAATAAAATAAAATTATAAAATGATTAGAGAATTTAAAGAAATTGTAGAAGACTAGGATATAAAATACCCTAAACTCGCTACAAGAAAAAATAATGAAACGAATTGAATGAAGGAAACAAAGAACTCAAATGCTGGAATACAATAAACATGTCATTTATTTTCTGTTGAGAAATGAAAGTCTTGGATGTACACGTGTTCATTCAGCCGTTGACGACTATGCATGTGGAAGGAAAGGGGAATGCAATAGAGAAACGCGAAGTGGCAAGCCGGCCTGTAGAAAGAGAGGGTTAAGCTCAGTAGAGCGTCGCGCACATGACTGTTGATGGACCAAGGCCGAAGGGGAGATAGAGTGAGAAAGTCAATCCAATCATGGAGAGAGAAAGCGCATAAAGTGTACGTACTGTTTGTTGGCTTTTTGCCCCACATAGTAGCAAGTGGTGTGAGGCACGCGCGTACAGCTCGAAAGCTGGTCCTAAAAAAAGGGAGAAGCTGCTTATTGCTCTTGCTTTTATAGGTGTTTCCGCTGGTCTTTTGCGCATGTGTGGATTTCCTTTGAAAGGGGAAGTGACGTTGTCCATGCGTGCGTGTATGTGAGTACATGTGTGTACGTTAGCGTGTGTGTATATACACGTGAATGTGAGTGTATGTACGCGAACGTGAATATATGAACGTGTGTGGACGTGGGCGCATATGTTTGTGTGCGCGTATGTATATGACAAGTAATATAACTTCAAATGTGAACGTGTGTTTTTGTGTGAGACTAGAAAAGGCTCGCGCAAAATCAAAAATGAAACTCAAAACTTAAAACGTTTAAAAATTTTATTTAAATACTAATACATCCAACATGGGTGTACTACAAGAAAAAATGGTCAATTAGCACCTATTCAATAAAAGTTTTACTTGTAGAAATCACTTTCGTGCAACAAAATGGATAATTATCTTTATTAATATTATTTTATTTTTTTTTACGAATTCTGTGATAAAAACTTAGTCCAAAATACCGGGTTAATAATTAGTATTTTCTTGATCTAATTGAACAAAGATTTCTAATATCAATTGAAAAATAGCTAAATCACACATACACACCTATTTCATTATTTTCACTCTACACAAACAACATGATCAAATATGCTATAAAAAAAGAAAAGAAAAACAAGTCAGTTGCAAATAGCATTTTTAAATAAGTGCAGCCAGCTGCGAATATAGACTTAAAAAAAAAAAGATGGTCATTTTTTTTTGGGGGGGGGGATCATGCCTGTTGGTGGTCATCATTCGGGTTTTCATTAAAGCGAAATTAATTATTTGAAATAACTTACTCTACTACTTAAATCTGAGTGTTTAACCTTCTCCCACTAGATTTAGCATTAGTTATAGGGTCAGTATTTTTTTTTTTTTTTAATATCTCTTCAGACTTGAATCGACGATTGAGATGACGATTGACAATCGTCATCTAAAATTAAAAAAAAAAAAAATTGATTGATTGATTTGATTTTCAAAATAGTGCAACAAGGGAGATAATTAGTCACTTAGTTATCTCCCTTTTTGAATAATCATGGCGGATTGCACGTGGTCGCCAGATATTGACAATTTAACTCGACTCAGTTCCCTGTTGCGTGATCTTCTTCTCGAAAAAGGAATAGAGAATGATGTAATTAAGAATCTCTTTATACAAAGGAGGGTTAAACATCTGCAAAATGGTGATGCATTTGTTCCTCGAGGGCGAATAGCAAATATTTCATCAAAGGTAAACACGTTGAAAATTTCGTTAATTGTTCAATGTTTTTATGATTTTCTTTTAACAGCGGTTGCTGGAACATTATAATTTTAATCGTTTACATTTTTCATGAGATTAAAAAAGTAGTCAGTGTTTGGCCTAAATGGTTTTCGTGCACTGCAGCCTGATTCGACTACAACCGGTGTCAAGCGAAAGTTTGTTTCCTCTAACAAAAAGCGACCGCGTTACTAATTGTTTTCGTTCTCGATTTTTTACGATGCATTTAATAATCTAGTTGTTGACAGAGGATTTAACGTTGGTCGGATTCGGATGATCATGTACAAACTGTACGATAGTGTTGTAGATTATAATCTCAAGTTTGTTCAAAATATAATAAAAAATAATGAGTACTTTTACAGAATTTGAACCGAACTGTTGTTTTAATCGTAGTTCTGGCTCCAAGTTTTAGTTCGGAAAAAATATATATATAGATACCAGTCTGTTTTTAACGAATATCACATTTAAAATTGTCGCTTACAAATAGTGTTTATTACAATTTTATAGTATTTTAATTCATTTATATATTTTTTTTATTTTGTTATTAAGACCTTTATTATCAACTGTATTTGCTAATGGTTTTCAATTAAAACGATACAAAACGAAACTATGTGCACTGCAGCTGAGTGCAGCTCCACGATCGAAGATTTGCTATTATGGAAACCAAAATGCCACGCTGAATATGTGGCATATTAATTGTCTATAGTTCTGGGATGAGGTGATTTCATTATGGATTTCGTTTTTCGGACTCATTTCCTCATCTTCGGTGTTTTTCCACTACGTTTCGGCCGTATCATCCTTCGGCCTTCTTCAGGTGTATCTCGAACTCGGGAACTGTTTTTTTTTTTTTTTTTTTTTTTTTTTTTTAAATTTCGAACCCAACCCCCTATTGTTACAGGGGTACCATGTTTTCGTTCCATTCAGGTCGTCCCTGCTGCTACCGCTTAATGCTGTTGCTGCTGCGTCTATTGCTGTCGCTGCCATTGTGTTGTCACTGCCACTGCTTTTGCTCAGGATTGAACCAGTGACACATGGCCGAGGCGACTAAGACGTTGAAACAGACATTGCAAGTCTCCAAGGTGCTGAGTTCAATCCTGAGTGAAAGCAGTGGCAGTGACAACACAATGACAGCAATAGACGCAACAGCATTAAGCGGTAGCAGCAGGGACGGCCTGAATGGAACGAGAACATGGTACCCCTGTAACAATAGAGGGTTGGGTTCGAAATTCCAAAAAACAGTTCCCAAGTTCGAGATACACCTGAAGAAGGCCGAAGGATGATACGGCCGAAACGTAGTGGAAAAAACGCTGAAGATGAGGAAGTGAGTCCGAAAAACGAAATCCATAATGTGGCATTATACTACGATATCTAAAGACACTAAGGCATTGCACTAATTAAGGGTAAGATAAAGGAATGGTGGCTCAGATGGTTTGCATATGTATTGAGGGCCAACGACAGGATTGCAAAACCTACCTTTGCAGTAGAAGTTGCCGGGAAACAACCATAAGAAGGCCGATGAGGAGATGGGCAGACACCATTGTACAAAGATCATTATATAATCAGCTGTCATCCGAACCAAGTCTGTGATCATGTCAAGTAGAGACAAAAGTCCATCATTTCGAGCTTTGCCATTGCTCAAGATTAATGCATAAAGAACAAAACAAGAAGTCACACGTGAAGTAAATCTCAGAAATAAATAAAAAAATTAAAAAAATGTTAAATCTTAGAAAAAAGAAACTGGAAAGTTTAATTCACAACAAAATGGGGTAAATTTTTTCTGAAAACTGGAAATCTTTGACCTATTTAGCAAAACTTAATTTTCACTAATTTTCTTTGGAAATTGTTTTCATTGATAATTAATTTTCTACCTTATCATTTTTCGTAACTGTTTGGATATGCATATTACTGTGACATGACCATTCGGTTGGTACCATTGATTTCATTTGAAATTCAGTTTTCGAATTTTGCTACAGTAACAAAGAAGAATCATTTTGAATATATGACTATTTGAGGGGATGAGCCATTATATTAGTGTATGAATATTTAGGGGGTTATCAATGTTCAATGTATGAGTATTTCAATATATTCAATTTTCAATCTATGAGTATTTCAATATATTCAATTTTCAATCTATGAGTATTTCAATATATTCAATTTTCAATCTATGAGTATTTCAATATATTCAATTTTCAATCTATGAGTATTTCAATATATTCAATTTTCAATCTATGAGTATTTCAATATATTCAATTTTCAATCTATGAGTATTTCAATATGAGTGTTTGTAGAAATTGGTTTTCAAAAACAAATATATCTAAAACATTTTTCAGTTATCAAAGATTATTTTTCCTAGAAAATTTAGATCCACTAGTGATTTTAGCTTAAAAGTTTATGTATTTTTATAACATTTAGATGTCAACAAAATTTAATTCTTTCTCTTATGCCATTAATAGTTTTTTTTATTTATTTTTTTTTATTCATTTATTTTTCAGGTTATTTTAAGTTGGGTTACTATTTTCAATAATGAACAATTTCTTTCAACGTTATTTTTCAACTTAGTGTGCATAAAATTGTGTATTTCTATGCATATAAAAGCAATCCACCTTAAAGAAAAACGGCCTACACATCAGGATTGGTGGACATAATAATAGGTTTTAATTTTATTTCATTAAACAAAAATCCAAGTTGCAAACTAGTGAATGAAATGTTTGCCCTATTAACAAATTGTGTTTTTGTCTGTGGAAATGTTTCCAAATCTGCTTTTTATTGATTTCTTATTGAAAGAAAAATGTTTGCTTTATTTTTACTCTTCTGAATCATATTAAGAAGATTCAATGTATTAGCTGTTGCAATTAAATTTATATGAACAATAAAAGTTTCACTTTAATCTCATTTTTGTATGTTTTTTTGTTTTAGTTTTTTTTCATGAATAAGATTTACATTTGTAAGAATTTTTTACTCATTCAAAGCCTGCATTTTTAGTTGTACACTAAAATTTAACGGCTGAACCAATAGCAAACACAATTTTCTAATTTTAAAACAAATTTGGAACAGTCATAATTCGGTGGTTAATTGTTCTACAAAAATAAATTTTGTCATCGTTGTTTTTGTTTTGTAAAGAGCTATGTGCCACAATAAATGTTAGATATGGTGAAAATAGAATTTTGATTTGAGAAATCTAATATAAATATTTTGATTGTTTTTTTATAGGTTTGGACTGAAGTTCTATCCGAGATAGAAACTAGAACGAAAGATTGGCCAATTCCATTCACGTGTGCTGAACCAAACAAGGACAATGCTGCAGTTTTCCATTGGAATCGTACCAAGGCCTTTCAACATGTGCTCCGTAAAGTTAAGAAGCAAGGACAAGGCTATGGAGTTACCTCCCTTGCAAAGGCTCATAGAATTCTACTCAACTGTGCTCATTTGTATTCCCACAATAGGATCCATGATCTGTCGCAAACACGTGCTCTACTATTATTGTCACACATTGTTAATTTACTTCATTCTAATGGGTGAGTATAATATACAGACTTATAAAATATGACCTGCTGAGTCATCTATTGAGTTCAGATTAAATTGTTTGAATCAGTCAAAAATTAGTTCACAAAACCAGTTCAATATATAAAAAAAATAAAGACAGATTCAAAGTAGCTTAATTTTACTTACTGTCTCTCTCTTTTTTTCTCTTCGATTTCTTATTATTATTCTTATTATTTTATGTTTCCTTGTCTTTTGTGGAGTGGTACTATTAGATCAGGCCTGTGTGAAGATATAGTCTTCCTGGCCTAAAATGCACCAAACATTGATGAAAGAAGAAGAAAAAACAAAAGAACAACTTTCCAATTTCCTGAAGATAAATATTCTACTATTCGAAAATTTGAAAAGAGAAAAAAAAAATCAATTTTATTTTTAATAAATAGCAATATTTATTAAAAAATAATTTCACACTTGTCTGGTCTCTCTAACCCTTAAATCTTTATTGATGTTATTGTTTTTTTCTTTCCCTTTGCAAAACTCAATCATGTTCTGCAAAATCAAAAACAAACACCAAATCAAACACTATGAATAGATATTTGAAGCATAAAAACTTCTCCAAAATTAGTGAATTTTTCATCAAATAACTCAAAAAGGATTAATATACTGTAAAACAAAACAACCAAACTTGTCTCATGTTGAAGTTAAACGTTTCATGAATGACTTCCAACTATACTTTAATAACACAAAATATGAGCTAAACTATACTTTAGTTCTGGGATTGAGTTATATTTGAAAACAGTTCTGTTTTAATTGTTCTATTTCGGCATAATTTATAATATATAAGAGAACCAGTCATCCATTTCTCTTGGCTATCTATTCTCTTGTCCTCAATGTTGGTTCAGTCTCTAATATTTCTTAATGTCTCTATGAGCATCTACAGAAAGGATGATTTTCTGTTCTCAACACGGCCATCTAATTTACAGACGAATATCTATACTAGTGGTGGGACGATTAATCGGAATCAGAATCGTTAATCGTAAGAATCGTGTATTTTGGGAGGTATCGGAAGCGGAATCGCATCGTTAAAAAATACCTTAATTTTCCGATTCCTTCATTACGATTCTTTTAGTCTGATGTTGAAAAAAAGAAAAAAATTCCTGATATTTCTAACCACAAGAGAGAAATGTAGCATGTTATAAAAAGAAACCAAAGAAATTCATTATTAACAGGGCAATGCTTAGTGCCCCTCCCTTACAAAGTTCATTCATTCAGATCTATTGTGATCAAAACTACAAAAGAGTTAACTTGAAAAGAAGTATGCAGGGCTCTACATTGCCAGTAAAAATTAAAAAAAAAACGCTTATCTTTTTGGTGACTGTTTTTTTTTTACTGACAAATCTTCTAATACTGAATGAAAATGCTTTTTCAACTTATATTTTCTTAAAATAAAACGAGCAAAGTCAAATTATTTAAACAGTAAAAGGTTTAATAGAACAATATACTTTTTTTTCTTTTTTTAAAAGAAGGCTTTTGAAAGAAATATCTCTAAAATGAAATTGATCACGTATTATTTCGCAAAGTTTTGACAGTAGTCGGCTTTTTTTGAAGTTTCAAAAAAATCGACCCCATACATATCTCTTCCAAACCTAAAGTTATTAAATAACCCCTTCGTTAATTTAAGGGTCATTAATTCAATTCAGTCAAGTTTTTTTTTAATTTCATTGAAATAAAATCCATTATTTATTTTTTTTTCTCCAGAAAGATAAAACCCTGAATTTGATTATATTAAAAGCAGAATAATATAATCTTTTTTCTAGAATTTTAAATTGAAAATTAAAAGTGTTTTGCGCAGTTTTTTGCCGAACGAAAAAGAAATTAATATATATATTTTTAAAAGGTTTTGTAATCAATTAATTTTTATGTCAAAATAATATTTACGATTAATTAAATAATTTCATTTTAAAAAAGTATTTATAAATAGAATTTTACTTAAGACTTATAGTTTAGCAATATTGAACCGCATCAACCATGTGTGAATTGAACACCATCAACCAAAAAACAAAATTCAAAAGAAAATGCATATTTGCATTTCATTATGTAAACTTTTATACATTGGTTTCAAAAATTAAATTCTATAAGTTTTTTTTGTTAACTACCGGTTGGTACAATTTACCGCCCCATCCCTTTATATTTTTTCTTTTTGTCTTTTTTAGCGGATTATTTTCAATTAATTATCCAAATAACTGACTAGCTTTAAAACAAAATTTAATAGTAAATTATTTGTTTACAGATAAACTGAATTTTCTAATAAGGCCCAAAGTCCAAAAAAAGTCTTGCATGGAAACTTGTTGAAGTTGATGAAGATGATGAGTTGAAAGCCATTTGCAAAGTCTGTCAAATTAAAATATCGCAAGGAATAAAACCATCTAACATGACCACAACCAACATGTTAAAACATTTAACTATGAAGCATCCAAATAAATTGGAGGAGCAAAATAAAAAGAAAAGGAACAAAAAATTACCAACTAGTCACTCAGAGCAGTTTTATTAGTGAGGGTCGAAATCGCAGTGTCTTTTTTTTTTGCCTACGTTACCATCTAGGTGTCATGAATTTTTTTAACCCTCCTTAACTTCAAAGAGTAAATACAATATATACAACTAAAAAAATAATTTTTAAAAATGCTGATTCTATTCATGAAAAATTCTTTTAACTAGAAATTAAAACTTAGGGAAAGATAGCTGATTGACAGCAACAGGAGCACTGGTTAACTACTGAACCACGTGGAAAGGTGTGGGGGGAGGAAAAAAAGGAAATTAAATGATGATAATAAATTATGATAACCGTATTTGAAAGGCACTAAACTCCTAAAATTTACTTCTTTAAAATTTTAGGCGGCACTCCCTGGCGATCTTAAAGCACTCTCTCTCTCTCTCTCTCTCAAAAAAAAAAAAAAAAAAAAAGATTTAATTTTTAAATTTGGGAAAGATATATTTATTATAACCGAATTCCTGTATGAAGACTGGATCTACTTTATTGGACGTTAATTTGTGAGATAAGTAATTTTTCAATGTTTAATATGTTTTTAAAGTTTCAATTATCAATTAAATTTTTTTTAATTGCGTTTATTTTTCAATTTATTTAAAAAAAAAACAGGGTTTTAAATGTATTTTTCAAGGTAACAAGCTTCGAAAGAAGTCTAATAAAAAAATCACTTAATTTTTAATTTCGACAACCCTGAGAATTTAATTATTAAAAAAATATTGAAATGTGACATTTTTTTAATTTAACATTTCTATTAGTTCAATTAATTTTCTTTCATTAATTCATTTCACTCAACAAACTTAACCATTTTTTTATTTTTTTTATTTTTATCTTTTTCTTTAATTTTGGTAATTATGTTTGCTCAATTTTATCTAGTATTTCATTTGTTTTTTATAGTGGTATCATTTTTATATGTGTTCTTTTGATATACCCTATTTCAAAATTAGTTTGGCTAAACTTATTCTTCACGTTAGAAACAACGTGTAAAAGCAATGAAAAAGTAAGAAAAAATAATAGTTGTTAACTACTCCTTGTGAATTATGGAGGTCTGAAGAACTGCCGTCACAAATACAATCAATAGCCAAACAAAAAATCGTTTTTAAAATTCCTTTAATTGTAACTTTCCGCTATACCTACCTTTTGGTATAAAACACCAAAAACTTTCGATTAATGGTATTTCTCATATATGGTCGTTAACTTTGGAAAGGTTATTTTGTATCTACGGCGCCATGTTACGTGGTATATTGTTTTTTTTTCATTACGCACGTTCATTTATAAATTATTAAATTAAATATTTATCTTTTTTATATTTAATTAGTATATATTTTCTTTCTCTTTCGCTATATTTTTTTTTATTTAATTCATTAAATCTGTTAATTATGAGGACCAAAATAATGAATCGTGTGTATTTATTCTCTAATTTTCTTGTTTTTGTTCTGTTATATAAATTCTATTTTATTTGTTTTTTCTCTGAAGGATAAATTCAATTTTCTTTGAGTTTTTTTTCTGTATTCCAATTAAGTAAAATAAGTTTTCTCTAAAATAAATTTTGCTAATTTTTCCGTTTAGTTTACTCTATAATAATTTATGTAAACCAAAACACGACGGTGTAGACATAAATATCTCTTCCAAAGTTAGGGAACATATTTGGGAACTACCGACATAAGTATAAAACTACCTGGTATATTTCAAAACAATAATTCCCTAGGAATCAGAATCGGAATCGTACTTGGTATCGGAATCGTTAATCAATATTTTCCTGGAATCGGAATCGTATAAAAATTAGGAATCGTCCCAACACTAATCTATGCACACCAAAATCACATATGTAAATTAGATAGAAAAAATTTTAACATAAATGACATTCAATTTTAACAGAACTTTCATCATCTTATAAATAATTTGTTTTCTCTATTTTATGATTTTTAGGTAATTAAAAAATATTTTTTCAATTATATTTCTTTTTTAACTTGTAAGAAAATATCTAATATATTTTTGTGGTTACTGTTTTTATTTTTCTCAGTTATTCTGTTGTTGGAATCATTCCTACTGAAGGGCAGTTGGACGACGACATACAACGCTTCCTGAACATAGATACTCTCATTGATATAAATTCCAAATCTTTAATGCTCAACAACCCAGATGCAAAGTTTTCTTGTATCAGCAGGTTGCTTGAAGCTGCTGCTGATTCGACCTATCGACATTTAGAAAAGGAAGATGATGTTTCCAAAACTAATGCTGATGAAATAGGCTCTGCTTTACTCATGGATTTACGCAGTTTCCTTGACTCGAACGACATGAGTTCTTGTCCTGTCAGAGGTTTTGATAAGAATTTAAATTTAATAGAAGGTAAGTTAAAGAATCTTTTATTTTTGTATTTGTGGTCAGATCATAAAATCTCACAGATGGCCGACATGTGATAGGAAAAAATACCTGACTCTAAATTTGGCCACCTAGAAAATGAGATTTCATTTTGAAAAAAGTAATTGTTTCTTAAAGACAAGGTTCAATGTTAACCACTTAAGGTTCTAACAGAATTTATATCTACTCCAGATAATAGACATCCTGGTGAATCAGTTTTTCTGTCCATAGATTAACAACTGATAAATCTCAAGTGATTTCATTGATAACTGTGTATACATATTCAGAGAAAGATAGGCAGAGCGATGTTTCTTGTCTTGTTTTAATCTTGGGGACAGATGAGCCTTTGCAGCCAAAGGTGACAGACATTTTATGTTTGGTAAGAGATGTTGGTTCTGATTGCAAGTATTTTGTTTGGTTGAGAAACCAAGAATCATTGTAACTTCTGAAAATAAACATTGCAAATACACATGACATAGTGATAAAGGACTTGTTAAAGTTCAGTTACACTCCGCTGCATGTTGAATGTTCAATCGTCAGTGCGGATGACACTCAAAATACAATTGCAAATTACTTAGGACTTCTGCTCCGTCATAGCTGACATAATAATGGCGTACTATCCCCATAGATTAAACAAGGATACTGTTTGAAATTCTGTACAGCGGAATTCAACAGAAAGATTTCCAAGTTTGATAAGATACACCTAAATGTTGGAGGTTACATCGACTGAAATGTTATAAAAACACTTGAGACGAGAACATAGTCCAAAGAATTTGAATAATTTGAAAACATTGTTAATGACCAAAACAACATAATTGACACTATGGCTAGTGTTGAACTCGAGCACTGAATTTGGACAAAGACAACAAGCAAATGATCACATCCTTAATGCAAATAAAAGTTCACCACGGTATAATAAGCTGATGTAGTTATCTTCTTTGATTTCATTACATCTGATAATAATCACTTTTATCAGTTTAATACCAAAGCAAAAATAATCAATGAACCAAAAACTTAACAGATTTAATCAAGTTAATCTACAGATCAAATGCGAAATGATAACCTGTGAACTTTTTGTTTATCTCCCAGACTGCTATGAACGATCGCTCACTTCAAGCATAAATCTCTCTCCTTTCTTAAATGCAAGGGAAGTAACTTGACGATTTGTTGTTTTTCTTTTTGAAGGATGATACGTTATTGAAGAATGATGCGTTATTGAAGGATGATGCGTTATTGAAGAATGATGCGTTATTGAAGGATGATGCGTTATTGAAGGATGATGCGTTATTGAAGGATGATGCATTATTGAAGGATGATGCGTTATTGAAGGATGATGCGTTATTGAAGGATGATGCGTTATTGAAGGATGATGCGCTATTGAAGGATGATGCATTATTGAAGGATAATGCGTTATTGAAGAATGATGCGTTATTGAAGGATGATGCGTTATTGAAGGATGATGCGTTATTGAAGGATGATGCGTTATTGAAGGATGATGCGTTATTGAAGGATGATGCATTATAGCTTTCAGTCAAATCAGGGCACATCCTTTTCCAGTCTGCTAAGCTGAACTATGATGTGTCTGTTTGATAGTAAATTACTTGAGTTCTATGTTTTCCTGTGCAATTTGATATTTTGTTTTTTCAACGTAAACCATCATCTACCATTCTTCATGGAAAGTAGAAAGTGGATCTTAGGTTTACTTTCAATAACTTTGTAACTTTACTTTTCTCTGTCTTTACTGAAATTTGGAAATTTGCTGAATTTTGTGCCAGGAGATTTCCTCATCCTCCCACATACAGTGCATAGTATTCCATAATGGTCACCTATTTGATACTGGTATCCTCCTTCAGCTTCTATCACCAAAATTGAAGTTGAAAGGGACTTCAAGCTTTGATCAGGTAGTCTTTATGTCCTCCATTGCTTGGTTTGTTGCTTCCATCAGATTTGGTGTGATGAGGATGCTTATTAACTTCCTTTTCAATAACATTCCACATGTAATCATCCAAAGGATTAAGGTCTGGTGAGTTAGAAGGCCATAAGTTTGGCGTGACATAATCATGAAAATTCTCAGTCATCCAATCCTGGGTTTTGAGGGCTCTCTATAATCCAGAATTGATGGTGCCGAATCTTGTTGGAAGACATAGGTTCTTCTGTTAGTTACATTGCCTATCCAAGGTTCCAAGGTTTGAAGAGTCTTGACATAGGTATCTGCAATGATGCAAAGGCACTCTGGAAAAAAAAATGAGGCATGATGTGCCATTCACTGCTAACAATACCAAAAATCATCACTGGCAACTTAGAAATCTTGCAATTTCTCAATTGTCGTGTTTTGTTTTTATAAATACTATTACAGTGTGTATTTTAATTTCATTAGTCATAGTAGTTTCTGCCATGGGATCTTCTGAAAGCAAAATAACATTAAGATATTTTTAATTTAAATTATAAAAATATAAGTGCCCTCAAATATCTTGCACACACTCTCTCTCTCTCTCTCTCTCTCTCTATCTATCTATCTATCTATCTATCTATCTATCTATCTATCTATCTATATATATATATAGAGAGAGAGAGAGAGAAGGAGAGAAAGAAAGTTTATGGATGTAAAATGGTATTTAAATCAAGTTTCAGAAGTAAATATTCACCAAGCTTATTTGTACGCATGTTTCCAAACAATATTCAGTAGACTGGCACAAAGCATAGAAAGAAAACATCTAAAATTGCCTATATAATTACACTAGCGGAGGGGTTAATCAAAACATAAGAATAACCGAAGTAAAAACAAACACAAAAAAAAAACTAACGTAAGGCACACGAACGATGTTGAATGTAAAAATCGGAAGAACAAAAAAAAAAAACAGAAAAACGAATGTTAAAACTTCTGAAAAATAAAAACCAAAAAAAAAAACATGTGAAAAATGGCTTAAATAAGCCTGTTTCAATATTAAAATTTAAAAAATCGGTGGGTACCCGGGTGTTTTTAGGTGGGTGTGGTCAGTCGGAGTGGGGGGTGTTAATGAAAACCTAAGAATAAGCGAAGTAAAAAAAAAAAAACAGAAAAAAAAACGTTACGTGAAAAATGGCTTAAATAACCCAGCTTCAATATTAAAATTTAAAAAATCAAAAAAAAAAAAAAAAAGAAGACATCTCACACCACGATTTGAACCCAAAATGTTTAAATAATAACCAAACGCTCTAACCAACTGAGCTAACGTACATGAAATTGTGTCAGTTCTTCAAATATTTAAACTAAATCAGGTTATGACGTCGTCTGACGCATGCATACAACCGATCTCGTCATTTGCTGCCCTACCCCCTGTAGAAAAGTGTTGATTTCAGGGTGAACAAATTAATGTTTTTGGCCAATTTTTCGATATTTGTCGGATGAAGGATGGGGCTTTCATATGAGACCAAATTTGTGAATTTTCGTCGTGTCTGTCGAAACTTTTTAGCAGACATCCAAACATACACACATACATACATACATACATACATTTTTGCTTTTATATATATAGATAACGACTACCTCTCTTCGCAAAATTACATGAAAGCATCCAAAATCAATCAATGAAACATGTCAAATAGCAGCAAGCAGAAGAAACAAAAATTGCCAACTTCTCCAAAGAAATCTCAAGAAAATACAGATTTTCCTTAAAAGTAATTATTGTCTAAACTAGGCATGTTAGCAATCATATGTGATTGCTTCTGTACTGAAGAGTTCTTATTCAAGGGGAGTAACTGCATTCGTTATTTAATTTGCTCTAAGATTTACAGCTATATTTACAACATGTGTTTGACTTTTTTTACACTTTTATTTTTTCTCAGTTTGTCACTCAGAGAAACCCAAACCAATTTTGGAACAAGTTTCATTTTTAGAACAAGGCATTGTCTCCTCCAAAAAGGTAAGTATAGAATATTCAATTTTTTAATTCATTTCAAAACGAAAACTTACCAGCTTCCATTATGAAGAATGCAAATTGAAATCGCTTGAATCATAGCAGTCCATTTTGCTCTACTAGCGTGTAAGTTTTACAAGTCATTTTTATGGTGACCTCTATCTGAATCCATTATATAATGAACATCTATTTCTTTTGAATGTAAATGCAATCTTTTGCAGGATCATTAGTTGGAGTTTGGGTGGCGAAAACAGACATGTTAAAACTCATATAGAAATATACTGGGCAATCTGAATACTTCTGTACATTAGTGTGACTTTCAACCATTTTTATTTCTGCACATCTTGTTGATTGGAATATAGCATTCATTTCTTGAACAAGATGTCATAAAGATAAGATGCTAAAAACATGCTTTCATTCTTTGCGAAATAACAGGAAGACAAGATGGAACTCCAGGACTCATTATTTTCTGCTAAGCAAACTTGCCTTACATGTTTATGTTTCTGTAGAAAATATGTTGATATTTTATTTGGAACCTGGTGATCCTATTTTCTTCTTCGTTTCAAACCAGCTAAGTCAGATGAACATAGACACAGCTAACTCCACAGTGGAGATCTTTTGTCTTTGTCAAACGACTTTCCAACTCATGCTAACAATTCACAATAAATGCTTAAGAATTAGAGGTTGGAGAACATCCTCAACTGATAGCTGCCACATCAACCCTGCCCCCCCCCCCGGTTCTATTTATTTGTGAATTACAACTACAGAAAAAAAATCATCTTACATATTTGTTTCTATTATGCAAACTTACTTTATGCTATTATGAACTATTACATGCAGTTTGACATTTTGTGAATATTTAAAACATGGGTTATGCAAATAACTGTATTAAAAACTACCTGTATCGATTCGGCGTTGCTGGAGAGTATTTCATTTTTGGTTGATTATTTTTAAAACTATGCACTCTCATTCACACACAAGCACTTTTTATTTTCAACTCTTCAACTGACACCAACAATTCACAATAATTCCACATTAGGCATTCTCAAATCTTGTAAAAAATATGAGTCAGAATAGAATGTATGATGGGTTCTTTAGGATAGGCATAACTATAAAAGGGAGGATGCTTAGCGTCACTGTCTACATGACATCCCCTTTACATACCGGTATGTGTTGGACAACTGATGCCCTTTTCTGTCCTCTGCAATCTCTTTCCCACAGAAGAGACATTGTAAGCTTTGTTTCTGCGCTATCATTATTTTCATAGCAAGTGCTCATCTGAGCTCCGATCTATGCTCCCCACCCTTGCCAATCTTTCAAAGAAATGATTTAGGAATGGTAGAATTGATGTGTAATATGAGTGTTAAAAACAGGCTTAAATCAAATGATTTCAGAGGAAAATTAAACTTGAACAGATATGGAGATGTGTGTAGAACAGGAGACTTTGTTAGTATAGTCATATTAAAAGGATGGATGAGTTTTGGGGTTAATAAGTGTAGAACAATTGAGGTAGCAGGGTCAGTTTGCAGGGAAAAGCCAAGGAAGACACGGGAGGAAGTGGTAAGAATGTATTTGAGAGAAAAATAAAGCTTTAATTTGTAAGTCGATTTCTAAAAGCTGTCCAACACATGCCATCATGTAACACAGATGTGCAACCGGATATGATGATGATGATAATGATGATCTTGCATAAAATATTTATTTTAAAAAAAATGATTTTTTTTTGTCTTTTAAGGAAGACGCTCCCATTGACAGCATTTTACATTTCACTCCGAGTTCTTTGTTTTACACGCAGCAACAAGTCCATCTCCTTTGGAAGATGTTATCTCCAACTCCACATTCTCTTCAACAGGTGAGATGCAACATTTTACAACATGAATTTCCTTTGTTCAACTTAAATATTTAAAAACCTCTGACAACACGTTCATTTTTTTCTCAACTAAAAATTATACACTGTGAGCCCTTGACCACCTAAAAAAAATTCCTTCCATAAAATCTATATATATATATAAAAGTGAGAATGTGTGTGTGCGAAGACATATATACTCAATGAAATATTTATCTATAAACTTGAAATTTGGTATATAGGATATTCAGACATGTGGAAAACTTTTTAATTGGTTTGCATCCAGACTGCTAAGGGGTCAAAATTGAAAAATTGGTAAGTGGAGGCAATCAGATTTTTATGTTTGCTGTTTCACAAATGCACATACATGAATCACATGACAGATTCATTATGTTAAGAATAGGTAAGTTTGAAAACACTTTTTAAAAATTGTCAAGCTGGCCTAATGGTTATCATACTTGACCCACTATTTTTAGGTTTTGGTTTTAGCTCATTTTTTTTTTTACTTACAAGAAGTGAACTGTTTAGAAAAAACAATACTTGCATGCACATGTCTCAGTTTCTGTATGAATGAAAATATAATATTTATGCTAATCATTGATAAAATTCACAATCTTTTATGCCATCCAGTCATATTTGATAGAAATTAACTTCAATGTTTGACTTGTCCATTAAGTTTCAATCATGGATGTCAAAGGTTTTGCTTTTCCAGTGTTTGATGGTATGCAGGGGACACTTTTACCATTATTTCATCAATGCACTTGTTTATAATACCTTGAACATCTGCCAGTTCCTGGCGGAGAAGAATTATACTGGAACAACCACCTTATTCATCTGATCTTGCTCCATGTGACTTTAAAAAATTATGCTCTTCCAAGCTCAAAGTGGTTGTTATAGTACGTTGAGTTTGAAATCCATTCAGAATTACATTTCTAAAATCATCAAATTTTTAATTGAATGACAAAGACTGACATTCATGGTTGAAACTTGGTGGACAAGTCAGGTACTACATTTAAGTTTATCTAATAACTATGGTTGGACTGCAGAAAGGATTGTGAATTTTACTAATGACTCTTTAAG
Organism: Euprymna scolopes; assembly: GCF_053919585.1. NCBI lineage: Eukaryota > Metazoa > Mollusca > Cephalopoda > Sepiida > Sepiolidae > Euprymna > Euprymna scolopes. Next base: position 131,790,333 of record NC_136496.1, on the reverse strand, counting down.
TGAATTTTTTTTGAGTGGGGGATTTATCACCCTATAATAATAGCTATTTTTAAATACAAAATTTTTGTTATTTGAAAAAGTAATTTCTGGCAACATTTACAGGGTTCGCACAGACTTGAAAAATCTTTGAATTTTGACTTTTGCCTCGAAAAGTTTTTATTTCTATTATTACTTTGAAAAATTCTTGAAAATATGGAAAATATCTTAAAAATGCCTTGAAAATCATATTCTTTATGCCAGTAAAAATTTGTGTCAAAATATTAAAAATGAAATTGAAATAAATACTATTAAATTATTATTTAAGTATTAATAAAAAATACCATTAAAATATTTTTTTTAAATACTGAAAATAAAATCAAAATACATTGTTCTGAAATTACATCATATTATTGTGGATACAAGAGTTACGTCCCTTCATCATGAAACTATCTGATGTTTTCCATATAATAACAGTGGGTAGTTTTGTGAAAAAGGGATTTTACTCTTGTATCCATAATACCGGAAATTCAAAATTTAAAAGTAAAACAAACACAGCGTAGATCAATCTACAATGAGGGAAATAACATTTAATCATACTTGGTTGGCCAGGGAATGTAAATATGATTGTCAGCAGGCATATGGTTTTGTATGTAAATGAAAATGACTTCTCCTGGTGTCAATTATGAAGTTTTTTAGTTTATTATATCATTGTTTATATATTAAATTTTGTTTTGAAAACTTTAATTTTGTCTGGAGAAGGCCCTGAAAAACGTCAAAACGTCCTTGAAAGTAGACATTGAAAATCTCTATTTCTATTCTGTCTGACCCTGACTTAGCATTTTGCAATTTAGAAGTAACTATGACTTAAAAAAATATTTTCATTCCAAATTCTGTTTCAAATTAACATTTTACTTAAGTTCTCACTTTTCAGCCTCAGAATCATACAGATATCTTTAATATTGTACCAACATCAAAAGATTAAAAAAATCTTGAAGCCACTTATATCAAAACTAAACATCCTACAATCCCCATCTGGCATCAATTGAAATGAATGGCTCTCGTCTTCAGAAGGCCTCAAGTTTTGACAAGCTTCTGGGCTTGACCATTACTCCTGATCTTAAATGGAACACGTACATCAAATCTGTTGCCAAGGCCGCTGGAAAAATGGTGGGATCTTTCTATCGATCCGGTAGATATCTCACTGCTGATGCAATTCTCTATCTATATAAGAGCCAGGTACGTCCAAGGATGGAATACTGTTGCCACCTCTGGGCAGGAGCTGCTAGAAAGGACTTGTCCTGCCTTGATAGAGTTCAAAATAGACTTCGTAGCCTCGTAGGAGATGCCCTTTTCTCTTCCTTGCAACCTCTATCTCACAGAAGAGATGTTGCGAGTCTGTCTCTGATGTATCGTTATTTTCATGGAAAGTGTTCGACTGAGCTTCAATCTATGGTCCCCCCTCGCAAAACTTTCACAAGAAACACTCGTCTAGCTGTAAACACTATCAATAATTCCCCCCACTCTTTATCTGTGCCTAAACCTAAACGTAGATTCCATGAACAAAGCTTTTTTATTAGAACTGCACGCCTGTGGAATTGTCTTCCGTTTTCCTGCTTTCCGGCTGACTACAATATGGTTGTCTTCAAGTCTAACGTAAATAAGTTCTTGATGAGCCGTTCCATATAATTATCAAATTTAACAAAGTTTCATTACTAATGATTATTATATTGTCCAATTTCTAATGTACACTCTTTAACCCTTATCCTTGAGTGGCCTCTTGGCCTTGATAATGTGGTGATGCCTATGAAAAAAAAAAAAAAAAAAGAGTCCAATGTGAACAAGTTCTAATTGAATCGTCCCCCTAAGTAATCCAAGTTACAAAATTCCCACTGTTTATTATGCTAAAATCACAATGACTAATGTATACCTATTAACCCTTATCCTCGAGTGGCCTCTGGGCCTTGATAAGTGGTGACACCCATGTAAAAAAAAAAAAAAAAAAAAAAATTAACAATATGAATTACAAAAGTAATCAAAAAATTTGTTAGTGTTTGGCGTAGTAATTAATCTTAAGAAACTCTTACCCATTAAGCAACACCAGTTTAGACTTTGCATGTTGTCATATTCGCATGCAACATCTCATTACTACCAAAATCCACACTTTAATCTCTATATAGATTTGTAATTTAAAATAATTTTTTTCCAGTTCCATGTAGAATTTGGGCCAGTGCAAAAACGAAAAGGAATTGAGACAACTTCTGGGGCTCTTGATGCTTTGACTTATCTCAGGTAAAATTTCTCAGAATCAGATGTTCATGTGTATCAATAGAGGTTGACAATTAAGGGAGAAAACATCAACATCATCTCAATAACATGCAGGGTACTCCAGATATGAGAATGCATGAAAGATCAAGGAAAACCTAGCTTGAGTCCATACAAAGTTAATTGACTGCTTGCTGTGTAACTGGTATGAACCCTTTTGGTCAGAGAGTATGGAGAGCAAGCATGAAACATTACCTAGTGTCGCCCACATCAGAATCCGGGATAGTCACAGCATCTTAAATGCCAAAATCAGATGATAATCAGTAATTTGTATCATTTCAATTAATTGGATTACTGTTCTCGCCTTATTGTTTATTCAACGTTTCCAGAAAAATAATTTTTATTAGTAAGATAACTAAGGTGAGTAGAAACTGGGTCTTGGGTTTACTTTCGGCAGCTGCGTAACCCTAGCTTTGCTAATTTTATCCTTTAGTTATCACATTTCATGATCGATGTTTCTAACAAAAAGGGAAGAATTGTTGTTTTTTTGGTCAGAATCTATTTCACTCAACACTTATTATTTGTGAGTTTTTGACCTTGAAATAAATTTTTTTTAACTCCTTAGAGCAGCCTGTCTGGGGCGATTTCCTTTAAAAAGTCTCCTTTTAGTTATCCAAATAATGAATTCCAACCTCAAAAATTCTCCAACGAAATCCTCATATTTTTGTTTTTTGGATAATGTAGGAAGCGGCAAGAACAAATGGAAGATGCTGCAAAGATGAAATATGGAATTCTGGGACAAGGTAAGAAATCTAATTATTGTACATGTATCTTTTAAGTTAACTTAAGTCACTAAAATTAAATCAATTGATTTGTTCCATCAATATTAACATTCATCTAATGCATAAATTGTTCGGTTTACAAGAATGGAATTCCGCAGTTGATGTGTTTTGATGTGTTTCAATGAGAAAATAGAAATTTTCATTCAATGTTTTCTGAATCCTTGAATCATATGTTGAAAAGATTGCAAGTGAACTTCAAATGAAGTAGATAGAGTTAAAGCATCAAAAAATATTCTTTTGCCATAGTTGCTAAATTGAGTTGCCATCTCAAGTACTGTTACATGTGGTGACATCTTCGCACCTGACAATTAAAAAAAGTGACAGAAACTCCAGTCTTTCTCTAACTTTATTGTATGATCCTCAAAGGATCTTTGCACAATTTCTGGATACATGATCCATGTTTTTTTGGGGTTTTTTTTGACAATATTTCCACTATTAGCAAAGGAAGATCTACATCTTTGCAGACATGGTCAGTCCAGCGTTTTGGATACCTACCCCCAAATATTTTCATTCTTGAATTCTCAATATATACATCGCTTTCAACACTTTTTCTGATGATGTAACCAAACTAGTTAATTCTTCCTTTCTTGATAACTTTGCTGATGCCATTTCCAAACTCAAAAGTTTCTATCCAGACAAGTTTTGCTAACCATGGTTCTCAAGTTGTTTTCAAAAGAGTTTGCATTCATCCTTTGCTCTAAACATCCAAGTCTCAAAAGCAACTATGTTTCTTTTAATTTTCTTATTTTATTCGAGCTGAGGGTAGGCATTCTACTGGATGCCAGACATTCACCCACAATTTCATACATTCCGATCAACAATTGTTAAGATTCTATCATTTTAAGAACAATTGTTTGTATCTCATAAAGCGACAAAATGAAATAAAATCTTGTTTACTGGATCATGTATAAAACTATTGGGATGCATGAAAAGACAAGATTTTATTTAGGACAACCACTGGTCTCTCTCTCTCTTAAATAAAGTAAAAAAAAAAACACATCTAATGGTCTAATGTCTATAACGCTCTAGTTCTTGTACCATCACTATAATATTACACTTGTTTCCCAAGTACTTCATTGGGATGTGCTCCAACCAACTTGCTATATTGGTGCCCCCCACCCATTATAAATAACTTTGTTAATCAGATAATCCTGCCTCTTCACCAGAGTCTTTCCATTCTAATAGCTTCTTTCCTCAAATTTCTAGCTTTTGAAATTTACTCCTTTCTCCCAGTTTTCCTGACTATGTCAATACACAGAATTTTAAATGTAATGTGAACAAGCATTTTGTTACACAACTCCCCATTTAGAATGCTCCTATAAATTCACACTATCACCTTATGTCTTAGTGGCAATGTGCCCTGCTTGGGATGATTTCAAGTAAAAAAAAAAACAAGTATTTGTTGCTATTGAACTTAAAGCTATGTTATAGTCAGCAAGGAAGTAGTCTTGTGCTATTGTATTCCACAGATGGGAAATTCTTAGAAATAAACTCTGCTTATTTCATGTTGTTTAATGTATACAGAGTACGAAAGGGATGAGTGCTTGTGTAGTAGTATGTGCATGTGTTGGTGTAATTGGTGCAAATAATAGAGGAGTTTGGATTTGAGATAAATTGACTGTTGTGTTGTGACAAGTCATATTGGATCAAAACTTTGCTGACAGAAAAATATACAAAAGCAATTTCTATTGGTTATCCTGTGGTATTTGTTGACCAATTGGAATGAATGATGAAGGGGATTTGGCTGTGTAGGAGTACATTTTATACTTTTAGATTTCAACAATAAACAGATGTACACAAATCTTAATCAAGAAAAAGGCTTGGAATAACTGAATGATGAACTCGGGCCACGGCACATCAAAACAAACGTAAATCAGATGTTCATCGAAAAAGTCACTTGCTGTTGCCATGGTCAATGTACAACCTGTGTCTAATGTGAAAACAAAAATAAAGTAACTTGCTTCCCAACTCTGGCATAATAGTCAAAGAAAAAGAAGCTTCCATGTCAGTTCTTGGTGTTTTATGTTTTAACTTTGTCTTTCTCAAATAAATTGAAAATTAATTCTTACAGTATCGGAAGATATGAGCAGAATACGAGACTTTGTATGGTATGTCCACATTGAATGAATGAATGAATGAATGAGAGTTGTTGGATCAGTAGATGTAGAACAGTTGAGGTAGCAGGTCCAGTTTGTAGATGAAGGCCAAGGAAAACATGGAAGGAAATGATAAAAATGGATTTCAGTGAAAGAAGAATAAATTAAACCTGGTCAGAAATAGGTTACTTTTGAAGTCATATTTTAAAGCCAACTGAGCATATAAAACAGGATATTAACTCTTTATGACCTCGTTGACCTAATTGGAACAAACAAACCAAAATAAATAAATAAATCTGACTTGGTTTTTGTTTCTTTTTTTAAATGAGTCATTTATTACCATTTTTCTTTCTCCCTGTCTTGATGTCACATGCTCCTCTCACCTTTTTCCTTCCCCTGACCATGTGGTGTCCTTTTCTTTTTTTTTTTTTGTCACACCAGCTTGCCTAATTTGCATATGTGGCTCTTTTTCGCTACTACTGCTAATATTCTCACAAGCTATCTTACAGCTGCTGATATTTTCCCACGTGCTCATACATGCTCTGTAACAGCGAGACCTATTAGGGTAGAATTCTGTTTTAGAGGTAGAAGTTAGTAGTTGCTACATGGACACATGTGGCAACAATACTCCATGAATAGTGTCTTTATAGAGATCTAGGATATTGGCAGGTTTAAGAATTTTTTCTGGTAGAGAGAGTCTACCTTATTTGCATAAACTTTGCATCATGTTTCCCGTTCTTATTTCACTTCATTATTAAATTTCTGCACCGTCTTTTGTCTTCTTTCGATTGGTGAACTCCATGTTTAGATTCTTCATCTTCATCAACATCACAGTTTCAGTTGTAAAAAGAATTTTGCAGACTTATACCACTCCACCATCTTGTTTTTCTCTTGCGCTTTGCTAGCCTTTTTTTTTATTATTGTTTTTTCTTTTTATTGACTCTCAGGTTCTGAATGGGAGAGCATGATGAGAGGACTTTTAAATGCCTGTGTCAAATTTGAACTTCTCCGCACGGTCTGCAGGAATGTGGTAAGAAATTTCTTTCCTATTTTTTCCTTTTTTGTTGCACATTTCTGAAAAAACAATGAATTGCTTACAAAACTTGGAATGATTTAGTTAGAGATGATCTCAAACTCATTGAGACCAACATAAATGATCGAATTTTGCAGAGGAAGTCACTTTAGTCAACCTGCAATGCACATCTCATCTGGAAAAGACAAAGAATGACATTCAGTTCTTGTCCAGAATTCCCACCATATTAAAAACAAAAAATAAAGAAAAACCTCTATGATGTATGTATCCATGATGAAATGAAATTATCATATTCCAAAAATAATATAAATTGATCAAGTAGTTTTATTTTTAACCAAGAAAATCAAATTTAATAATTATCTGAGGAGTGACTGTTATGTACAGGGGTTTGAAATGCCAATAGATATATTTGGGTGTGTGTGTGTGTGTGTGTGTGTGTGTGTGTGTGTGTGTGTGTGTACACATTATTATATATATATTTGTATATTGATCTAGTAGTTATGTCAACATGTGCATAACATTTAAAGGATTGTTCACACAACATATACAGATTTCAAAACGATGATGCAGACCATACCTTCTCGTCATTTATTATTTCGTTATTTCATCCGATATCTTCCATTCTTAGTTCACCTGTTTGAACCATTGGATCTGGAATAAAGATCTTCAACTTCTCCAAAGAAACAGACCAACACAAAAATCATCAATAAAATAATATTTACACTTCTTTATTCCGGTAGTCCTTTTCTTCTCAAAGTTGCAAGCACCGTTTTTATTCACATTTCCAGGCTGTTGCATTCGACCCACTTCTTAGTCGTTCGGAGGACCCAACTTCTTTTGTCAGCTCCAAAAACTCAACTCCTCTAACTAATTCAATCTCCACGTCTCATTCAAAGATCCACGTCATCTTAAGTAACCTCTATGTCAGACTACATCAGACCTATTTTTAAATTATTGTTATTAATTTAATCATTCTAAAATCCATTTTGTTTTTCTCTAAACATTATTTTTCTAGTTTATATTTATATAAACATTTATTTCAACTAGAATTTAATTTCAAACAACCAATTTATCCTAGGCTAGAAAGGTTATCTGGCATCGTCCAGCATTGCTTATGCAACAATTGTATCGCTCACTATTTTGAAAAATATTTCCAGACATGAAGGGAAATAACTCAACAATAATTAAAATTTACTAAAATTATGTTTTAATGTCTAAAAATTCCCATTAATCACTTAAAAATGATTTTTTTTATAAAACATTTTTTTAGCAATCATATTCTGTATTCCATGAGACTTAAGAAAACTTTTTCATTGCAAATATATCTGGTACCATTGTCAGGGTTAAATCTGAAATTTTTGCTTCAATATATGTGAAATTGTCATATTCCAAAATTCACATAAATTGATCAAATAACTACATTTTTATCAAGAATATCATTTTTAAGCAATTAATGGGAATTTGTAGGCATTACAACATAAATCTCGCAAGTTTTGAATTATTTTTCTTGCTTTTTGAGATTTTTTTTTAAATGGTACGTGAGATGGTCGCTCCTTGATTAGCCATAACATTTGATTTTCTTGTTTAAAAATAAAACTACTTCATCTGTTTCTTGTACATGATTTTTGGAGTATGATATTTTTCTTTTGTCACAGATACATACATCATACAGATTTTTCTTTATTTTTGTTTTTAATATGGAGAAATTTTGGAGATGAGCCGTTCTTTCTTTATTTAAAATTGTAGCAATCTAATTCTTTTGTAAAGCAATAAATATTCTCTATCTTCGAAGCATACAAATAATTGTTAGCAAAACTTATTCTTCAAATTAATAAAATGTCATATTTTTTAGATGTATTTATTTAAAATTGTACTCTTTTAGTTGATGGGACAACAGAATCCGATTTTAAAATGAGTAAAGTTTGAAATGTTTACCTTTCCAACATTAGGTTAACTATCGTCTTTGCTGATTGGACAATCTCATTTTTTGTTTTTAATATGGAAGGTGATATTGTATATACAAACATGAAGTGACTTAATATATTATTATTATATAAATATTTCAAACAAGTTTTTTCTTGTTTTACTAACAGATCACTACTAAGGCCAAAAGCTATTCGAGTATAAGAGTTAATGGAATAAAATGCTTAAATTGTTTTGTTAACTTCAGGTCAAGGTAGATTTACTTGATTGGAAAGAGCAACCAGATGCCACCATTGACAACCAAGCTGGTCCCTTTGTCATCTATAACTGTGCACGGCTTGCAATGTTGTTTGAGAACTACCGTAAAGCTGTCAAACAAGGTAAGTGACAATTCAGCAAGACTTTTAATTTCCTGCCTTCACTCTCCACCTCCTTTCATCCCAGTGTCATATTCTCTATAAGCTTTAATAAGTAGAAACCTCGATTCCCACTTAAGGTCAGCATTCATGCAATGTTTCAGTATTCAATGTGATTTCCAAAGGGGCTACAGAAGTTTCTTTGGAGACAGATGGAATCAATGCAGCCTGTAAGCTGAGTAGTCAGTGTGTAACCAAATCACTTAACTTGGAAATTGATTCATAAGAAATTATTAAAGGAAGTTTTCTCCTACTTTTTCTTATACCAACTTCTCTACTCCTCTCCTGTTAGTGCTCTGTTCCATTATTATAGAGTATGCAGTTGTAATTTTTCTGCCCTACCTCCTCCTCCTCCTCCTCCTCCCACTGCCTCTTCTTTACATTAATTATAATACAAAAGAAATCTACTAGTAAATTAATTTATATGATTTGCTGTATATGCATGACGTTGTCTGTGATGCAGTGAAGTTATTTTAGTTTTTAATGTGTATTTGCATATTTTTTAAATATATATTAAAAAAAGAAAAAAAATTAGTTGTAAAATATATTATTTTCCAGTTCTTATTTAGAATGAAAATTAATTAAAAAAAAAAAAAAAACAACCAAAATACAGACAAATCTTTATGATATATGTACACGCAATGGAACAACGTTTCATATTCCAAAAATCATATCAATTGATCAAGTAGTTTTTTTTAACTAAGAAAATGAAAACTAAACTAACAAAATATGTTTTTTAATGCTAATAACATGGTAAAACAATAACAAATAAAAATTGTTAGTCAGAATTAAAATTTGTTACATCAGATTAAATGTTATTTTTATGGGTCATCATTTAAAATCTTGTAAGATAACTTTATATGTAAAATAAGTATAGATGCCAATTTTCTGTCTGTTTTGTCCTCTGATTTTGCTACTAAATCAGTCAACCTCCTCCTTCCACTTTTTATGCTCTCATCTCACACTCTCCTCATTCAATCAATCAATGAGATCTCAAATATAATGTGATACAAAATATATGAATTAATACACAACTATCTTAATTATATAGTAATTAATCTTCAAACTTTTCATAATGAAAATTCGTTTTTGTTTTGTTTAAATTCTCTTAACATAATTTTTTTAATACAATTTTAATTGCATTTTTCTTTGTTAGGTGTCTACCCAAAGCTTCCACTTATTTCAAAGTGTGATATGAGTACCCTCAAGTTAGAGGTAAGTTGTACCACTGAATTTCAATTTGACCTAAGACTGAACTCTTTTTAGGCATGGTCCAAACAAGACATATTGTCACTAGAATATAAAGGGCTACTGTGATAGATGCCAGATTCATCTTGAGTGAGAAGTTAAGTGGCAAAATGTTTGTTCACATTACATATTTTTTTAATTACCTGTTCAAAACAAAACAGATTTTATATTTGATTAAATGAATTTGAGAATATTTTTTATAAAAGTATCAATATTTTTAAGCTATACAGATTTGAATTTTATACTGTCATTATTATGCTTAGGATTCTAGCTATAGACATTACACACACACACATATATATATATATATATAGAGAGAGAGAGAGAGAGTTAAAAGAAGTAATAAAATTAAAATTTACATTTATTTTATTTGTAATTATGCCAAAAATTGTTTCACGTAGATTATTTTGTTTTAGTTTTGTAAAATAAAATCATTTAGTTATTTTTTCTTGGAATCTGTCTCAATTTGGAATTTCAAACATGGAACAGAATTAACTAAGCAGAGCCACAAATTATCCCACTACAACCCTCTCCCTACTAAAAAAAACTGGACCACCTGCTGGATGTGGATGATGACTTATGGACTTATGATGCCATAGGACAGGATGCTGGTGGTTAAGCATTCATTCACTTGGACACTTATTTTGGCTAGATGGAAGGTCAGACAGGCCTGATTTAATCGATCAGTTGGTTATATTATACCCCAGTATGTCTAAGTTCGTCTCCAACTGCATTATTCAATCTGATTCTTCACAAAATAAAATCTTTATTTCTCATTTTTATTTTTCTCTCTAACTAAATACTAGAAGGCAGTTAAAAACAAAGAAAATTACCAATGCTAAAGAATGTTTTCAAAGAAGTTAAGTTCTTCTATTATCAAATTTTTTTTTATTTTTGAGAGTGGTGTTTTCAGCGAGTAATTCCTCCATCTCTCATAGTTTCCTTCTAAGAGTAATGTTTCCGCTTTTACTATTAAATTTCCTTCTGAAAGCAATGTGATATAAATCCAACTTGATTCAACATGAAATGACTTGAAAAGAGTTAATATGCCATATAACAAAATTAAAAAAATATTTCATATTTTAAAAATAGAACTAAAATACACTGTGATTACTAAAATAAGTTACTTGTATTTAAAAATAAACATATACAAAAAGATAGCAGCAAAAAGATGTATCACATGGCACAGAGAACTAAAAGTATGCCAGACTCATAGAAAACAGGAAATTATCGTGAATGAAGCATTTTCGGTTCGTAAATTTAGTTTCATTGTTAAAATGCAAATACTCAAAATTGTAAAAAAAATAAAAACTGTTCGGAATGTCTTTCCCTTTAATCTTCAGGATAATCTATGGTCCCACTTTCACAAAAAACACTTGTCTAGCTGAAACTATTAATAATTTCCCCCACTCTTTATCTGTGGCTAAACCTAAACATGGATTCCATGAACAAAACTTCTTTCTTAGAGCTGCCCATCTGTTGAACTCTATTCTGTTTGCCTGCTTTCCAGCTGACTACAATATGGTTGTTTTCAAGTCCAATGTAAACAAATACTTGATGAGCCATCCCCTTAAGTAGTCCAATTTACCAAATTTCCGCGACTAATGATTATTATGATATTGTCCCAATGACTACCATACAGTCATTAACACTTATCCTTGAATAGCCTCTGAGCCTTGATATGACTCCTTTGTAAAAAAAATAAAAAATAATCAGGAAAAAAAGTTGAAGATTAGTGGTTTTTTATTGTATCTACATGGGCTTGTAACTAATTGTATATGTATATCATAGTGGTGTGACGATTAATCGGAATCTGAAAAATTGTAACTTTTGATGTATTAGAAGCGGAAAAAGTTCCAAAAACGATTATTTTAATTGTTATATTTATTTATTTTAATTAAAACTTTCTTTATTACTTGACCTCATATTACAAAGAATATTTCTGTAAAGAATGTATTTTTTAAAAGTTTATGCATCAAATTATCATTTTTATTGGTATTTGTAAAATTTAAAATAAGTAAATAAAAACGAATTCATTTTGAATTGTCTATGAGAAATGCAGCGTCAACAAAGGTTTTTATTTTCTTTGTTTTAAGAACATCATTCCATAAATATGTTTTTTTATTCCTTGACCTCATATTGCAAATGTTATTTTTTAACGATTCCTTCAAGGTAAAGAAACAATGCCAGGTGAAAATCATTAGTTAATAATAAATGTTTAGTATGAAAGAGTAAAACCTTTTTGTTTTGTTTTTTTTTGTTTTTATTTCAGGAAAAACAGGATGTAATGTACATTGCGGAGAGAAAATTATTTTTCTCATTTAATTTCATAGTTTTAATTCATATCATTTCAGTATTTTAGTATTTTTATTTTTTTGATCCTTCATCCAGGAGGAATGGTTGCTTTTCTACAACTTTGTTGAGCCTTACCCGTCGCTTGTGCAAAGCACTTTGTCTCTCGTCACAGATGCAGTACGATCAGAAATACACACACACAAGGTAAAACTAAAAAAAGTACATTCCAGTTTTTCTTTTTTTTTATAAAAATTTTTTTATCAAGTTATTAGCAAAAACGAACATGACATCATCTAAATTCATGGATTCTCAAATATTTCAGTTCAGCACTTAGCAATGATGAGAACATCTTCAATAAAGTTGCTTTTTTTTTTATATAGCATTTCTATATTTTTATTGTTCTAGTTATTTTCTCTGAATAAAAAAAGGCTAATTTTTTGAAACTCCATGGAATAAATAAAAAACTCTTTTGTTTTCCCTATATATATATATATATATATATATATTCCCTTGAATAATAAATTTTGTAAATTTCAACTTGCATCATTTAATTTCTTTCATATAAACATATAATATACATGTGTGTGTGTGTATATATATATATATATATATATATATATAAAGAGAGCTGAAAATATGACACTTGTGAACAAGTGCTTCTGTGAAAAGCTGGCTACGTCAACCACCTTAAGTCACACAAAGCTCATGTTCAGGTCAACTTTGAACCAAACAATCTGTTTAATATGCAGCAAAGTTTGCAAGTTTACTGTTGGTTTGAGAAGACATGATTGTTCATAAGAATACCCTTCAGCCTCTAGAGGAAACAACTCAGTGAAAATTGCTCAATTTGTGTGTCACATCTGCTTCAAGATGTGTGAATCTGTGGCAGGAGTGCAGTCATCTGAGATGGCATGAACGACAAGATTGGGAGAACTCAATGTTACGGTGATCATCTGGAAAGATGCAGCAATCATTATATATATATATATATATATATATATATATATATATATATATATATACCATACATTATTATAACTGAACCATTGAGTTAGATCTTTTCTTTTTGTTTCTGTTAAAGGCTGTCATAAAATCTAATGTAAATGATTGTTATTTTTGCTATTCTAAAACATTTTCTAGAACTCAAAGAGCTAGAAAGAGACCATTGTGAGATCCTGGGCGAAGAAACTCGTGTGTTGCCCAAGCGGCACGAGTGGAACTTGACCAGAGCTGGTAGAACCCAAGGGAAGACAAGGTTGATACGTTGGTACCGACTCTGGCTGCAGGAGATAGCCGTTGGCTCATAAGAAGCTCATCCGACCTTTGATAGGTCTTGTTTTTGGTCCTGCTGGGTGTTCTCACACCCTCCTCCCCCAGGTTATCCCAGGCGGGGGAGCCGGTTTAGTCAACGACAACCCAACCATGAGGCAGCTAGCACTGGGTTACATGGTACCAGTGGAAGTCTAAGACTCAACTGACAGGCAAAGAGAGTGTTAACTTATTTCTAATTTTCTTACCGATTCTAAAGATGTTTTTGACCCTGACATTTTACTAACGTTAACATTTAGTGATGGTCCAAAAATATATAGTGTCCCTCCGAAAAATGTCACATAATTTTAACAACTGTTAAGTCTAACTCAATGAAATTGAATATTTCAAGCAAAACTCAATTATGTTCAGTAAAGCCAAAAATGAAAACATTTTTTTCTTTACAAAAACAATCAAACTAAATGCAATGAACAAATATTTGAAGATATAAAAAACTTGAAGCATAAAAATTTTTCAAAATTCATTGGATTTAAAGTTAAATAACCAAAAAATGGTTGATATGCCATTAAAACAAAGCATAAATTCTCAAACTTATTGATCTGCAAGATAATATAAAAATTTTTTGGACACTCTGCATAGAGATCTGAAATTATCTTTTATATTTTTATATCATGCAAATGTATTATCTGCAGCCTAAATCATTATATGAAGTGCTGTTGTCCAAGTGTGTATGTGGGTGCCCTGCTAAAAGTCAAAAACTACACAAGGATACACCCGCAAAATTAATTTTTTATTTTTAGCATTGCCTTAGACAAATTTAAAAAATTTTTTTTTTGAGTCATCAAGAACAAAATCATGAGGGTGTGAAAAGAATCAAAGTAAATTAGAGAAGGAAAGGTTTTATAGAAATAAGGTGTTATAATAAAAGAAAATTTTGTGCTTTTTAATACTTCTGTTTTGTTATCGATGCATCTAAGCAATAGCGAGCAACAATGCTAGTTGAATATAAAATGTTTGTTTTGTGATTTTAATTATTTTTTCCTTCTCTTGTTTAGGTTGTCAGTTTCTTGGTTTCTTTGAGTCACTGCTTCAGTTCCTACTATAGTCGAGTTCACATCTTAACGGTAAGATGAAAATTAACTAAAAATTATAACAATCTATGAGCAAAACTAATTGAAATGACACATATATTTAAAGAATAAAATAATATTTTCACATGTTCATATAAATATATATCTATATATTTATGCGGAAATATGTTTCTTCAATTATATTTCGCATTTTATTTCTACCAATCCTTTAATTTATAAAACTCAATGTAATTACATCATATAACAAATAAATGAGAAAAGTCTATATTCCAAATTTCAAGGTGCTGTCAAGAATCGTGCATGTCAACATACTTAAAGGAATAAATGGTAAGATAGTCAACATCTTGAAATTTGGAATATAGACTTTTATCCTTTATATATATATATATATATATATATATATTAGTAATATGATTGATAATTTAAAATTCAAATTAGTATTAAAAATTAAAAATCTGTTTCATAAGAAGGAACAACAACAAAGTCAATAATTTGTACGATCGTTTCGGAAACGATGTTTTTATTGTGATAGACATTAAGTCACGGACAATAATTTTGACATAGTATTTTTTTTAAAACAAAGTCTCCTCATCAGCAAAAGTATTGGATGTTTTTTTTTTTTATATGTAAAAGACACGATAAATCAACCTAGCAATTTTTAAGTAAGGCAGATGTATCTTTTAATTGTTCGCCTTTTGAAAACCGTAATTATCGTCAAACCATTCATTTGGATGTTGATTGTAGCTTATAAATGTACGAAATATATATATATATATATATATACGAAATTTTGCAGTTTAAAAATAGAGCTACAATAATCTCAAGGCGTTTCCATTTACATTGCACATCTACAAAATGCCAAAATTGGTTAACGGTTAAAAACTTCAAAGACTGTATATATATATATATATATATATATATATATATATATATAGTAATGTGATTGATAATTTAAAATTCAAATTAGAATTAAAAATTAAAAATCTGTTTCATAAGAAGGAACAACAACAAAGTCAATAATTTGTACGATCGTTTTGGAAACAATGTTTTTATTGTGAAAGACATTAAGCCACGGACAATAATTTTGACATATATTTTTTTTAAACAAAGTCTTCTCATCAACAAAAGTATTGGGTGTTTTTTTTTTATATGTAAAAGACACCATAAATAAACCTAGCAATTTTTTAAGTAAGGCAGATGTATCTGGAAAAAATAAAAAAGAAAATATTTACTTGATAAGCAAATTAATATGGGTTGAGAATAAAAAATAGAATAAAATTATAAATCTAAATTTGGTTTAAATATAAGGTTATAATATGTTTTTAATAAAACTTAAGAATTATATATATATATATATATATATATATATATATATATATATATATCTCAATTATAAAATATGCTTAACTATGATATTTTAACTTATGCAGATTTTGTATTTATTATTATAGAGTCAATACTCTATTGATTATTATATTGTACCCAATACATAATAATTATTTCAAAAGTTAAAAAAAAGAAAAAAGTTTAACTTGGGTGCCATCAGCTAGAATCGAAACCAAAACATATAGCTCTCCATCACTATTGGTTACCATCTAAGCTAAGTTCATATGCATATAAAAACTTAAGAATAAAATTGTTAAAGGTATAAATGTATATTTGTGCATGCATAGAAGTAGCATGTTAAATTGACTTACACCTACAAATGAGGTCAAATAGAAGCAGCAGAGTTAACTTTTATTGTGGCCACGTGTCAATTCTGTTAATAAATTCAAACATGTTTCCATTAGTATTTCGTGGTGGTCCAATGGTTAACGTCGCATGTTTTTTTTTTTCACACTTTAATTTCCAACTTTGCCTCAAGGGTTCGGGTTCAATCCTCATACTTACCTACCAAAACTTTTTTTTTACCCCCCTCCGAAGTTTTGATTTACCCAAAACCACACACACCTCCAAACACCTGAGCAACACCGGGTACCCCCTGCTAGTTTGGTTATAAAAGAACAGCAATATTTCCCTGAAAAAATAATAGTTCTTGTTCAGAATTCCCTCCAAATTCAAAACAAAAATAAAGAAAATTCTGTGTGATGTACATACACATGATGTAATGAAAATATCATCCTCCAAAAATTATGTAAATTGATCAAATAGTTTTATTTTTATAAAGCAAATCATTTTTAAGCAATTAATTGGAATCCATTAGCATTACAACATAAATCCTGTAACTTTGAATTATTGTTAGGTTATCTCCCTTTGTTTCTTTTTAAAATGGCGGGCAAAATAGTCTCTTCAGTTACTCATAAAATTTGATTTCCATTTTAAAAAATAAATCTACTTGATTAATTTATGTGATTTTTGGAATATGATATTTTTGTTTTTGTCTATTGTACGTACCTTATACAGATTATTCTTTTATATTTGCTTTTTGATAAAAATGGAATTCTAGACAAAAAACAAAAATAGCTAACTTTGTTAAAATTATCTTGCTTGGTCAGACTACACACACAACTTAATATTCAAGACAAAGCTGGTTCAACCTGCTTTTAGTGCATGCAGCATAAGAACAGAATTCTTTTACCATATCTCATCCCCTCCTCTTCCCCCTCTTCTCTTACCATAAAAATAATGATCAGCGTAATATTTCTAAAATCAATAAAATAAATGTGTACTTTTTGAAAAATATCAAAACAATTTTATTGTTTTGGTCACAGGAGGACAATTTGATTTTGGAACAATTCATTTTAAAGTTGGAATTTTTTATGTTCACACACCAAATTATTCACTACTTTTGCTGATTGGACAATTTCATTTTTTTAAATATGTATGGAAGGTAATAATGTATACATGAATACAATATAGTTTGGAAGTTAATTTCTTAAAAATTTACAACACATATCAACATATAAAATAAACAAACATGAAATACCTTAGCATATCGTTATATGCATTCAGTTATACGTGTCAAATCGCAACCTGCATTCTATTATGCGTGTCAAATAGCAACCTGCATTCAATAATGCTATGAAATTACAGTTGAATATTGCTATGAAACAAACATGCAAAATTTTCCGGCTGACTACAATATGGTTGTGTTCAAGTCTAACGTAAATAAGTTCTTGATGAGCCGTTCCATATAAGTTATCAAATTTACCAAATTTTCATTACTAATGATTACTATATTGTCCAATTTCTACTGTACACTCTTTAACCCTTATCCTTGAGTGGCCTCTTGGCCTTGATAATGTGGTGATGCTTATGTAAAAAAAAAAAAAAAAAAGTTGTCCATTACGTGACCCATTCTTGATGTATGGAATGTTTTTTTTTTTTGTTTTTTTTGTCCGAAACAAAACATATTGCTACTATTTGGATCATATCTACAAAGGTACTGTGGGGAGGTGAACAGCGATATGTCTGTTCACATTCTTTCAGCAGGTCAGTACAGTCAGGGAAGCAGAGAACAGGGAGGGAACTCTAAAGTCCAGCTATCCAAGGAAACAAACTATTTTAGTGTTTCTGTTATTGGTTTGCATATGTGTATATTCGGTTTTTTTCCTTCATGTCTATTATAGAGCATTATGTCATTAGTAAATATACTCATCTTTGGCACAATTTTATTTTTTTGCATTATTTTCTTTTTGATTTTATTATTTCTATTATTTTCTCTTTGCAGGAACCTCGTCCCCATTTGTTGCCTACAATGTTTGCACGTCTGCATCTGATGTCAGCTGTGCACCAAGTGATGCAAAATGCCTTGCGCCTGCTTGATATCATTCCACCTCGGCAATTATAAAACTTTTCATCTTCAACATAAATTGGAATAAATAATTAAATTGATGCATTGTGTCGTCTGAATCAATATTTGCATGCAGTCAAAAAAAGAAACGAGTTTAAAGTATTTATTTCCATGGTAGCACGCTATACATGCACATATAGTTACATATGTATATCATCAATCATCATTCAAACCCGGGCAATGCTGGATCACCCTGCTAGTCAGATCATAAAAGAAGGGATTGTTTCAAATAAATGGGATTTCTGTACAATTATGAACAGTTAGAAGGGAAATGAGGAGCTCTAGACTTCCAATCGATGAATCAAGTGATGAAAGTGATAGACAATAATTAAACAACAAATAAGAAATAATGAGTGAAACAAAAAAGTTTAAAGCTTTCCAAATCTGTACTAGAATTTTCCGCAAAGGCCTATGGTTTAGTGGATAAAGTATTTGATAAAAATTCAGTTTTAAGCCAAACACTTCAGGTTAAAAAACAATTGTGAATTACTTCAGACTTCAACTAATTTTTACCTGTTATGTTAAAAGCACTTTATTTCGAATTTGATGCGATTTGTGCAGTAAATGTACTCCTGTGCACATGCACATGTCTCGTGCATTTATGTCCAGTCTCGTGCATTTATGCCCAGTGCACATGCATATGTCTCATGCATCTATGTCCAATGCACATGCATATGTCTTGTGCATCCATGTCCAATGCACATGCACATGTCTTGGTTATTTATGTCCAATGAACATGCACATATCTCGTGCATTTATGTCCGATGCACATGCACATGACGTGTGCATTTACGTCCAATGCACATGCATATGTATTGTGCATTTATATCCAATGCACATGCATATTTCTTGTGCATTTATGTCCAATGCACATGCATTTGTCTTGTGTATTTATGTCCAATGAACATGCACATGTCTCATGCATTTATGTCCAATGCACATGCACATGTCTCGTGCATTTATGTCCAATGCACATGCACATATCTTGTGCATTTATATCCAATGCACATGCATATGTCTCGTGCATTTATGTCCAATTCACATGCACATATCTCGTGCATTTATATCCAATGCACATGCATATGTCTCATGCATTTATGTCCAATGCACATGCATATGTCTCGGGCATTTATGTCCAATGCACATGCACATATCTTGTGCATTTATATCCAATGCACATGCATATGTCTCGTGCATTTATGTCCAATGCATATGTCTCGGGCATTTATGTCCAATGCACATGCACATATCTTGTGCATTTATATCCAATGCACATGCATATGTCTCGTGCATTTATGTCCAATGCAAATGCATGTGTCTTGTGCATTTATATCCAATGCACATGCATATGTCTCTTGCATTTATGTCCAATGCACATGCACATATCTTGTGCATTTATATCCAATGCACATGCAGATGTCTCATGCATTTATGTCCAATGCACATGCACATATCTTGTGCATTTATATCCAATGCACATGCATATGTCTCGTGCATTTATATCCAATGCACATGCAAATGTCTCATGCATTTATATCCAATGCACATGCATATGTCTTGTGTATTTATGTCCAATGCACATGCATATGTCTCGTGCATTTATGTTCAATGCACATGCATATGTCTTGTGCATTTATATCCAATGCACATGCATATGACTTGTGCATTTATGTCCAATGCACATTGGATATAAATGCACAAGACATATGCATGTGCATTGGACATAAATACACAAGACATATGCATGTGCATTGGACATAAATGCACGAGACATGCATTGGACATAATTGCACGAGACATATGCATGTGCATTGGATATAAATACACAAGATATGTGCATGTGCAGTGGATATAAATGCACAAGACATGTGCATTGGACATAAATGCACAATACATATGCATGTGCATTGGACATAAATGCACAAGACATATGCATGTGCATTGGATATAAATGCACAAGACATGTGCATGTGCATTGGAAATAAATGCACAATACATATGCATGTGCATTGGAAATAAATGCACAATACATATGCATGTGCATTGGATATAAATGCACAAGACATATGCATGTGCATTGGATATAAATGCACAATACATATGCATGTGCATTGGATATAAATGCACAAGACATATGCATGTGTATTGAATATAAATGCACGGGACATATGCATGTGCATTGGGCATAAATGCACGGGACATATGCATGTGCATTGGATATAAATGCACGAGACATATCCATGTGCATTGGATATAAATGCAAGAGACATATGCATGTGCATTGGATATAAATGCACGGGACATATGCATGTGCATTGGATATAAATGCACGGGACATATGCATGTGCATTGGACATAAATGCACGGGACATATGCATGTGCATTGGATATAAATGCACGGGACATATGCATGTGCATTGGATATAAATACACAAGACATGTGCATGTGCATTGGACATAAATGCACAATATATGTGCATGTGCATTGGATATAAATGCACGAGACATATGCATGTGCATTGGACATAAATGCATGAGACATGTGCATTGGATATAAATGCACAAGACATATGCATGTGCATTGGATATAAATGCACGAGACATATGCATGTGCATTGGACATAAATGCACAAGATATGTGCATGTGCATTGGATATAAATGCACGAGACATATGCATGTGCATTGGACATAAATGCACGAGACATATGCATGTGCATTGGACATAAATGCAGAAGATATGTGCATGTGCATATAAATGCACGAGACATATGCATGTGCATTGGATATAAATGCACGAGACATATGCATGTGCATTGGACATAAATGCACAAGACATGTGCATGTGCATATGATATAAATGCACAAGATATATGCATGTGCATTGGATATATATATCCAATGCACATGCATATGTCTTGTGCATTTATATCCAATGCACATGCACATGTCTTGTGCATTTATATCCAATGCACATGCACATATCTTGTGCATTTATATCCAATGCACATGCATATGTCTCGTGCATTTATGTCCAATGCATATGTCTCGTGCATTTATGTCCAATGCACATGCACATATCTCGTGCATTTATGTCCAATGCACATGCACATATCTTGTGCATTTATATCCAATGCACATGCATATGTCTCGTGCATTTATATCCAATGCACATGCACATATCTTGTGCATTTATATCCAATGCACATGCATATGTCTCGTGCATTTATGTCCAGTGCACATGCATATGTCTTGTGCATTTATATCCAATGCACATGCATATGTCTTGTGCATTTATATCAATTACACATGCATATGTATTGTGCATTTATATCCAATGCACATGCACATATCTTGTGCATTTATATCCAATGCACATGCATATGTCTTGGGCATTTATGTCCAATGAACATGCACATGTCTCATGCATTTATGTCCAATGAACATGCACATGTCTCATGCATTTATGTCCAATGCACATGTGTATGTCTCGTGCATTTATATCCAATGCACATGCATATGTCTTGTGTATTTATGTCCAATGCACATGCATATGTCTCGTGCATTTATATCCAATGAACATGCATGTGTCTTGTGCATTTATTTCCAATGCACGTGCATATGTCTCGTGCATTTGTGTCTAATGCACGTGCATATGTCTTGTGCATTTATATCCAATGCACATGTATATGTCACGTGCATTTATATCCAATGCACATGCATATGTCTCGTGCATTTATATCCAATGCACATGCATATGTCCGTGCATTTGTGTCCAATGCACATGCATATGTCTTGTGCATTTATATCAATTGCACATGCATATGTCTCGTGCATTTACATCCAGTGCACATGCATATGTCTCGTGCATTTACGCCCAGTGCACATGCACATGTCTCATGCATTTACGTCCAATGCACATGCATATGTCTCGTGCATTTATATCCAATGCACATGCATATGTCCGTGCATTTGTGTCCAATGCACATGCATATGTCTTTTGCATTTATATCAATTGCACATGCATATGTCTCAGACATTTATATCCAATGCATATGTCTCGTGCATTTATGTCCAATGCACATGCATATGTCCCGTGCATTTATGTCCAATGCATATGCATATGTCTCGTGCATTTACGTCCAGTGCACATGCACATGTCTCATGCATTTACGTCCAATGCACATGCATATGTCTCATGCATTTATATCCAATGCACATGCATATGTCCGTGCATTTGTGTCCAATGCACATGCATATGTCTTGTGCATTTATATCAATTGCACATGCATATGTCTCGTACATTCATGTCTAATGCACATGCATATGTCTCATGCATTTACGTGCAATGCACATGCATATGTCTCGTGCATTTATATCCAAATGCATTTGTCTTGTGCATTTTTGTCCAATGCATATGTCTCGTGCATTTATGTCCAATGCATATGCATATGTCTCGTCTATGTCCAATGCACATGCATATGTCTCATGCATTTATGTCCAATGCATATGTCTTGTGCATTTTTTCCAATGCACATGCACATGTCTCGTGCATTTATGTCCAATGCATATGCACATGTCTCGTGCATTTATGTCCAGTGCATATGCATTTATGTCCAATGCACATGCATATGTCTCGTGCATTTATGTTGCTGTTGAAAAAAATCAAAAAGTTTTAAATATGGTGGCCTTCTTGTATAGATGCGAAGAGTCACATCTACACAAGAATTCCACCATGTTTCAGCTTGTTTTATTGCTTTAACTTTTTAAAAGTTTTTTTATCATTTAGTGCTAGATGGAGATGGTGCATCCTGTCAGACGCCAGACATTCACCTGCTATCTCATACATTCTTTTTTCAGATTCTAATTGTTCCAAGTGCAATTGTGTGTGCCTCTCTTTAATTTTGTTCACCAGTTTTATTTGCCAGGTATTTTTTTCAAATTCTTTTTTCATGAGTTTGATTGTTCCTATAAATGCTGAAATAATAGAGATCTTCAGATTCCAGTTTCTTTGCAGGTCGTACATAAGACCTTTGTATTTTGTTTTATTTTCCCATATGACCTTACAACATGCATTGATATCCATGTGTATTTTCTTACCGTTTAATAACTGTCAAAGTTACGTAAAACTAAAATACTACAGCTTTGTTCTTTAAAGTAAACGAGAAACTAACACACTTTTCTGTTCTTTTCTTTTGATAGTTATTATAAAAAGGTTCTTGCTTAGTTTAACCAAGACATTAAAAAATCAAAATATTGAAAAAAAATGCATCGTACGTACTAGTTATGGAATAAAGTTTTCATAAAAAACCTTTAATTTAATCAAGTAGGTGTTTTTTTTTTTTTTGTTTTTTTTTTTTTGTTTTTTTTTACAGAGGAAAATCAAATGTTAATGAGATTGATCCTGTCGTGACCATCTTGCCTATTTCG
The DNA here is from genome assembly GCF_053919585.1 of Euprymna scolopes. Lineage (NCBI taxonomy): Eukaryota > Metazoa > Mollusca > Cephalopoda > Sepiida > Sepiolidae > Euprymna > Euprymna scolopes. Next base: position 131,766,658 of record NC_136496.1, on the reverse strand, counting down.
CCGACGAGGAGAGGGGCGCCAGGGGAGATAATTCCAGTCACAGCTTAAAGTTTGTCAAAATTTGCCGAGATTATTTTGAAACATGGGCAGAAAAAATACCTCGATAAATATTTTTTTTACACTTATTTTACAGTTTTTCTGCCCTTTTTTAATCCCTTTTTTATTTTGTCTTTTCTTAAGGCACCCCCTCCTCATCCGTGAAATAGGCAAGATGGCCGCTAGACCGTCGATCTCATTAAATTTTGATTTTTCTCTGCAAAAAAGAAAAAAAATTACTGGATCAAATTGATTTTTTTTAATAAAAACTTTATTCCATAACAAGTACGTACAATATAATTCTTTTCAATATTTTCTTTTTTAATGTTTTGACTGAACTAAGCAAGTACGGAACAAAAAATAGTTTTCATGGGAAGCAACTCCTGTCGGAATAAATAATTCAGGCGTACAAGAGTAGCTTCCCTTGGCTTCAGAATTATTTTAGTCTATTTTTAAGACATTTACAATTTCATATTTTTCTTCAATCTTATTTATAATCGATATAAGAGCATGTGTGTTTCTTAGTCTGTGTTAAATTCTAACAACTCCAATGCCATTGGTACTCACCATATCGACGGCTAGTTAATGAAATTGTCATCCACATAAAATGGGTCTATAAAAACTCCATTATATTTGGTAGAGCAATGAACGTTCAATTGATTTTAAATTGCTGCTTCTAAATTGAAAGAAAAATATACCAAACGAAATGGCATTAATAGAGCACTTTTCTCTCTCCTCTCTCCCCCTCTCTCTCTCTTTCCCTTACTCTCTGTCTCTCTCTCCCTTTCTCTCTCTCTCTTTCTCCCTCATATATGAAATACTAGCGGGGGGTACCCGGCGTTGCCTGGGTTTTTGGAGGTGTGTGTGTAAGATAAAAAAAAGAAAGCGAAGTAATAACCCTATTTAAGTATTATAAAAAAAAACGATGTTAAACTTCTTTAAAAAAAATCGGAAAAACCAAAAGAAAAAACAGCAAACAAACGTAAGACTTTTTTAAAAAAAGAAATTGGGAAAACAGAAAGCAGAAATAAGGGAAAGAAATGATGAACGTGTTGGGAAAAACAAAGAAACACAGCGAAAAGCAAAAAAAAAAATGGCATAAATAAGCTTCGATTCGGTTAAATCCATGGTGCGTTTCATCCAGTAGAAAGCATAGAACAAAAACATAAAATAAACATAACTAACGAAAAGGTGGCATTCGGCTAGTTTGGGGCATGTTAGTGTATTTCCTGAAAGAAAGAAAAACCTTAAAAAAATATTATTGAAATCCGGCATTGTACAGTGGAAAACAGTGAACGGGGTAAGCCTAAATGGACTATACATTTTGTAAGCACGTTTTACGTGAATGGCGTAATCGATAAAATTACATGGAAGAAGTGAACGGTTTTATAATGCAAAAAATTATTGTCAGTAAGCTGTCACTGGTCATGATCTGTTTAACATAAGAAGTACGATTTATTGTCAAAAACTATGCTGTGATACGAATTAACTCACTTGAAAAGCAAATGAATTTTGTTCAATCAAAAATGTAAAAAGCTGGCATGTGTGATTTATTGAAAATTGCACGATCAATCATGATGTTTTGAACTTTTTCTTTTAATTTTCTTATCAGTTTGTTCAAGCTGAGGATGGGACATCCTACCGGATGCCAGACATTCACTCACGATCTTATACATTCTAATGATATGATCTTTATAAGATTCTGTCTCTTTAAATGCAATTGCTTGATTCTCTCTTGCATTTGGTTCACCGTGTATATTCGCCAGGTAGTTTATGAAATTATTTTTAATAAGTCCAGTTATAATTACTGGCATGACGGAGATTTTTCTTAAGATTCCAGTTTCTTTTTATGTCCTAATAAGACCTTGTTATTTTGTTATTCTGTTATTTTGTTATTCTGTTATTCTGTTATTCTCTTATCTCTTTCTCTCATCTCTGTTTAACCCAGCATCATTGGTGGCACAAACTTGTTTTTATCTCATCTGCTAATCAGTTATTCCATCAATCAAAATAGGACCTATATTATTCCTGATATTCAAAACTGACCTTCCTGATAAAATTGCTTCTGAGATGGGTATATTTGCTGATGACACCACTCTCTATATCAGGCACGAGGGGAAAATAAATGAACACATATTTAAGGAAATGGCAGAAACACTAGAGGATGACCTCCAATCTGTAGTGGAATGGGGACAAAAATGGATGCTCACATTCAATGCTGCCAAAACTAAGCTTGTTTCCTTCAATAATTACAAGAAACCTTCTCTACCACTAATAGCAATGGTCAAAAACACATTACCTGAAAGTACTTCTTTTAAACTCCTCAGCCTAACATTCACAGGGAACATGAACTGGAATAGATACATTTAGAGCTATGCCAAAGTTGCTGCAAAGAAGGTGGGCTCTCTCTACTGTGCTAGAAAGCTACTTACACCTGAAAGTACCCTGTATCTCTATAAGGCCACCATTCGCCTGTGTATGGGGTACTGTTGTTACATTTGTGCTGGTGCATCTGCTACTTGTCTCTCACTCCAGGACAGGGTTCAAAAGAGAGTCGACAACCTGATAGGTCCTGAACTGTCATCTAGGCTTCAGCCTCTGTCCCATCGATGAAATGTTCCATCCCTCTGCCTGTTCTACAAGTATTTTATTGGTGAATGCTCTGACGAACTACAAGCACTTGTACCCCCTCAACGTAAATACCCTTGACAAATCTGACAAGCAACTAAATCCCACCCCTACACAGTAGAGATCGCTAGGTGTAAGAAAGCATTCTACTTCAATCGTTTCTTCCTCAGAACTGCTAGATTTTGGAACTCCCATCCGGGATTCTGTTTTCCCAACTGTACTGACATGCAGAAGTTCAAGTGTAATCTTGCTACTCATCTCCTTTCAGTAAATTTAGGAAAACTCGTATCCAGAAAACTTGTTCATTTTTGTTAGGTAGGAATACTGGTCCCTTATTGAATAAATATCGATTGAAAACACATTTTATGATCGTTCTTAGAGATATTATTAAAAGAAACTATACCTCCCCATAATATTTTTAAAACATATTTTTACTTGTTTACTGTTGTTTTTAAAAAATAAAATCGATTTTCTAAGTGTCCGTTTTCTACCTAACTGACCAAGTTGTTAGCGGTTTCACTTATTTTAAAGCGTTTATTCTGTTTCAAGACGAGATTACAGATTGAATAATATTAGCAGAAATGAATGAGGCACGGTGCTTTGTTTAGCATGAAAATTGAATTAAAAAAAAATATATATGTAAAAAGTATTTGGAATATCTAATTAAAATATCTAATTAAAATGGCTTAAAAAATGTAAGTGAATGGTGTGTTTCGTATTTAGGTGGAAAATGTAGAGTAATCAATAGACAATAACAAGATTTCAAAATATGAAATAATAAATGTGTTATGAAAATGTGTGTCTTCTATGTAGACTAGCTTGGGTACCCAGCGTTAGGTGTGTCAGAAATTTTGTGAAAAATAGTGAATAATTCCACCCCGTCTTTCCAAGCTTATAACTCCTCGAAAAATGTAATTCAAGCACTAATTTTTTTTTTTAATTAAAAGGAGCAAGGACCAAGGTTTCATTAAAAAAAAAACAAAAAAACAAAAAACAAAAAAAAGAAAAAACAAACAATGTGGTTAAAAAAAAAAAAAAAAGGTTTTAAACTTCGAACTTTACAAGTAAATTTCTAAAAAACTACTTTTTTTTTTTAATTCGAATATATTATTAATGACCTTTTCAATTTGTGATATATAAAACTTTGGTGAGTAAATTAATTATTTACTTTTTAATAGACACTTGAAAATAGGGGGGGTGCATGAATTAAAAAAAAAAACATTTGTCTAAAATATTATATTCAGTTTATTGGAAAAAGCATTAAATTTCACATTGACCCTGAAAATATCGTAAAAATAGAATCAATAGAAAAAGTTTGATAGATTTTTAAAGTTTAAAAATTGAAAAATATTGAGTTGGTAAAATTCATTACTGTTTTTTAAAAAATAAAAAAAAATATTTCTATTACTTTTAAAACAACTTTAATAGTTTATTTTGGAAGTATAATCCATAAAGAAAATAAACAACCCACTTTTAAAAGTTTTTTATATTTTATTCACAGTTTCGTGTTAGGGGTGTCAAAAATTCCTACAAAAATTCTGATACGCCTAACCCAGCGTTACCCGTGTGTTTCGAGGTGTGTGTTGAACAACAAAAGAAAGTTTTAGCAGGCAGGCAGGCTCGAACCCGTGACGCAAAGGTGGAAAAGAAAGTGGAGGTGTTTGTAAGGGTGCTGGTTGAGCAAACAATATGAAAATTGCGAATGCAAAAACTAAAAATAGGAGTAGTATACGCCAGAGGAAAAAGAGGTGATCCCCCCCCCCAAAAAAAAAACTGTCTTACCAATGTGCGTGCTGTGGTTATGACGTCACGGACAGTCGAAATAACGCCTTATATCCAACGTCGTGGGCGCTAGGGTTGGATGACTTGCAAAAAATGTCAGCGAGAAAACATACCCGCCCTGTAGAAAACTGCCCACTTGAGAGTGAAGGGATTAATATTTTTGTTCAATTTTTTGACATTTGTCGTCCGAAGGGTCGAGCTTCAAAATGATACCAATATCGTGAAAATCTGTCGCCTCTATCGAAAGAGACATACATACATACATACATACATTTAAACAGACAGGTGAGATTTACATTATAGAAGACATCACGATGAATGTGAATGTTTGTGGTAGTAGATCCGATCATGAGAATAAAAAATGCATCGACTTCCCGTGTGCATATTTATGTTGAGAGATCATGCCAAGCAGGGTAATGCATCATTGAAAGCGAACAAAATGGGTTCGCACGTGACTGTTTCTTACAAGCACAAGTGAATGAATATTTGGACATTTCTCTCAATTCATTGTCCGTCAATAAAACTATAAAATTATTTATGTAGATGTCACGTTTTTTTTTATATATAAATATATATATTGTCTTCCCTTTACAAAACAGGAAAGAAAGTTTCACCCATGAACAAACGAAAAATAAATCCTGGTTAAAAAAATGAATATGATAAATGGTGATAGAGCAGGAAAAAAGAAAGAAAAGGAGGAAGACAAAATGAACGACCGATGAATGAGAGACAAAAATGAATAAACCTATGTGCCTTAAATGAAAGAAAAGACAAAAAAAAAAACACGAAAAATTAATAGAATAACGAAGATGAACAAAAGAATAAAAATGACTGAAAGATAAATGAAAGAATAGAAATTCAATGACATAACGTAAATGAATAAGATAATAAATGAATGAAAAAGAATAATGTATGTAAAATTAATGAATGAAAGAATGAAAATAAATGACGAAATGTATATGAAAGAAAGTTAAAAAGAAAGTAAAACAATGAAACATGATAGAAAATTTAAAAAAAGAACGTGAAATAAAAAAGTGAACAAAGAACGAAAACATGATGAGGGCAGAACGAAAGAAAACGAGAAAAATGAAGGAAATTAATAAAAGAAAAAGAGAAAAACTAAAAGTGAAGCATAGAAAAAAGAAAGGGAAAAGGAAGAGCAGCGATGAATGAAAACAAATGAAATAATCTATGAATGTCATCAGTTACGAACCTATTTTTATGAAGTGTTACAAAAACCTCTTAGTTTTCGTCATTTCTAAAAGTATGTTATTTTTAAAATGAAACTGAGAAAGGAAAAAAAGAAACCATGAAGGAGCTTTTATCTTCGACTAAAATAAAGAAGGAAATAACATATTTAAAAAGAAATCATATATATATATGCATGCATGTAGTCCTATTTAATTTATTTCTGGATACAGATTGAGCGTCTCACTCTACTCTCAGCTGGATTTATCAACTTCATTTCCGTTTGACGTTTTCTTTCTCAGGTCACCGCCAATGAATCCGACCATTGTTGGCGCTACGTTGGCAGACTTTTCGGCCGACATTTGCGGCTCGGGGGCCAACCGCTGCCGCCATTTATCGATGTTCCCGCGCGAAATTGTCTCGCTTTAAAATCGGCGCTATTAACACCGACATTTACACTGTAATCGGGAATCTAACTGGCGTCATTAAAAATGAAAAGAGGAAGAAGAAAAGCATGTTAAAGTAATATAAATTAAATAAAAGTTGGAAAAAAAAGAAGAAACGCACGAAAATGTTGCGCAACTTTTATCAACACCGTAACAGAAATACGACGAGTTTTGGACCGAAAAGTATTCACTCATTTTAAATTAGCTAAGCACACGCCTTTAATAGACATCTCTCTCTCTCTCTCTCTCTCTCTCTTTCTCTCTCTCTCTCTCTCTCTCTTCCTCTCTATATATATATGAAAGAGAGGGAGAGAGATAATATATTACATATATATTTTTTGTTTCTTGTACTTATTTACTGAGTAAATTTTGTTGCAGTATAAAAATCTTAAATAAAATATGTCACACACGTGTTTGTGTTTCATTACTTCATTCATTTCATTAGGAAAACTTCAGGATAACAGACAATTTATTTTTACAATATATCTATATATAGTAGGTTTTGAAAACATATATGGCAATTAAGCTACACAAAATTTTTGTGTTTCATCCTCGTAAGTATATATCTAGGAAATACGTAGGTATATATATATATATATATATATATATATATATATATATATATATCATTCAAACACGGTAGTGTTTTGAATATATGGTTAAGTGGCAGCTTTAGTCATTTAGAACTGCTTTAAAGCTTCACCGCTCATTCATTTTTCGACCAAATTTCAAACAATTATTACAGTTTATGGATCACCTCAGCTATATTGTGAAAAAGTTTTTTTTCAATTTTCGTTCAGTAAAACAAAAGTTATTATGAATTTACTGGTGTTCCAAATCGTAAAAATATGTAAGGAGGTGAGTGACGTTTTTTATGACTAGTTTCCATAGCAACGTCGCTTCAGCGACTGTTGTTGTTACTAATTCACTGCTGTCGCGAAAAGAGAAGTTTTTTTTAAATTTTTTTTTTTATTACATTTTCACCCCAAACAAGGCAAATTGCCACTTTGGTGTAGGGGGCTACTATCAGGGGCAACAACTACTGGGGTACTATGTAGGGATTTGGGCAGCAAGGTGTCGGTTCACGTTACACTTGAACTTCTGCACGTCAGTACTGTTGGGGAAGCAGGGACCTGGAATGGAATTCCAGAGTCTAGCGGTTCTGGGGAAGAAACTATTGGAGTAAAAAGATCTTTTACATCTAGGGATCTCTACAGTGTGGGGGTGGGATTTAGCAGCCTGTCGGGTTTGTCGAGGGTGCTCACGTCGTGGGGGCACAAGTGATTGCAGTTCGTCAGAGCATTCACCACTAAAATACTTGTAGAAAAGGCAGAGGGATGCAACATTTCGTCGATGGGACAGAGGCTGAAGCTTAGATGCCAGTTCAGGGCCTATCAGGTTTGCGACTCTCTTTTGAACCTTGTCAAGGAGCGAGAGACTAGTAGCAGATGTGGCAGCAATACTCCATACATGGGCGAATGGTGGCCTTATAGAGGTACAGGATACTTTCGGGTGTTAGTAGTTTTCTAGCACGGTAGAGAGAGCCCACCTTTCTTGCAGCGGCCCTGGCAATGCCTTCAATGTAATTGTTCCAACTCATGTTTCCTGTGAACGTTAGGCCAAGGAGTTTGAAAGATGGACTCTCAGATAAAGAGTCGTTGGCCATTGCTATGGGTGGTAGAGAGGGTTTCTTGTAATTATTGAATGAAACTAGTTTAGTCTTGGCAGCATTGAACGCGACCAACCACTTTTGTCCCCATTCCACTACAGATTGGAGGTCTTCCTCTAGTGTTTCTGCCATTTCTTTAGAAATGTGTTCATTCGTCTTCCTGTCGTGTCTGCCATAGAGTGTAGTGTCATCAGCATATATACCCATCTCAGAGGCAATGTTGTCGGGGAGGTCATTTATGAATATCAGGAACAATAGAGGTCCAAGGATAGACCCCTGAGGCACTCCCGCATTTATATCATATTGTTTAGATGTACGACCGTCGAGGACAACCTGGATTTTTCTCTTATCTAAGAAGGATTTAATTATGTTAAGTATTCTACCAGTGATACCGTATGATCTGATTTTACTGAGGAGACCCTGATGCCATACCCTGTCAAAAGCCTTAGATATATCTAGAGCTACCGCTCTGCCCTCCCCCGCTTTGTCCAGTGAATGGTATATGCGTTCAGAGATTACAGTTAGGATGTCTGCTGTGGAAGTAGTTGTAAATCTTCGTATACGTTACGTCTAATTTAGAAGCAAGTCTCGAACAGTTGTGTGTGGCTTGGCTTCGATTAAAGCTCTTAATTGATCATTGTCAGCATCCAATGGTCGACCACTACGCTTATCATCTTCAAGACTCTGGTTGCGCCACGAACTTTCTTAAACCTCCAAAAGTTCGTTCAATCGTGGTTCCTTCATTGATATAGCGAGATGTTTCAGCAGCTTTTCGGCCTAACTTAAATTGAAATAAGAAAATTGTGCGAATTTGCTTTTTTCCATCTTGCATTCAAGGTTCGGAAAAGAAAACAATTGTTTTAAAACGATTGTAATTTAAATGAATTGACAGAACGAAAAACACTATTTAAAACAATATATAAAATAAAAGTATTATAACGAAAATTTTGTATGAAAATAATCATTTCAAATCAAAATGTAAAATTCGGCAAGAACTTTCTGGTCAACCCAATATATAAACACGAGGAGCGTTCTATAAGTAACGCCCCCTGACCAACATCTCATAGCAGTAGATCGACGAAACTTGGCGCAGTTATTAGTCTTTCGCTACATAAGAACCATCCAAAGTTACGCATTTCTACCATCGTTTAATGCAGCCCCGGAGACTTTTGTTGGTCCCTCGATCACGACATGATTTCGGAAATCAAGGTTTCATCATCTGAGAAGCGCTTTTCATTCAAAATTAACTTCATAACTCAGGAGATATGAAAGTCAGAGGATGTAAGGTCAAAAGATTAGAGGTAATTGGGGAAGGTTACATAGTCCGTGCTTCTGATGTGGCGACATGGACGTTGATGACTGAAGCATTGTGTGCAGGAAGAAGATATATTTGTTCCGCCTCTTAATTTTTATAGCTTCTCTTTCGCTCAACAGTAAAACATAAAAGGATTCTTTAATCGTGATGCCCTTTGCTTCGTTATGGTCTTAGACGACTGTGACCATGAGCTTGCCATCGGAGGGCTGTAATTTTTCGTTCTTTGCAGGTGGTGGTTAAGTGTTTCCACTAAATTGATTGCGCTCTGGTCCGGATCACTGCACGACACTCAACAAGCCTAGTATATAAAAAGGAATAATGGAAATAAGCAAAAATAGGCGACATAAAACAAAAATGAATAAACATGATGTCAATATTTTGTTTAATTTATTGTCAAGTAGCATTTTATTGAATAGAATCGAATGAATATGCATCAAGTTGAAGTAGTAGAGCAAGAAAGAAAAAGTAAGTCGCAGTTAGTAAAGTAAGAGATTATGTCAGGGCTGGAAGGTGTAAGGCCGGTGGATGGACATCGTTATGTGTGTGTTTATAATATTAGCAACAGTATGTATGAAAATTAGCAAGTGTACGCGAGATTGCATCACAAGAAAAGAAAAACAAAAAGGGCAGCACGTAGTCGAGACGAGAAGTTTTTCCAATTCAAATTTCAACTTTTTTTTACCATTTCTAATCTGAATGTTTTTAAAGTCGATGCTGTTTTTTAACCTTTACATTTGTATAATGCCAGCTTTTTCTCTGGCTAGAAGTATTTATCTTCGAAATGCCAGGGTCTAATAAAGTTTCTATGTAACTTAACTTTTTATCTTCTTAACTTTGTGCGTATATATATCTGTGTCAGGTCATGTCATATGCTACTGGTACCATGTAACCCAGTTCTACCTGCCTCATGGTCGGGTCACCGGCGATTAAACTGGTTCCCCCACAAGACTTGTTTGGTGAGGAGGGTGGCTAGTCTCCCTGAAGGATTAAAAACAAGACCTTCCAAAGGGCGAATGAACCTTTTTTCGGGGTCAGCGGCCAACTAGCACTGTGTGTGTTTGTGTGTGTGTATGTGTGTGTTAGGGTGGAGAGGGCTCCCGTAAGCCGTGGTGAAGGCAACCTTTCCAGGAGAAGCAAATCTCTGATTAAAAAAAACATAAAGCGAGGGACCAGTACCCGCATTAAGCTGGTCTGCAGTTTAACTTGTTGCTGGTTATCTTGCTCTAGCTTGTTGCTGGATCTCAACATTTTGAACCGAGAGAGAGAGACTTAGCTGTCGTACAAAGCTAAGACTCTGTAACATCATCTTTGTATAGATACTCCCTAAGTCAGTTGTCTATGAAAATGGTCCTGTGCCGATGGAAAAGTTGTGACGCGTTGATGCTTGAAATGCCGGAAGCGTGTAATAATTGATATCAATGACCGTCTGCAGTGCCGTACCTGCTTGAGCGTGTGAATTCACCGGTAGAACAAAAAAAAGTCATTTTTGGACTCATGGACTTTAAGTGTCTGAGAGAGTGGCACTCGTCTGACAAGACGTTGCAATCATCATATATATATATATATATATATATATATATATATATATATATATAATGTTTCTATGGTAACTGGCCTATTTTTGCACGGGACGCCATGCAATCCGAGATGAGAACTACTTTATTCTAGTGCAAATCGGCGTATGGAAAACATCTGAGTGCAACTCAACAACTGTTTTTACAATGAAATGCATGATTCCTCTTTAGTTAAGTGAAAAAAAACTAAGCCCTCATGCATTACAGACGATAGTGAAAACTAGTGCGTAATTCTGTGCAAGGCTTGAGTCTAAAACGAAGAAATGTAGAGGACGTTTCATTATTTATATTCTAAAATGTCGTTGCAGAAATGATTGCGGACGTTTGTGTTTTAACCTAAAAATGAACGTTTCTATCTTTTTTCTTACACAGGCATCACCACATTATCAAGGCCAAGAGACCACTGAAGGATAAGGGTTAAAGACTGTACAGTAGAAATTGGAAAATATAGTAATCATTAGTAATGAAAATTTGTTAAATTTGATAACTTATATGGAACGGCTCATCAAGAACTTATTTACGTTAGACTTGAACACAACCATATTGTAGTCAGCCGGAAAGCAGGAAACCGGAAGACAATTCCACAGGCGTGCAGTTCTAAGAAAGAAACTTTGTTCATGGAATCTACGTTTAGGGTTAGGCACAGATAAAGAGTGGGGAGAATTATTAATAGTGTTTTCAGCTAGACGAGTGTTTCTTGTGAAAGTTTGGCGAGGGGGGGACCATAGACTGAAGCGCAGTCGAACACTTTCCATGACAATAACGATACATCAGAGACAAACTCGCAACATCTCTTCTGTGAGATAGAGGTTGTAGGGAAGAGAAAAAGACATCTCCTACGAGGCTACGAAGTCTAGTTTGAACTCTATCAAGACAGGACAAGTTCTTTCTAGCAGCTCCTGCCCAGATGTGGCAACAGTATTCCATCCTTGGACGTACCTGGTTCTTATATAGATAGAGAATTGCATCAGCAGTGAGATATCTACCGGATCGATAGAAAGATCTCACCATTTTTCCAGTGGCCTTGGCAACAGATGTACGTGTTTCATTTAAGATCAGGAGTAATGGTCAAGCCCAGAAGCTTGTCAAAACTTGAGGCCTCCTGAAGACGAGAGCCATCCATTTCAATTGATGCCAGATGTGGATCAGAATGTTGAAGATGTAAAGAGAGAAGCTTGGTTTTAGATGCATTAAAAGTAACCAGCAATTCCTATACCCATTGTACTACGTGCTCAAGATCAGAGGAGAGAGAATCTTTTTGCAATAATCATTATCTGATTATCAGCGTAGTAATTAATATGATGAAAGTGGATGGTGTAATACAAGAAATGGTCCATAATTAGATTTCTTCTGTATTTCTCTTACAGTGTTTTAGGTTAACAGATGCGGACTTATTACTGTGGATGAACGAAGAGTTAGTCACATTTACTTCCTACTGTGTAAAGAAGAAACGGCTAAGCTAATTTCTACTTATATATAAAATACGTTTTGTGTGTGTGTGTGTGTGTGTGCGTGCGTGCGTGTGTGTGTGTGTGTGTGAGGCCGATTAAAAAAAATCACAAAATGTACTTCACGTAACTGACAGTGTTCTCAGATAGGTTTTGAATCGAAATGCCCCTATAAGTAACAAAAAATCAATAATCGAAAACATGATTAAGGAAGGAACTGTCCGATTTTTATCAAACTTAACGCTCTGATACAGCCTAACATCACAAGTGAATTTTAGAAGTTTTACCATCGCACAACTAGAAGGGCCGGCTATATGACATCAACACTATGTGTTTTCATAAGACAGGGGCGCGTTCGAAATGAATGTTTTTGTTTATTAAACAATTAAACAGTGATATTATCTTGGATAAAATAACTTGAGTTTGTGCACACAAACACACACACAAATTCTAAGTTAGCAGAGAACAAAGAAAATACCATGTCGAACTTTAACACATATATTGACCTCTGATGAAACAATGAAAGAATTTGTCGATAAAAGCAAAAGGTTCGAAGAACAAAAACACAGAGAGGGAGAGACGAAGAGACGCACGATCGTTAGCTTGTCACTCCCACCTTTTACCCTTGCTCGATACGTCCGACGACAGCTGTAGGCAAAATAATAATTAAATAAAAGCAAACAGTTTTGTTATAAAACAGTCTCTGTGTTTCATTGTAAAACAACTGAAACAAGCTAGAATATATATATATATATATATATATATATATATATATATATATATATATATATATATTTAGCAGCACGCATCTTCGTAGATGCGCGAGTTATAAACAGATAAATCGTTAGAGAGAGACAGACTATACAACACTTGGCTTTTGTCCTTTAAACGTTAATTCAAGCCATTATATAAAAATAATTTTACAATATCGACCATATGTTTTTTAACAGTGCAATGTAGATTGCAGTATATTGTGAATTAAGTCACTGCGGTGTCCTTCCGGTGCATCCTGGTTGGTTTCCGACTAAAGCAAGCAATCAATGGATTTGATTGAAAAAAACGGATTTCGATGACAATAAAAGTATTGTAAGCATCAACATTCGTTGATGTTAATTCAATCCCAGGCAACATCGAATGATCCTGCTAGTAAAATGGTTAAATTGCATATGAAGCTGAATTCGAGCATGTTTAACAACGCCAACAAACCAAAAAAGAGGTAATAAATTAACATACAACAGAAAAATGAATCGAAAATTAAACAAAAAATTGGTAACAATATATCCAATAAATGTCACAGATGTCCGAAAATGTAATGCGCTAGGAGTATTTTGGTTAATTATTGATTTTTTAGCGATTATCAAAGCTCCATATGGCTGTAATGAAACCGCCATTATTTTTCGTTCGGACTCAACTAACTTGGCACTACTTTCGTTTTCAAGTAAAAAAAAAACGCTTTAAAATAAATTAAAACACATGCAAAAATATACCTAGGTAAAAAGAAGAGTAATGTATCTTGCTTTTGGTAACGTTTATTTGTTGCGAATTTGTTTTTCATCTCCTTTTTCATTCTGTTGGCTGTTGTAAAAATGTCCCAGAATTCTATATGTAACTTTTGTTTACGGAGCTATATCGGTCAAAGAAATAGAGGGGCTTTTTACTTCATTTTTTTATATAAGAAAGAAAAGAAGAATACATAATATACATAAGTATATATAGTCGCCCACAGATATATATATTAATTGAACAATTACAAAGCGATGCCGACCTACTTGTGAGTTGCCTTCTAAACCAACATTCATAAGTGTCCTGTGAGATTCAGTCTGAAGTTGTGGTAGGAGTTAGAGGTGGTTAGTTCTTTCTTAATTTATGGTCATGCAATGCTACTATCCGTAGGGGAGGGGCCGATGGTGGGAATTACCATCGCGGTGAGCGGGGGGGGGGCGTAGAAGGGCTTCTCTGGTACCCGCTCATCGTTCTTACCCTCATCCGCGCATCAATCCAGCCCTTTCACCTCATGATTGGTCTCAGCCCACACACCCCACTCACCATCGTAATTCAATCGTCTGCCCGATCATCCTGCTCCTTCGTTGTGTGGGTGGCCTCTTTAAGGGTTACATGTGGTGGATTGCAGGCAGCGGGGTGGCGAGGAAATTAGCTGATATCCCGCCCTCACTGCCTTTCTCATTTTCCTTCTCATTCTTACCTACTCTCTCTCTCTCTCTCTCTCTCTCTCTCTCTCTCTCTCTCTCTCTCTCTCTCTCTGTCTCTGTCTCTCTCTCTCTCTCTCTCTCTCTCTCTCTCTATTTGTGGAGTACTATATATATATATATATATATATATATATATATATATATATATATATATATATATATATATACATACATATGTATATATGTATGTATATATATGTGTGTGTGTGTCTGTGTAATCCAGAGACAGGAAAAAACAAAATTGCAACGAATTTCCAAACATTTGAAGAATTATGACGTAATTAAAATGGCATAAAGATCTATGAACGGCAGTACGTTAAAATGTGGAAATGAATTTTTTACGATTTTTAAAAATTAATTTATTCCAAACTGATATTTTTCATTTAATCATGAATTACCTTATTACACCCATCATACTATATATCCTCAAGAAGGGTCGTTATATAGGGTGACCCCCCCAAAAAAAAAAACAAAACATGTGAACAATCCAATAAAACCAAGAGAAAGAAAAATATTTTATTTATTTTTTGAAACTTTAAAGTATTGAAGCAACAATGATGGAATTTTCTTTTTAAAAAAATATGTTTTGTAGATTGCGTCCTCCTGCATGAATAGTTTTTTTTTTATACTTGGGAGTCACCATTATCAAGACCCGAAGGTCACTCGAGGATAAGCGTTAATGAATGTAAGGTGATAGTTTAGTAATCGATAATGGTGTACGTTGGGTAGAATTTGATTATTTATGAGGACGGCTCAACAGGAATTTGTTTACATTGGATTTGGCGACTACTATGCTTTATTCAACGTAGAAGGAGGCCACCGGAACAATGTTTCACAGACGAGCAGTTCTGGGAAAGAAACTTTGTTCATGGAATCTGCGTTTAGATTTAGGTACAGATATAGAGTGGGGGAAATCGTATATAGTGGTTGTAGATAGTCGAGTATTTTGTGAAAGTTTGAGAAAGGGAACCCATAGATTGGAGTTCAGTCGAGCACTTGCCATGAAAATAAGGATAGAACAGGAAAAGGTTCGCAACGTCTCTTCTCTGAGAAAGAGTGCTGCAGGGAAGAAAAAAGGGCATCACCTATTAGGTTTCAAAGCTATTAACTCTATTAAAATGGGATAGGGTGCGCTGCGTAGCTCCTGCCCAGATGTGGCAACAGTACTCCATTTTAGGGCATACCTGGCTCTTATACAGATAGAGGATGTCATCGGCAATGAGATACATTCTGGAACACCCGTTTTTCCAGCGATTTTGGCAACAGATTTGATGTATATATTCCATTTCAGATTAGGAGTAAAGGTCAGTCCCAGGCGTTTGTCAAGACATGGAGCTTACCTAAGACGAGAGCCATTAATTTCACTTGAGGCATGATGGAGGTCAGAGCGATTATGATTGAAGGAAAGAAGCCTGGTTTTCGATGAATTAAAATTAACCAGCTACCTTTTACCCGTTGCACTACGTTCTCAAGATCAGAAGAGAGAGAATCAGAAATATTTTGTTAATTGCTGGCCTTTGAAGTGTTGCCAAAGATTGTGGTGTCGTTTGCATAAATGTCTACGAATAATCTAAAAATGTGATTTGGGCGATCATTGATGAAGATCAAGAAGAGAGTTGGGCCCAGGATGGAACTTTGACAGACGCCAGCGTTAATACTATGAGTTTCTGATTTTTACCCGTCAATGACTACTCTTATAAGCTTATCAGAGAAGAAGGATT
This sequence comes from Euprymna scolopes, assembly GCF_053919585.1. Lineage (NCBI taxonomy): Eukaryota > Metazoa > Mollusca > Cephalopoda > Sepiida > Sepiolidae > Euprymna > Euprymna scolopes. The sequence goes on along the minus strand of NC_136496.1, from coordinate 131,750,641 downwards.
TAATAATTTAATAATTGAGAGGACATTTCCAGCTATTCCATAGCTGGCGATCTTGTTAAGTAGACCTTTATGCCATACTCTATCAAAAGCCTTTGATATGTCAAGAGCTATTGCTCTAGAAAAGGAGCCTCTGTCGAGTAATTAACTAATCCTGTGTGATATAGCAGTTAGTACTTCAGCTGTAGATCTTGCAGAACAGAAACCATATTACATGTGACTGAGCAGGTGATTTTTGCTGAGGTGGTTGACCACTTCTCTGATTATCACAGATTCCAGCAACTTACTCATGATGCACAGGAGACTGATTGGTTTGTACAGAGAAGGAGATGGTCAATCTCCGGAATTATTAAATATGAGGGAGATATGAAGCTTTCCAGGGTGTTTAGAAACATTTCTCCTAAGGCAACGTTTAAACAGATGTGTGGGTATGGGAAATAGTTTCGGTTGAAGCTTTTTGACAACTATGACTGCAATGCCGTTGGGGGTGACTGGCTTTACTGAAATCAAGGTTTTTGATAAGCTTGGTAACATCACGCACAGGTATTTGTATGTCGCATAGTGTGTTTTCAGTCAGAGGAGGGAATATAAGAGATAGGCGGTTCTGATCGCAAAGGGTAGAATTTGCTGCAAAGTTCTTACCAAAGAGTTTTAATTGTCAGATGCTGACGAAATTACTTAGGGTCTATTGATGATATTGATAGAGGGCATGCTTCTGTCCAGAACATTGTTTGTTATTCGCCAAAACTGGTGGGAACCCAGCCGCTGCTCAGCTACTTTCAACTTAATATATTAAGTATACGAATCTCTTGCGTTTTTTATTACGTTTTTACAATGATTATTGGCAGTCCTAAAGGTGGCTTTGTTTTCACAACCTCCTTTCCGTTGGAAGCAATGGAAATAGTGATTTCTGTAAGCAATGGCAAATTCTGTGGTGAACCGCGGCTGTCTGTTTGGTTGTGACTGGAATTTCTTGGTAAAATAATAATAGTTAGTTCGCTACACCTCATAATAAAAGTTCATATAAATTTCAATTAGATCAATATGTAGTTTCCAAGAAAAATGGAATAGACAGTCAAAGAGACTGACAAAGAGAAATTTGATGTAAAAATAATTTCTATATATTGTCCTCGCGGGAAACAATGATTTCTATATATTGTCCTCGCGGGAAACAATAATTTATATATATTGTCCTCGCGGGAAACAATAATTTATATATATTGTCCTCGCGGGAAACAATAATTTATATATATTGTCCTTGTGCGAAACAATAATTTATATATATTGTCCTTGTGCGAAACAATAATTTATATATATTGTCCTTGTGCGAAACAATAATTTATATATATTGTCCTTGTGCGAAACAATAATTTATATATATTGTCCTTGTGCGAAACAATAATTTATATATATTGTCCTTGTGCGAAACAATAATTTATATATATCGTCCTTGTGCGAAACAATAATTTATATATATCGTCCTTGTGCGAAACAATAATTTATATATATTGTCCTTGTGCGAAACAATAATTCATATATATCGTCCTTGTGCGAAACAATAATTTATATCTATTGTCCTTGTGCGAAACAATAATTTATATATATCGTCCTTGTGCGAAACAATAATTCATATATATCGTCCTTGTGCGAAACAATAATTTATATATATTGTCCTTGTGCGAAACAATAATTTATATATATTGTCCTTGTGCGAAACAATAATTTATATATATTGTCCTTGTGCGAAACAATAATTTATATATATTGTCCTTGTGCGAAACAATAATTCATATATATTGTCCTTGTGCGAAACAATAATTTATATATATTGTCCTTGTGCGAAACAATAATTTATATATATTGTCCTTGTGCGAAACAATAATTTATATATATTGTCCTTGTGCGAAACAATAATTTATATATTGTCCTTGTGCGAAACAATAATTTATATATATTGTCCTTGAGCTCAGGACACAAAATGTTTTCCACTACCTATGTCTGTCTAACTAATAGGTGCTTGCGCTTGCGATGATATAATTGCGTGAATTTAAAATTTCTATTGTTTATTAATGTTTTCAAATTTTAATCATGATTTTCTCGTTATATACTGAATATTTTTAATGAAACCTATAAAGAATATGTTCCTCATTTAATTCTACACACTTTTATTTTTTTAGGTGAATTAAAAATTTTGCCTCTGAAAAAGTTATATGATAGCTGATGTTTTAAAATTTTTAGATTTTGTATATTTTTAAAATATTACATACAATTAGATGATTACAAAGTGGCAAACTGAAAAGAAATACATATGAAGAGAGAGACGTATAGACCAATAGAGAGTGAAAAACAGCTATTGTTACTACTAATAAATCTGTGACGGTTTTTCACGTTATTTAAGAATATATTTTAATAAAACAGATGGGGAAAATTCGGTTTAGAAACTAGTTTTATTAGTGCTTCGCCTGCCTTCTTGCGTAGATTGGTGATGTTTCAACCCAACTCATTTCAGGTGAAAACATTATTACGTACTTAATTGTCATATAGAAATTAGTAAAAATCTAAAAAATTATGGAAAATGAATCGATAGAAAACTAATGACAAGAAAATAGGATCTTTGTGTAGATTAGAGATCTTTCAAACCAACGCATTTTAGATGAAAACATTATTACTTTCGTGTCATGTCGAAATCAGTATAAATTCTCAAAATTATAGAAAACGAATCAATAGAAAATAATTAAAAGAAAAGAATAGGGTACTTGTGTAGACTAGGAACTTTTTACACGAATGCATTTCAGGTGTAATCATCATTTACTTAGTAAGAATTCCAAAAATTATGGAAAATTAATTGAAATAAAATCATAAAAGATTTAGGTTGCTTGTGAAGGTTAACGATCATTTAAACTAACGCATTTCAGGTGGAAACATTATTATATACTTGCGTATCATGTCGAAATTAGCACAAATTCCAAAAATTATGGAAAATGAATCGATAGACAAAAATCGAACAAAAATCGGATGTTTTTGTAGATTAAGGATCTTTTAAATCAACGCATTTCAAGTGTTAACATTATTATAGCTATGCAAAAGCATATTAAGCTTTTTTAAAAAATTAAACTAAAAATTCAGATAGAAGTTAGGAAAAGGTTTCTTGTATGCAAAATAAATAGTTAAACTAAATAGTTTTTTTTTTTTAAATTTTGTTGAAAATTATATATCTATATAATTAATTGCTAAATAATTGATAAATTTATTTTTTTTAAATTGCAACAAAATGTACATAACATAAAATAAATCCAAAGTAATTTTAGAATTGATTTTAAATCAAATTGTTATATTTTACTTTGTAAAGTTTAAAAATGTGAACTTTAAAAATGGATAAATTTCAAATTAAATCTTGTACGTTAATTTTACAAGTTTATAAAAAATACCTGGTTTATCCATTTTCATTGCAAGAAATCCTTTACTAACTTGTACTTATATTCTGTATTTTGGCAATAATAAGCGTAGAGTGCGTTTCGGTTAAATTGGTTTATATAAATAACAAGGGGGTATTCTAGATTTCGAAAATTAAAAAAATGCCTCGGTCTAGAAGGTATTCTCCTTCACTGATCTAGAACAGGAAAGATATTGACAGAACAACGCAGACTCTGCCTTCCTGGAAGACACGTAGATAGGGAAGGATCACTGCTGTTCTTGGGCGATATCAGAAGAGTAAATTGATGGAGACTACTAGACCAAACGAGCTGGAACAAAGGAAACAAAAACTGATGAGATTAGCAATATAATGTCTGCGAGAAAAAATGTTGCAGAGAAGGAGAAAGAGTAGAGTCAATCAAATTACAGATACAGTTGTGATCGTTTTATCAAGAATTCTCAAATTGGCAGAGATTCACCAACTTAAATATGACAAAACCACTCCATACAAAGTCTGATAGTACATTTGTTGAGCAATCCTTGCTTCACAGTTACATGCGAAGCTACCCTTATAGGGGATATCCAATTTCTCTCCAAACTGAATGGAGGCCATGAGAGATAAAGAATAGGTATAAGAAAATGCTTGGAACGATGGAGATAACCAACCTTACAAGAATAAGTAAGAATGAGAATTTCAGGAAGGAAAGGGGCACATCTAGGATTGTAAGACACAAACTGAATCTTAACAGGATTAAACGAAACAAACAATTTCGTACGCCAATCTACAACCGAACCCAGGTCCAGTTCAAAAACAGTTGCATATCACATATATACTGATTACGGGGATATTTGCATGATACAACACCGTAATAGAGTGACGTCACCAGCATAGATGTTTATTCTCTGAATAATAACTTATTTAAAATTTTAATTTTCAATTTAAATACATTCAATCTAATGAATGAAACACCGTGGAGATTTCATTTAACTGCATCATTTATTTTAATCATCATCATCATCATCATATGAATCCGAAGATTCTATCGTAGGCATCGGTTTCACTCATATTTTTTAGTCATAATTATCTTTAACAAGACATGGGTACTTACGGAAAGGACTACGTGAAGGTTGCCAACATCCCAAATGAAAGTGAACGAACTGGATTCGATCTTGGAACACCCATATCGTCAGTCTGGGTCGGTAATAACTTGACCACCGTCACTTCTAATTTATTTGAATGAGATTTCGTTTGAAATAATACGTTTGTTTTATGTTAAATCATTTAAGCAAGAATTGTCTCTTCCTTCTCCCGTAAAAAAAATAATCGTCATTATCAGTTAAATATACTTTAAATAAATAAAATGAAAACCTATATTCTTTATTTGAAATTGTAACAATTTATCTTATATTTGAAACAATAAACATTCTCTTTCAAAACAAAATAACTGATAGCATAATATTTTCTTTTGAATAAAAACAGCGAAAGTTTGAATATTCTGTTGAATTAATTTATTGTTACAATTTAAGCTATTTAAAAAAAAGCTCTTTTTTATTACTGTGAAATTATTTTCAATTAAATATTCTTTAAACGAAAAAATATTCAGCTATTGGGGAGCTTATCTTTAATAATATGTGTGACTGGTGATAATGTACACAAAAACATAAAATACCTTCACGTATTATTATCTAGATAATGATTAAAAAAAATAACATGGCGTTTCATAGATTGCATCAAGCTCACCCTCAACCGCTGCAATATCCCCTTGAATCTTTTTGGAGATTTTGGGAGCGGACAGAGACGCTTCTTGACGTTCCACATGTGATAGCGGGATGGCCTTCTTCAACAACGAGCATGAGCAGCTATGGAGTGTCGCACATTGAGACACCGACAAGCGGCAGCCACACACCATCAAAACCTAAATCCTGTCTTCCTGGGCTCTATCTGTACAAAGCAGTGAAGATCACGCATCGGGCTTGACAGTCATCAACAGAGTCAATAAAATAAAATAAAAATAAAATGAAGAAGACATCTTCATCCACACTTTTAGGTGTGTGTGTGTGTGTGTGTGTGATTTCCTTTCTCATAAGGCTGCGCCTATCTTGCAAAGTTCACACAAAGGTAATTTCTATGTTTAGCCGTTTTTTGTTTTTTTTTAGATATGTTGTGTACAGAAATTCATCCGATAAGTATCAAAAATCGAAAAAATCCGATCTTAAAAATAGTCTTCTTTCTCGTATGTATGTATATATATGTATATATATATATATATATATATATATATATATATATATAGTCATCCACATACAGTACTGTTTCGCAGCTCATCAGTGCGGCTAGACAGGCAACCACCTCAAGCCAGGATTGAAACCCGACTGTCTGTATGGCAGTCAAGGTTCCTAACCATTACGCTATTGGCGGCCGCTGAACGAGTAGTGAATTTAACGATGTTTTGACATCGTCCGAAATACCGCCGCTCGATTTGTTTTTTACACAAAGAGCGTCGCTTATACGCTAATGGTAATTCGTGTATCACTTCTCAATATGCTCAACTCAAGGTGAGGAGCATTATAGTCATCCACATACAGTACTGTATGTATATATATATATATATATATATATATATATATATATATATATATATATATATATATATATATACAAAGACTTTTTACAGGGGTATATTTTACGTTACACTGGCCAAAGGAAATAATAAAATCTCAGCAAATAATTTCTTCTTAAAAAAAGAGATTTATTTTCATCTGGAGATACAGTTCAGTGAAAGAGCATTCGACTACAGATCTATTGATCCCCTGTTTATTTTAATTTTTTTTATTAATGAATTCGATTTATGATAAAATATAAGGTGCCATTTAAAATCGCCACAAATTATTTTTTTGTTTGCATATTTTAAAATTAAATATTAATCAGAAGTAACTTTTCCGGTTTGCGTTATTATGAAAGACATCGTCAACCGAAATATCAGCTGACGTGATATTGTAAACAAACACGGTCGCCATTTAATGAACGACATTATCATTATTATTTATTTATTTTTTTTTACGAGTTAGTTCACCAAGCAAATTATTCCTTGTAATAATAAGCAACAGAGGATTGATTCTATGATAATATATACGCAATCTGCATAAATTAAAATATCATGTTTAAGAGTATTATATGACTGGGCAAACCCGGACGGCGAAGCTAATATATATATATATATATATATATATATATATATATATATATATAGGCGTAAACACTTATCAAGGCCGATAGGCCACTCAAGGATAAGGGTTAAAGAGTGTAGAGTAGTCAAATGGAAGTTCGGTAAATTTGTTAACTTAAGTGGAACGGCTCATCAGAAACTTGTTCACGTTGGACTTGAAGACAACCATATTATAGACGGCTGGAAAGCAGGAAAACGGAAGACAATTCCACAGGCGTGCAGTTCTAAGAAAGAAGCTTTGATCATGGAATCTATGTTTAGGTTTAGGTACAGATAAAGAGTGGGGAAAATTATTGATAATGTTTTCAGCTAGTCTAGTGTTTCTTGTGAAAGTTTGGCGAGGGGGGACCATAGATTGAAGCTCAGTCGAACACTTTCCATCAATATATATATATATATATATATATATATATATATATATATATATATATATATATATATATAATTTTAGGCATTCAATTAATTTATGCCGTGAAATGTTTGAATTTTTAATCAAAAGATTTTTATTATTCTATGTAAAACAAATAATACATTTGAAATATTATAACTCCTTATCCTAAAGGATTTCGATGTCTACCATCTCTTCAGAGGAGAAAATATTAGAAAATAGTTAGAATGGTTTACACCTTATTTGCTAACGTCAGTGAGACATGAAAAATCACAATTAAAATTTGCTTAATTATTTAAATGTTATAGAGTAAGGGAAGTTAAAGAAAAGGATATAAAAATTCACATCCAAATTGCATGGTAAAATCCGAAATGAATGTCTTTGATAGGAGTGTGGTAAAATGATCAAAACTGTATTTTGAGTAATCCACATCACAAGGTAATAGTCCAAAGTAGGCATTTTCCTGGAGCAAATTTCTTTGTTTATATAATGGGTCCGGTAAAAAAATAATTTATATAGGTCCGGTGGATCTGTTCATTAATAAACATATAATTTAATATATTTAATATTTTTTTTATAATTTTAGAACATGAACTTCAAATTCCACTCCAAAATAACTTCAAATTGTTAATAAAATAAAAAAAAAAATCGCTTTCAGTAGGCAGGCCACGCAAATTAAGAGAAACTGGAGTGATAAGAAAAATGAAAAATGAAAAGAAACAAAATAATTCAAAAATTAAAAGATTTTAAATTTAAAATTTAAATTAGAAATTAAAATAAAAATAAAATGAAAACTAAAAAAGGATAAAAATAAATAAATACATACATAAATAAATAAAATAATTAAATAAAATAATAAAATAAAGTAAAAAAGAAAAGAAAATGCTTACGCGTAATAAAATAGCGAATATAAGAGAAGATAGGACAAAATAAAATAAAATAAAAGGGAAGGGAAGGAAATGGATTAAGGAATAGGGAGAGAAAGAAAATAGGAAATGATAATGAAGAAAGAAATAGGGGAGAAAAAGAGAGAGAGGAAAAGGAACTAAGAAGACGAAGTCAATAAACCGTTATAAAATAAAGTGACAGGCCGCGAAAATAGGCCAGAACCCAAAAGTAAGTCTAGACATATGCAGGAAATAAAAAGAAAGCAAATAAAAAATCACGCATGTCAAATAGAAATTCCCGCTTAAATAAATTTTAATCAAGTCAACTCAAAATAACCTTATCTAATATATAGAGTACAATTCTTGCTAATTTTATATGGATTGATAATGTGCTTTATATGACAATTTAAACTTATAATCACAGGTTTCCATACGAGTTGATTGTTATATATATATATATATATATATATATATATATATATATATATATATATATATATATATATACATATAGTATATGTATATATGTGTGTGTCAGTAAATATTTAACCGATAAACTCTTAAACTACAGGTCACATAATATTGAAATTAACTGGAAATAGTCATCATACACCAACGATGGTTTATAACGAATAAAATCTTTGTTTGGATGGATGAATATTGCATACAGAAATATGTCGGCAAGTTTAAATGCATAAATGTTCATTTGCGACGAAGGCCATCAACTCCCCATATTTCCTCCTATAACACAGACCAAGCTAGGTAACATACAAATATCCGTGCATGAGGTCGCCAAGCTAATAAAAAACCTAGATTCCAGTAAAGCAACTGGCCCTGATGGCATCCCAATTATAGTGTTAAAAAAGCTTCAACCAGAACTTGCTCCCATACTTACGAAACTATTTAAGCGCTGCCTTAAGGAGAAGTGCTTTCCGACCCCCTGGAAGACCTCATCAGTTTGCCCTGTATTTAAGAATTCAGGTGATAAGTCATCTCCCTCTCAGTACAGACCAATAAGTCTCCTGTGTGTTATGAGTAAGTTGCTGGAATCAATATTAAATAGAGAAATAGTCAACCACCTCAGCAGGAATAACCTTCTTAGTGACACACAATATGGTTTCCGCTCTGCAAGATCTACTGCAGATGTGCTGACGGTTATATTCCACAGGATTAGTGAATCTCTTGACAAAGGCTTCCTTTCTAGGGCAATTGCTCTTGACATATCAAAGGCCTTCGACAAGGTATGGCATAAGGGTCTACTTCACAAGATTTCCAGCTACGGTATAACTGGAAATGTTTTCTCAATCATTAAATCATTTCTCTCCGATAGGCTTATAAGAGTAGTGGTAGATGGACAAAAATCGGAGGCCTGCAATATAAATGCTGGGGTCCCTCAGGGGTCAATCCTGGGCCCAACTCTCTTCCTGATCTACATCAATGACCTCCCTAAACACATACTTAAATCATTCGTTGCCATCTATGCTGATGACACGACCATCTACAGCAACACATCAAAGGCTATAAATGACAAAGTTCTCTCTGATTCTCTCTCCTCTGATCTCGAGCGCGTGGTTCAGTGGGGGAAGATGTGGCTAGTTACCTTTAATGCATCCAAAACCAAACTCCTATCCTTACATCATCAACGCTCTGATCCCCATCTGGCATCAATTGTGATGGATGGCTCTCGTCTGGGTGAGGCCCCGTGTTTTGACAAGCTTCTGGGTTTGACCTTTACTCCTGATCTGAAATGGAACACGTACATCAAGTCTGTTGCCAAGGTCGCTGGAAAGATGGTGGGATCCTTCTACCGCTCCAGAAGATATCTCACTACTGATGCAATTCTCTATCTATATAAAAGCCAAGTACGTCCAAGGATGGAATACTGTTGCCATATCTGGGCAGGAGCTGCCAAAAACAGCCTATCATGCCTTGACAGAGTACAAAATAGACTTCGTGGCTTAGTGGGGGATGCCCTTTTCTCTACCCTGCAACCCCTCTCTCACAGAAGAGACGTTGCGAGCCTATCCTTGTTTTATCGTTATTTTCATGGCAGGTGCTCGTCTGAACTCCAATCTCTGGTCCCCCCTCGCCAATCTTTCACGAAAAACACCCGTCTAGCTGAATCCACTGTGAAAAATTTCCCCACTCTATATCTGTGCCTAAATCAAAACGCGGATTCCATGAACAAAGCTTCTTTCTTAGAACTGCACGCCTGTGGAACTCTGTTCCGTCTGCCTGCTTCCCTCCGGACTACAACTTGGATGTCTTCAAGTCTAATGTTAACAAATTCCTAATGAACCGCCCCCTTAAGTAAACACTTCATCAAATCTCCACACTAACGTAATGTACTTGCAATAACCCTTATCCCTGAGTGGCTTCCGGGCCTTGATAAGTGGTGATCACTGTGTAAAAAAAAAAAAAAAAAAAAAAAAAAATTGCCGACATATTTCTATCATTTCTGCGCATGCGCAAATACAAAGGCAACTTGGGGTGGTTTAATTTTAAATAATTCTTATCTATCTGGGTATAGTTTAAGCGATAGGGAACGCGACTGGAGCGCTAAATAGTTTTCTTTCTAGCTGATGACACTGTTTTTTGTTGTTGTTTATTTTTAGGTTTGAAATCAGTACTAGATACAATATAATATCCAATAGAGAATTAGCATTGTAATAATGAATACGAAATCAGCATGTATTCAAATATATTTAAGCGTATTTTACTACCAAGCAAGGCCGGACGCCACCCTCGTTACTATATATATATATATATATATATATATATATATATATATATATATATATATATATATATACTAGCAAAAGTACTCGTCGTTGACTGGGTTCAAAAAAAGCCTACAGAAAATGGATTTTGATTTATTAAAGTATGATAGGTTATGAAAAGGAAGGGTTGTAAAGAGATAGCTTCGAATTTGGGGGTATCAAATCCAAAGCAAAATTTGATGAAAGTAAAAATAAAATAGATAAACCCCATAATTTATTATACCATACCTGTTCACACTGAAACACTTATCACAATATTCTGTGGATCTATATTAAAAAACCTTGTTAAACTTTGTGACATATTTTCATTCTAAACACCCCATAATTTTATTATACCATATTTCTTCAAACTGAAACATAATTATCAAAATATACTTACACAGATAGATATGAAACGTCTTTATTAAAGTTTGTGCCTATTTCCATTCTATGGAGGCCAGGCGCGAACGCAGACACCACAATTTTATTATACCATCCCTATTTAAGTTAAAACATACTTATCAAAATATTCTTATGTACATCTATATCAAAAACATTTGTAAACGTTTTTTTTTTTAATTTTGAAATTGTTTATTCCCATACTTTGTGGACCAGGCGCGAACGCAGACCTCACAATTTTAATGAACCACTGTTCTGCCAGATCAAACATACCCATTCCTGTGTCTCGATACATCTTCTATCATTATATGTAATCAGTTTTTTAAAATAGTCAACCATATAGGAGCCTATTCGTGACCAGACACACACACAGAGACATTCAGTTATATATATATATATATATATATATATATATATATATATATATATATATATATCCATTTTAAATGTGGAAATTGATGAATCACACAGGTAAGAAATTCATTTTTATAGTATGAAAAGGTTAATAACTGCAATTAAGAATAGGAAATTAGATCAAATGTTTGTAACATTTCTTCTTCCTAAGATTAAGGTGGTGGTGTTTGATCAACACTGCTGGGGAGCAATGATGTAATATACTGTTTTGCTTTTAAATCCCCGAAACAGTGTTTCATGGTAAACAAATGATGATCCCTTGAAAAATAAATTATTGGTACTATAGTAAATTCGAGAGCGAGTTGATGCAGTGATTGCAGATGATTAAATAACTTACTGACTAGATGGTTTTCTAACAAATGATAAAAAATATTTTTTGTATAGTTTTAACGGTTGAAAACTTCAAAGACTATATATATATATATATATATATATATATATATATATATATATATATATATATATTGTATGAGGTAAATAAATCTATGAAATCATAATTTTCATACGCTCTATTGACAACAAATTATGTACGGGCGCTTCTAAGACAATATGAGTTTTTATTGGTACCATCAGAACAGGAAATTCAGATCAAGTCCAAAGTTTTAAAAAAACACACGCACGCGAGCGCACGCACAGAGAAAATGCAATAAAATATTAATTTACATTATGGTACTTTTTATATTTTTTTATTTTATTGTATTATATTTCATCCTTATTTTATTTTTTTTCCATTATTATCTTTCTATATTTTTACCTATATCTATTCTTTACTATCTATTCAGCCTTTATATACTTATAGTATATTTTATTTTATTTTCCATACTACTTAAAAAGTTTCTCGCTGCCACATGTCTATCTAGTCTTATTAGCGTTTCTCTTTCTTCCGACCGCATACTGGCTACAGCCGGCCCATTCCCGTCTTCGATCTTGCACGTCCAATTTATTTTTTTGACGCCGCCTTTGTTTCTTCCCCGAGCACGTGGTGTCTTTTTTCTCTTTTTCATGTAGCGCAAACTCATGCACACTTATTAATTAGCATATGCACTTTTTTCAGCTACTGCTGCTGATAATCTCTTCGCAAGCCAGCCATCCTTCGCCACTGCTGATATTCTCGAAATAAATGTACGCGTATTTGTCATCCCAAAATGTAAACAATATGTGTGATTTTATTATTCTCCTTCATGCCACGCCATTGTGTCAACCGTGCCATATACTAGCATCTTAAATCTGCAACACAGACAATAATCAAAGTGTAGTATCTGTTCTTCAGATACAGCACTTCAATTTCTTGTTCTCTGTCAGTGGAGGAGAAATCCTTCACGACTGAGGCAATTTTTATTTTTGTTCCTTTTCTCCACATTAAAAAAACGACCCTGGTGTCTAACTCTGTCCCGTGGGGAGACATTGTAAATAGGGGCAGTAATCATCTTATGTTATCGATTTTAATCTTTACTTGAGGACGTTAGAAATTTAGGTGCTATTGCAGAGAGTGATCCGCGCTATTTTTTAAATCGTATTTCCACGTTTAATTAAAGTTTTATCATATTTTTTTTTTCAATTGTAAGGTTAATGTACAGAATAGGTACAAAACACCCTACCCTCCCCATGTTAAGAATGGTTTTTTAAATAATAACGTTATCGCTTCAGCACTGATCACTCTCTGCATGAGTACCGAAATTTAAATTATGTTAAAGAATATTTTGAATTTAGTTACGTGATCCTTGCTGATAGTAATAATGCTTTATTCTATGATATGAAATTATATATTAAAAAAAGACGTAGTTTTTGGTCTGTGGTTATTGCGCTTATGAAAACTACTTAGTGGAATACGTTCTGAATATGTAGACACGCCATTTTTGCATAAAGAGCGTTTTATATACAGGACGTTTCTAGAGGCGGCGAACTTTAAAATGACGACTTTATTTTCTTTAATTGCAAATTTGGCAACGATCAGTTGTAAATGCCAAAACTTTATCTTTGGAATAAACACCGTATTTGTATTATAAAGCTGGTTTGTATAATAAAAATATATTTTCTGTGATTTATTTTAACTTGCCGCCCTTAAAATAACGCTCTTTTTCTCGCTCTCTTTCTTTCTCTCTCTCTCTCTCTCTCTCTCTCTCTCTCTATATATATATATATATATATATATATATATATATATGTGTGTGTGTGTGTGTGTGTGTGTGTTTGTTTGTGTGTGTGTGTGTATGTGTGTGTGTGTGGATCAAGCAGAATCTAAATTATTGCATGCAGAGTAGAATTGGGTGGAGGAGTCGGGTGGCGTGAGTCAGTCGGACCGATTTGTTAATACTTGTGGTTTTCGTCTGTTTGCAGTCCCTTAATTCGGAATAAACACCATTAGCCGGGCAAATTTCTCCTTCTTTTACCGCCGCCATACTAACATGCCTAACAGACCATCTCCCATACCGACACATCCATTCCCGTCTCAAACACCCTCACACCAAACTCTTTTTCGTAAATATATCGACCCCAAGAAAGGAGGGGGGGTATCCGTAACACGCCACCCCCTTTTTTTCTTCCTTCCATGCTCTTACACTGACGAACTACTTGCAATCTCGCTAAGTATAGATGCGCGCCTATTATCAGCCTTGGAAACATCACACAGTATAAAAATTAAACGAATGAAATAAAAATAGAAAAAAAAATACGTGTGCAACAATTTCTTTCTTACATTTAACGAGACACCAATGAATTTTAGCGTAAACAAACCGACACCCGTGAAGAGTTGTGTAATTAAATATATTTGCAAAAGAGACAATTAAACTGAAATATATGCATAAGTAATCTTGCTGCCATCTAGAAACCTCTACAGTAAAAGGGTGGGATTTTCGTACCATGATTTTTAAGTGATTATAAATGCAATACATTCGTCGGAGGACATTCCGTGGAATTACTTGCAATATATATTTTGTTATTAACGTTTGATGATATAGGATAGGAAATACAATTCTCATTTTTTTTCAAACAGGTTTGCAACTTTGCAAAACATTTGATTGTGTCTCCAAGTAAAGCCATTCTCTAATAGATTTGTCTTAAAACCTACAAGGAAATATCATCTACAAGGATTTATCATTTACGAAATAATTTTCGTGCACGGAGAACAGATTGGGTATTGGCCACATCATTGATTTACATTCTGTTGTCATGCGAAATTGTCAATGTTTAACACGTATTAAACTGTTCACACTTATCACTTATTATTGGTATAACTCTATCCAGAAGTATATTGAGTTCTTTGTCTTTGTGTTGCATAATGATCGCTGTGTTTGAGTACAACAGTTTTAGAGTAAAAAGTGACACAAGGTGGAGGTCACGAAACCACGAGATTTTCTTCTCTTAGCTGGCGAGATTTCAGAAAAAAAGCGTGCTTGCATGCTGTCCTATAATAGGAGACAGCGACCACAATCTATCTATCTATCTATCTATCTATCTATCTATCTATCTGTCTGTATGTCTGTCTCACGTATACGAAAATACCCCGTCTCTAATGGCTGTTATCTGTTTTAAATAAACCTTATTAAAAAACTGAGCATTGAAACCAAGTAGGTTTGTGTCTGTAGACGTTCAACAAAATCGGCCCGATCCCGACATCACGCATGCATAAAGGATTTATACATGCTCGGTATGTGGAAGCGTAACATAACATCTGATAATGTTGCGCGGGGGGAGGGGGTGAATCAGTTGGTGCCAAACCGTACAACTAAGAAAGTAGACACAGGCAATCTACTGCAAATGGTAAAGAAGAGACGACAAACAGAGATTAACAATTGTAAAAGAAACGTATTTATCCCATCATAAATACACGAGCAAAATGTAGAAGGAATTGGAAAAGTCGACTGATGAATATTTTAGAAGCAGAAAGGTTAAAGAACAGGAAACGTTGAATCTGGACTGCAGCAATGACGGGAGAGAATGGAAGCTGGAGGGACTGGAGATGTGGAAACTGGATCCTGGGCAGCATAGCATGACGTCACAAGGTGATTGGGTGATTAACGTGGACATCCCTAAGATGTAATGAAATGTCTCAGGTAGACACTAAGGTAAAACTAATGAACAAATATCTAAGAGAACGTCTAAAATTCTAGAAGACTACCAGTTTGTAGTGGAATGAGGCCGTAACTGGTTGATAACGTTCAATGCTGACAAAACTAAGCTCATTCCTTTCAATAATTACAAGAAACCTTCTCAATCACTGATTGGCATGGCTAATGATTGTCTGAAAGTACTTTACTCAAGCTCCTAGGGTTAACATTCACAGACAACATGTATCTCTGCAAAGCCACGATTCACCCTTGCATGGAGTATTGTTGCCACATCTGGGCTGGTGCATCTGTCACTAGTCTCTCGCTCCTAGACAGGATTAAAAAAAGGATCGTCAATCTAAACTCCAAGCTCTATCCCATCGCCGGAACGTAGCATCGTGTGCCTGTTTTACAAGTATTTCAATGGCAAGTGCTCTGACGAATTCCGAGCACCAGTACCCCCTCTACGACAATACCCTTGAAAAACCCGACAAGCACCCCTACAGTGCAATATAAACAGATATCTCGTCGCCCAACTCCATAAATAGTATCCCTGCAAATCTGGTCCCAAATAGTAGCCCCACACGACTAAGTAGTTCTGTATCTTGTTTGAAATGAAACAACAATAATAAAAAAGGTCCATCGAGTCTGTAAGGACGTGATCAACAATTGTATTGACAGGAACCAAAGTTGCATAATGCAAGTGATTAAGCTGGAACCTGGACAGCATGGAATGGCGTAACACGAAAAGTGACGTGGACATCTTTGAGGTGCGATGAAAAGATTGCAGAATTGAGCAGATCCCTGGGGCCGCGCATGGACGGTCACTAGAATAGAGAGCCGGACGTTGACGGGTATTGGAACAAAATGTCAGATGCTTCTGGACACTGAAACAGAGTCGGGAGTTTACGGGCATTGGATCTCTTATTCCCTTAACCGTTGGTGCAGGAAGGAGCCGTTGAAAGCGCATGAGGTGCTGAGGTCGGAGCAGCAGGAGTAAGCCGAGGCTGGAACTGCAGGAGCTGGAGCAGAAACGTGGTGTAATGGAGCGTGGTGTAATGGTCACAGGCGCAGACTGCGTGCTATGTTCGAATTATATCGTGCCTATTGCATCAGATTCACAACTACACTTGTACACAGTATGGACTAATATAATCCCTTTAGCTATATGAATGAAATAGTAAGGTAGATTAGATCGCAGTATTAACTTCCTTCTCATTGCATGAAGATGTGACACAGGGTCGGAAGATAGAGAGAATCAAACCAACAGCATTAAAAGAGGAGCACCGTGGCCTATTAAAAATTGCATGCGTATCCCCGTCGGCGATAAAATTACTCCACCCTAAAGAGAGTGTGCAATGCCTGGGAGGGTGGACCTTCTATGAGTACTCAGAAGGAATGCCTCTGCTCGACGGATAAAAGGTCACCGAAATGACCCAGTTTTTGCCGAACTGCTTATCGAGATTAAAACTTCCACTGTTATGTGTCTGCGATCACGACCTAACGCCAAATGAATGGCGCGAGTCACAAGTCTTAATTGAACAACTAATCTAGGAGAAGGAAAACTCTGCAATAACGCCAGTCTTGTTCTGCTTATTACGGCATTGCTTTCAAGTGTGCTAGAGCTTTCATCGTCACTGAACATATGCAATCCTGGCTTCAGTAAAGACTTTCTGCGTAAGAACTCTTACATGCAGTATCAATTGTTTTTCAAGGTTGAAAAGGGGGGGCATATATGTATATATTTATATATACATATTGATTTATATTGATTGAAAGGGGGAATATATGTATATATTTAACGTATTCAGTTTGTTTTAAGCTGTTTCCAAATAATGTTTATTTCAAGTCATATTAATCGAATATTTTTTCAAAATATCGAATATCACCCAAACAGAATAGCGTATCAATAAATCAAACACAACACTTTAAGACAAAAGTCAGTTTGCACCCAAATTTTAAACAGAAACCACAAAAATAGATTTGTCACCAGATGAATTAGTAAGATGTTAATCCAACGTCAAAGTTCATATTGTATGACTCAGGTGAGAGGAATAAAAGACGAAATATTTCTGCGTTAATGTTTAAGTAATTAGATATCTAATATTCTCATCAGCAACGACTTGTTAAATCAACAAAGTTTATTTATTTTATAAAATTATAATCTGACAAACGAAAGAGTTCGTGTCAGTAGGGGTGTTGGTGTGAGGCTTTGTCGGTATGGATGACAGCAGAAGTGTATCGTTGGCTTTGTTTCTCTTCTCTCTGGATCATTGTCTTTATTTGGACTTTGTTTTTATATTTACACTGCTCTACATTCCTTGATTGGAATTTAATTACTCCTTTATTTTGAACTTCAATTTCAAATACTTTTAGCAATATCCATCCAGAGTTAAATATTATGTTTCCTGATCTTCATTTTTCGATCGAAATGTATGGTTGACGTCATCGCTAGCAATCTGATTTACAACTGGTTTTGCCAGACTTTGATATTTTCTGGCGTTGCCCGTCACCTATGCAACAGAACAGATAAAATGATTTATCAAAAGTAGTGCTTTACACCAATCTTATGTTCATTTATGAAGAATTACGTGAATTTAATTCTCGAAAATGTCTAAAACTTGAGTCTAAAGCTTAAGTTGTCTTGAAAACAAAATCCGACAAATCTTGTTTTATTGTAAAAATAAACTGAAAAAGAAAATGAATTTTCAAGATTGTGTCCATATGATGCTCCTTAAAATTTCCTTACAATACTTCAAAGAAACCAATATTTGAGAAATACTTATTGATTTCTAATAATAATTGTTAAACTTTCACAAAATTGGAGGTATTTCCTTTGCTCGTTTTACATTAGACTAAATTGAACTAAATATTACGTACATTACAAATACTTATGCATATAAGCTGTTACAAACACCGTGTTCCAAAATTCATAATGATCGGTTAATTAGTTTAGGAGTAAATCTTCTACATAGAAATATATAAGCATATACAAATACGAACTTTACATAAATAGAGATATATGGGGGAGAAGAATGCACACGTGGTTACGAAGACACTTTTCATAGCTCTGTTGTTTGCTTTCTCGAATTGATTCTTAGTCGTTTTTCGCTTTTGCCAGACGCGAAAGGCAATTTTCATCACAAATCTGAAGACTAACCAGATGCTCGGTTTTGTTATCCTGGAGATAATAGGGCTAAGTGGAGAACTCCAACAAATACTATAAAAAATAAACGCGAAAAAAAGAAGAAGAAAACAGCGACGATGAATTGAAAAAAGAAAAAGGGAAAATAAGCGCGCTCATTTTAAGCGATGGAAATAGAGGGAACAAAGAGAAAGGATAAACAATGGAGAGAAACAGAAAATACGAATGAAGAAAAGACAACAAATAAATTAAGACAAAAATATTTTTTAAAAAGATTTAAAAACTTTAAATAAGATAAAAATTACATAGGACTATTCAGAAACGTAAAAACTTAACTTCAAATCAACAAGTTCATTAGACTTATTAAACACGTATGGAACACAAAGGTTACATAATGCACAAGTTATAAAGTTATATCAAGAATTAATAAAGAGAGTTGATTGAAGATAATTGTATTGACCATATAGTCTCGCAAAAAAACAAAAAAATAAATAATAAAAATAAAAAAATACTGGGAGAACAAATAGAAAGAATGCGGCAACCAAAAACGTGCCAAGTATTTTCTGGATGAATTCACCCAGGACTATATAGATCAAGAAGGTTCTATAGACTGGCTGAAAATAGGATCGCTCAACTACGAGATCAAGACTTAATGGCGAATACTTTCAAAAATGAATGGTCTAAGCAATGGCAGCAAGTGCAGGTTCTGTCACACAGAAGTAGAAAGTGTGAGTCACGTGAAATCTAATTATAAGGTTCTGCTGAGGGGGGGGGGGTTATTATACGACTGACCCGATGAAGTATATTGACATTTCCACTGGATGATCTGTAAAAAGTTTAATACTGAATACAGCAACAAGTGCTTGGAACATATACCAGAAATAACAGTCGATATTAAGTCATACACCATCCTCTATGGCGATCCAATTCCTTTGGGTACGTACCTAGAAAACGTAGCCATTAAACATAGTGATATGGGACAAGAAGGAGAAATAAGCAACGTTAGTAAAAGTAAATCTTCCCAAATGATTCTGGGTAAAACAGAGCCAAAAGGGAAAAGATAACGAAATACAAAGGTGTTATGTATGACATAAATTATTATTTAGTTATTATACGAGCAACTGAACTCATGAAAAAGAATTTCGAAATATGAAAAATATACCCGGTGAACCAAGTGCAAGAGAAATTCAAACACTTGCACTGAAAAGGGCATTTTAGAATTTTAAAAAGATCTCTCGGGTGAAATATCTGAGTTAGTGGGTGGATGATTGGCATCCGGTAAAATGCCCCATCTCCAGCTTAAACAAAATCATAAGAAAATTTAATTTTTTAAAAATTAATAATTTATTAATAATTAATATAATGTATGTAAGTAATGTTCAAATTTTGTTTTTTTATATACACGATTATGTCCCTTTGATTTTATATACATTATGTCCCTTTGTCTTTAATCCAAAACCAAATGGAGTCATTTGATGAGAAGCACATTTTTTTTTTACAACAAAAACATGAATTAATCTTCAAATCTCAGTTGTTTTTGTGTTTGTATACCTACTAAAAACTTTTGCCATCCGAATCGAACAGGCATGAATCGGGTAGTGTCGGAATGAGCGATCTCTTGGACACATAATATTGAAAAATTAAAAAAAATCGTCAATTATTTCATGTAGAAATGTTGTTTAGTTTGAAGGGAGAGTCAAGTTTTTGACATCGTTTGTTAATCGTGCATGCGTAAATGGCCCATTCATTATTTCATTTAAAAAGGCTAAATTTAACGTGATAACATCTGTGTCGTTGTGGACCAATCGATAGTGTTCGCTTAGGAATTTAAGTTTTGCAAGTTCTCGTCCAGCACACGACATTTTTTTTTTCTGTTCATAATGTTTTCCCTCTCCTATCTTTTAAAATTCTCAACTTCATTAAGCATGTTTAACACGCGGCATTTCTTTTAATAATACGATAAGATGGCACCCAAGTCCAGATTTTTTATTTATTTAATCATATTTTACGACCGGACAACGCCGGGCGCTCCTTCCCCAGTCTTCTTTTATATAAAGGGCAAATATCTGTTAGTGTAAATGTATGTATGCATGTGTGTTTATATGTCTCGCTAAAACTTTTGAAATCCAAAAGAGATAAGAATGATTCTGATACTGTCTGAAAGGGCAAGGACTCAGACGCATTATACGTTA
This sequence comes from Euprymna scolopes, assembly GCF_053919585.1. Lineage (NCBI taxonomy): Eukaryota > Metazoa > Mollusca > Cephalopoda > Sepiida > Sepiolidae > Euprymna > Euprymna scolopes. The sequence continues at coordinate 131,729,773 of NC_136496.1, read as the reverse complement.
AATTTTTAATAATTTTTTTTTTTTTACCTTAATGACTGCAGAATTTGATGGGGGGGTAAGTAAAATTTAAAATTTCTCTTTCTAAACGATTTCAGCATCTGCGCATGCGATGCGTGAATTGCCTCGCTCAATTATGTTAAATACATAAATTTGCAGCTATAGCTGTCAGCGTGACCAAGTAGGTTAGAAGGTTGTCTGAGAATTATTAGTTTTTGCGTTCGCGCCCACCTTACGGCGGACGTTTCGTTTTTATTTTTAACATATTTTTGAAAACGTTTATTTCGGTAAGCTTTTGCATTTGAGCAGAGTTAAAAGATTTTGTAGTATTTTTGTTTTATACTTTGTATTACTTCATTGGCTCAAAACAAATAGAGGGGATTTTTTATCGGCGGTTGATTTAGTTGAGTGTTGATTCAAAGATCTGATTACTATTAAATGCTATAATATTTCTTAAAAATATTACTTTAAAAAAATGAATATTACTTACATAAATCACATTTTTTTGATGATGATTTTTCTAACTGCTTAAAACTTTTTTTATCGCTCACATGCCCCAATTTCGAATTTGTAGCAGTGGGCTAGCGTCAGTAGATTTTTTTTTGTATCAAAACGGTCATTAACAATGCTTTTTTTTTTTTTTAAATTTATTGCACAGTAAACATAATTATGTTGCAAACGGGAATCACAGAAGAAAGACTAATTGGCCTTTTGGTCAAGATCAAAGTGTAGTATCTGTTCCGGCAGATACTGCACTTAAGATAATTTGTACCAGTCAATGGAGGGGAAACCCTCTATACTGGGACAATTATTATTTTTGGTAACCAGAGTGATCCCTTTTAGGGGAGCTGGTTTTTACCTCACATTAAAAACGGCCTTGTGCCTAATTTGCTCAGTGGGGGAGCAAATAAATACCATCTGTTCTTCAGATGCGGCACTTCCGTTTCTCGTTCTCTTTCAGTGGAGAGAAATCCTTCACGACTGAGACAATTTTTATTTTTGTACCTTTTCTGCACGTTAAAAAACGACCCTGGTGTCTAACTCTGTGCCGTGGGGAGGCATTGTAAATAGGCGCAGAAGAAAGACTAGATGTTACGTGGCAGGAGAAGCATCGAAGACCAAGATAACGTATAGGCCCAAACGCGAGTACATGTTGGATGTTTGTGCCATTACATTTTATACTTAAGAGTATGTATTTATGTGATGGGGAGCATATATATGAGGGGAAACAATATTCTTTGTGTTGGTGATGATAAGACGAAATTACGTACCTCGGTTTAAAAGACAAACATGAAGACCAGGTTTGAAAAGCAAACATACATGTACTTATAATACACGGCCGGAATACTTTCTTAGAACCACAAATGCCACGAACCACAAATGCCACGTAACAATATGAAGATTTCCCTTAACATTGCTTCCAGCGTCTCGAACGGATTCTCTCTCTTTGGTCCTCCGATCTCAACTTCCCCCAAAACTTAACTCTATATCATATTAACTTATTACCCATGGTGTCACTCATCACGCTCGCAAACATGTGAATATCGATTCACGATAACAATTGATTGACTTAATATAAGAGGTTTATTCTATTCCTCTTTTAGGTGAGACTAAAAGAGCTACTGTATACTAACACTGGCGTTATACCTACGTATATGTATGCCTGTGTTTATATGTTATGTGTGAGTGTATATGTGTGTATATATATATGTGTGTATATGTATGCATATATATGTGCGTGTATGTATACATGCATCTGTGTGTGTCGCTATTTCTTGAGAGTTATTTCATTTAGTCTAAGTTCTTATATTATTTTATTTTACATTATATTATTTTATTTTTAATTTTTCATCTATTTTTATATATGTGTTTATATGAATTTATATATTATTAGATGTATATATGTGTATGCGTACAATTATACTTTACTTTATAAAACCATTACTTATGATCCGTAAACTAGTCACCCATTTAAACTTATTTCCAAATTTAACATAAATAAATTTGAATTATCGTCCTTATTCAATTATGTTTCTGTCTGGGTCAAATTGACTTCAAATGACCTATATTTATGTTCTAAAAATAAATTTAGAAAGATGATTCTCTATATGCCCCCTTTCATACTCTCCTCCTCTCTCAACGATGTCTATCTCTTTTCCTCCCCTCTTTTTTCGACTTCTTAATATTCTTTCTTCCTCTTCTCTAATCTTATCTCTCGTTTTCATTTTCCTCTCATTTTCTTACCACCCAATTTTTCAATTTAAATTTGATTCTCAACTTTAACACTTCCATTTACCTTATCCGTTACCTTTAAAAATGTTTATAAAAAAACAAATGGAACTTTACTTCTTCAGGATCTGATGGTGTTTTCTGGAAGCTATAATTTACCCTGGACATTTATAATTCTGTTTTCTTATGGACTACCAAAGGATTTTCTATGGACTCATTTCGGATTTATCATTTTCTGGATTTTACCGTCGTTATCATTGGATTTTTACCACATCCGTTTTTTCCCATTTCCCGTTCTTGATTTCTTAATCTCATTGAATCCCTATAAACTGTTACTAACTGATAAATAACTTTTTGATGCAAATATGTTTAATTTCATATCGTTAGTTTCCTTTAATGCATTAACCTGCAAAATTTATTGTATATTTTGCAAACCTCTTCCGTCTGGTGAGAAAATTGCATTCTTCGAAACTCCACGGAACAAGGTTTTTGTTTATTTGTACTCTTTGTCGAATAATTAAAATTTAGTAAACCTTTCTTACAGGTTTATAATGTTTTTTGAAAGTTTACATAAGTTTTAATAACAAGAATGTTTTATTAAATATATATATATATATATATATATATATAATAAAACATTCTTGTTATTAAAACTAAATATATATATATATATTTATATATATATATATATATATATATATATATATATATAGCTTAATGTGTAAGAGGAAAAGAGAAAGTTCAATTCCACAAAAGGAGACTTATCCGGATGCCAAGCTCAACAATTATTATTGGAGCTTATACAATAGGACAGCATGAGTATGAAATGAAGACACAAAATTATATATAGGTAAATATAGAATGGATGATTTATTGAATAATGGAATACAGGCAAAATTTGGGGGATAGAAGGGACTCTTTATGTCAGGGCATTTCGAAGCCTAATGCTTCTCATCAGAAGAGAAGGTGCTAGGTAGCATGAGGAAGATGCGGCGTCAAGCGCAAGGTTCATTAGCGACAAAAGATAAAGAGGAATTATAGAATGTTGGGGGAGGATTTATTGCATTCTAAATAAATAAGGAGAAGCTTGTTATATATAGTATGATATAAATGATTGTATATGGTCTTTAACAGAGTGTTGAGATTAAGGGATATATATATTAGGGTTAAATTGGGGGTGTATTGTTGCTGCGTGGTAATTTATTTTAACGGTTTGTGGGGTGCCTATTTTCTATGGAGCGGTAATTTTGATTGGTGCCACCTAAACAGCAAATGGCGGCTATAAAATCGCTTATAATTTTGGTGGGGGTTATGCAAGGTTGTAAAACTGAAAGGTAATATGCGGCAATATATTTATAAGTTTATTCTGTTATGATATAGGGAGTATGATTATAAGGGGGTTGTCGGAGATTAGGATGGCAATGACTATGAGTGCATTTAACTTGATGCAAAAGGTTAAGGATACATATAGATGGCAAAGTGGAGGAGCAAGGAAACCACTGCTGCTTATGAGAGTGGTAAAAATATACCAAATAATAGTAGGGTAATTATAATAGTACGAAAGATAATAATAATGAAAATTATAATAATAGTAGTAATAAAAAAGATGAAAATAAAATAGAAGTAAAATTGAAGATAAAATAAATATAAAGACAAAATTAAAGATAAACATTAAAAATAAACATTAAAAATAAACATTAAAAATAAACATTAAAGATAATATTACCAATAGTTATGATAAAAGTAAATTCAATGTTAATGCTAATAACAGTGAAAATGAAGATAATGGTAGCGGCTATGGTCGCAATGACGGGGATAATAACGGGGATAATAATAACAGCAATAATAACATTAATAATAATAATAATAACATTAATAATAATAATAATAATAATAATAATAGGGGTAAAAACAAGACAGTAATAATAATGATAATAATAAAGATAGTAGTAACAATATTACTACCACTACTTTCATGATCACCACCACTACTACTACTAATAATAATGAAAATACTGTTAATAATAATTATTAGGGGTGCGTAAAAGAAAGGGATACAGACAAGTGGGAGGTCAGAGTAACAAAAATGGGGTTACCCCTCACTTCTTAACCCCATTTCCTACCCATGCTACCTAGCACCTTCTCTACTCTTCTGATGAGAAGCAATAGGCTTCGAAATGCCCTGGCATAAAGAGCCCCTTCTATCCCCCAAATTTTGTCTGTATTCCATTATTCAATAAATTATCCATTCTATATCTACCAATATATAGTTTTGTGTCTTCATTTCATACTCTTGCTGTCCTATTATATATATATATATATATATATATATATATATATATATATATATATATAAATCTTGATATTGAAAATTTATTCAAATTTAAAAAAAATTATAAAGCTATAAACAAGGTATACAAAATTTTAATTATTCCACAAAGAATACAAATAAAACAAGATAGTGAGAGGGAAACATAGCGATATTTTCTCCCCTAAAAAGGCTTATTTGAACTTACAATACTTAACGTACTTAACGTACTTGAACGTACTATACTTAGTTCCTATTTCATTAATGCATTTCTACTGTATTTTTACCACAGTTCCAAACTATTTTTTCTCATGCAACTTAATGCAAAATGTCGAGTAACGTTGATACAATAAAATACGATAATGTAATTTTATAAGGGGAATTGCATTTTTTAAAAACTTTTGAATCGAGCACAAATTTAAGTATGATACTTAATATTTAATTCTATATCTGGCAGGATCGATATTGTATATGTTTATATTTGTAATAATATCTAGTGATCCAATATAAAAAATATTTTTCATGTTACACTAATATACACTAAAATTGGTTTATATTATTACCTAAAACTATGTTACAAGATACTTCTTATATTCTTCTCTTTTGTGGACTAAGTATAAAATCCTAATATAATTGAACAATTTTTTTCTATTTCTATACTACAAATATAGTAATAACTTTAAACTAAGCCTAAATCTTTAAAATTGATATAACAAAAAAATTATTTTTAATTTATTTTATTCTATTTTCATATTCTGTTTTCATATCTATTGGCTTGAAACTCTATTTTCCCAATTTCACGTGTCATCCTATTTATGTTATCAATACAATAGAGAAATTGGAAATACGTATCTATTTTCTAGTATTCACTACTTTTGGAAAATGAGTTTCAAAACAAGTCTATACTCTTATAATTTCTTTGTTGTGTATTGATATTCATATTAAAACCCTTTTTTATTTATTTAAAAAAGAAAATACGCCTTTGTTATATATGGGTCGTGGAATTGCATTTATCTGCAAAGATCTAGGTAATATGCATATTCTTTTAAACATTCATTTAATTCCCTATTATTTTTTTCGGTTTTGTTATTTTCTTAACTATTACGTGTAATTATATTCATGCAGATATTTTGCATGATTTATACTTGCGTAAAATTTGCGTAAAAGTTTATAGTAAACACAAAACTCTTTCTATATGTATACGTATGTATTTTCTGTTTAAAAATGTTGCCTACCATATATCTCCGTCAGTTTTTGGTCAACAGACATAACACTTCATATATATATATTATAGTACTAAAAAAACTTCAACCAGAACTAGCGCCCATACTTAAAAAACTGTTTAAACGTTGTCTTAAGGAGAATTGCTTCCCATTACCCTGGAAAATCTCATCTGTATGCCCTGTATTTAAGATTTCAGGTGATTGCTCATCCCCCACTCAGTACAGGCCAATAAGTCTCCTGTGTTAAATAGAGAAGTAATCAACCATTTCAGCAAAAATAACCTCCTTAGTGACACACAATATGGTTTCTGTTCTGCTAGATCTGCAGCAGATGTGCTTACAGTTATATCTCATAGGATTAGCGAATCTCTAGACGGAGGCAACCTTTCTAGGGCAATTGCTCTGGACATATCAAAGGCTTTTGATAGGGTATGGTATAAAGGTTTAATTCACAAGATCTCCAGCTATGGTATAGCTGGAAATGTCTTTTCAATTATTAAATCATTTTTCTCTGAGAGGTTCATAAGAGTAGTAGTTGAGGGGCAAAAATCAGAAGCTCACAGTATTAATGTTGGAGTCCCTCAGGGGTCCATCCTGGGCACAACTATTTCCCTGATCTACATTAATGATCTTCCAAATCACATCCGTACATCATTCGTAGACATTTATGCTGATGACACTATCATCTATGGTAGCATATCTAAGATCGTAAACGATCAAGTTCTCTCCGATTCTCTTTCCTCTGATCTTGAGCATGTGGTACAATGCGGAAAGGAGTGGCTTGTTACTTTTAAGGCATCTAAAATCAAGCTTCTATATTTACATCATCAACGTTCTGATCCCCATCTGGCATCAATTGAAATGAATGGCTCCTATCTCGGGGGGGGCCTCATGTTTTGACAAGCTTCTGGGCCTGACCTTTACTCCTGATGTTAAATGGAACACGTACATCAAATCTGTTGCCAAGGCCGCTGGAAAAAATGGGGGGATCTTTCTATCGATCCAGTAGATATCTCACTGCTTATGTAATTCTCTATCTATATAAGAGCCAGGTACATCCAAGGATGGAGTACTCTTGCCACGTCTGGGAAGGAGCTGCTAGAAAGGACTCATCCTGCCTTGATAGAGTTCAAAATAGACTTCGTAGCCTCGTAGGAGATTTCCTTTTCTCTTCTCTGCAACCTCTATCTCACAGAAGAGATGTTGCAAGTTTGTCTCTGCTTTATCGTTATTTTCATGGCATGTGCTCGACTGAGCTTCAATCTTTGCTACCCCCTCGCCAAACTTTCACAAGAAACACTCGTCTAGCTGTGCCTAAACCTAAACGAACATGAACAAAGCTACTTTCTTAGAACAGCGCGCCCGTGGAATTGTCTTCCGTTTTCCTGCTTTCACGCTGCCTACAATATGGTTGTCTTCAAGTCTAACGTAAACAAGTTCTTGATGAGCCGTTCCACTTAAGTTAACAAATTTTACGAATTTACATTACTAACGATTACTATATTGTCCGATTGGCTACTGTGCACTCTTAACCCTTATCCTCGAGTAGTCTCTGGCCTTGATAAGTAGTTATACCTATGTAAAAAAAATTATTCGAACCCATGCGAAACTTTATATTTAGGTCTTAGCCAGGTAAAATCGGTGTGAAAGTGTAAAAATTAGAAAATATTATTTGGCAGATGAAGGTCGAACGACAGCATTACAAATATGCATGCGTAACGTAATAGCTATTGGTCCATATTTTAATGTTTAGCTTAGCAATAAACATGTCTTCTTAATACAGTCATTAACGTCAATAGAAAAAGTAAATCGTAAGCTAAACGTTTTGGTTTCGATTTTCGATGGTCGCGGCTGAGTCATTTTTTTTTACTTTTTAAAATATTACTACAATATATATATATATATATATATATATATATATATATATATATATACTACAAAACTTTGTTGAAATTCAAAGACTCAAATGATTTCTTCATTACAGCCGTTTCGTTAATGGGATGGCAATTTTATGATTTTATGTGTTCTCACCAACTCATCAGATGTTGTTTCCATTCAATATTACCAACAACAAGTTGATTTTGTACATGATAAACATGGTGTTTGGGGAAAAGAAATTCCACCCCAATGTTGTTATAAGTCCGCCATATTATTATATAATAATAAATAAAAAATATGCACTAATCAAAATATCATATCTAAGCGTATTTTACAACTGGGCAATGCTGGCCGGCTTACTAGTTAATTACTAAATCAGATTGATTCTCTCACAATACTCAATAGATACAGAATTTGTTCTTAATGTTATCTCCAATCCTACGCTTATTTATTTAAAATAGAGTAAAACTTTAAAGTAAGATACTCAATAGTTTCATCCATGCGGGGGCGCAGAAATACCTGGTGTAGAAACCAGGCATATGGTCACGCCTCTCGCTGTGATGAATCCATAAAGAAAGCTTTCTATTCTAATAGTTTCTTTTCTCGAACAGCTATACTTTGAAATTCCCTTCCTGCTACTTGCTCCCCTGGCTGTACTAATACACAGTAGTTTAAATGTAACGTAAACAAACATCTTGTTAATCTTTCCTAGACATGGTCCCAAGTAGTAGTTCCTTATGTCCAAGTGGCGATATGTCTTGTTAGGGGCTGAGCGTGAGTAAAAAAATATGATAATAAATTTTATTATCTCTACTCAGGCACCTTTTCTGTGTGCGTGTCTGTGTGAGTGCGTTTCCTATAGACGCTGAAACGACTGAACCGATTTTAAAAAAATTTCACACATATATACTTATCTTATCTGGCGTCACATATCTGACAGGTCAGTCGTATTGTTTTTGATTAACTATATTTTATTATTCTGAACTAAAATGTAAACGTCTGAATTAATTAATTGGAAACTTTCAGAAATGATAAGAGATAGCATTTAAAAATATAAAAATAAACTTAAAAAAACTAATATGAAGGCTTACTTATTAAAGAAAAATATTGAAACATACCTGATATGGAACAGTACATTATAATTTAGACCTCACGAGGAAACTTATTTGATTCAACAGTGATTCAAATATGGTACCGTGCACGAATTTAATCTTCTCGTGGAGTCTGAATGAAAGTATACTTTTTCACACAGGTAGGTTTCAATATTTTCTATAATAAGTTTTCTTAATATATATATATATATATATATATATATATATATATATATATATATATATATATATATATATACGTTTTTTAGGTTTTTAGGGATTTTTTATGTTTTCTCTTATGATTTCTGAAAGTTTCCAATTCATCGTAACATTACTAACTTTTTTAATCCTAGGAAAATACTGTGCATTTTTTCTGTAGGATTGTATGTAAGTCTCTGATGAAAACTTGGTATACTTATGCCATTTAATGAAACACGTGTAGGCCGTAACAATAAAACAATAAAAATGTCAATTAGGTTAATATTTTTGTGATTTGGGAATGCTTAATAAAGTTATATATGCTCTGAAAGTGCAAATCCATTTTTATTGAGTTTAATTAATTGTTTAATTAATTGTCACATCACTTCAATACCCGTTTTTCTACATTGTTACAGCATTTTTATACTTTAACGCATTTGTTCATCTTCATTTGAGATACTGGATCTGAATAATTCTAGTTCAAGCAATAAAGATGAACAAATAGTAAAAGAATGCTGTAGCAATATAGAAAAGCGGGCATTTAGTGATATGACGTATGGATAAAAACAGACACACGAACGAATGTTTGTTGATTTTATAAATCTTCGATTACTTATTTATTTTTCAATATCAATCACATATAAATCAGTAAATGTGGATTTACTATTTACCTGCCCGGTTATGTCAACCACTAAGTCCATATTTACTGAATATGTATGTGATTTGCTTTGATAAATTAATATTTACTGATCGTATATGTGATTGTATTAGAGAAATAAATAGATAAATGAAATTTTATACAATCTACAAGATTCCGTTCGTTTGTCTTCCTTTGTTCATACCACATACCAATAACCGGGTTTCTACATTGTTAACAGCTTTCTTATACTCTTACGTATTTGTTAACTAGCAATGCTTGAAGCAAACTACCTGTCCGTTTTAAAAATGAACAATTTTGAAAAGTTCTCACGGAAGTTTGTGCCGACAAACAAGTCAGATAACTAATAATTTATTAGGAATTTGAAAATTTTCATATCAAGTTTCATGATGTTCCAAATTCTTGCCATGTTCACAGTCAAATGTTGGACAAAACTGTTCCAACGTTTGAGAATTTTTTTAATGCGGAGAACTTCCTGCCTAAATGATTGTGTGATGACATGCAGTATCCACATTTACTTGCCTACCCACGAGGGCAGAGTTAGACACAATGTAATTTTGTTTTTAATTTGGGAACACTTTAGCTCACCCAAAGGTTTACTTTTGTTTGCGACGAAAATAACAAATGTCTTAGTCTCCTTTACTTGCTGAACGTAAAATAAAGTTTACAATTCTAACCTAGCCAAAAAGCCCGAAGTATGAAATTGACAAAATAATTGACTCAAATTTGTTCATTAATTTTGTGCGTGAGTGGGAGAAAAAGGATATGTGTGTGTATGTGCGTGTGTGCATGTGTACGCGCATGTGTGTATGTTTGTGTGTCTGTGTGTGTTTGTGTATGTCTCTTTGTGTGTGTTCTGTTTATTCATTTATCTGTTTAAATGTATGTATGTATGTATTATGTATGTATGTCTGCCTAAAATTTTCGAAAGAGGCAACGGATTTTCACGAGATTGGTACCATTTGAAATTCGATTTCTCCGACGACAAATATCGAAAAATTATCCAAAAACATTCATTTCTTCAACCTAACTGGGCAGTTTTCTACAAGGAGGGGTCGATTTTTTGCGAGCCATTTTACAAGTCATCGTATCGGTTAGATTGACTTTGCCTAATTTTAACGGTCTGAAATTCCGCTTACGTCATGGAGTAGCGGTAAGACGTCAGATTTTCTTTCACCTTCTTTTCTGTTTTTGCGTCATGAGTTCGAGCCTACCTGCCTACTATCACTTTTTTTTAGCTAAAAAAAAACCACCTACAAATACCCGGGCAACGCCGGGCACCCAGGCTAGACTAATATATAAAAGGCAAAATTGGCGCGAGCGTTTGTGTATGTCCACACAAGGCTATTCAAATCGGGCTTCTCACATCGGTTAGATTTTGCGAGAAGTTTTTGCATAGTTCACAGATCATAATATCTCACGTTCGCAAACGGACAGCATCTTTATCTTTTTTTTTTTTTTTGATCGAGTTAAACAAAATTCCCCCTTTTTGGGGGAGGTACTACCCCCCCCCCTTAAGTTAATTTGCTTTCATGAGAGGTTTAAAAGCAACGCCATTTCTGTAAGTCATCTTTTTGGTTGACTATGTTAAATTTGAACGCTTTAGACTTCTGGTCGCGTCATGAAGTAGTGATAAGATGTCAGATTTCTTTTACTTTTTTCCGCTTTCGCGTCACGGGTTCGAATCTGCCTGCTTACTACTACTTTTTTTTTTGGCTCAACACACACCATACAAATACCCGGGCAACGCCGAGTACTCAAGCTAGTCTATTATATAAAGGGCAAAATGCGCGGCAGCGTTTGTGTATGTCCACGAAAGGCTTTTGCGTCGGGCTTTTCACATCGGTTAGATTCCGCAAGAAGTTTTTGTATACTTTGCATATTACAGACCGAGTAGTATCTATTCTGTAATTCGTCGTTGATCAATGTAGGGGGAACCCTTCATACTGAGACATTTACTATTTATTTGGATACTGCCAGAGTGCCCCCTTTAGGGGGGCGGTTTTCACAAACATTAAAAACAACCTTGTTTCTCATTTGCTTTTGTGGAGAAACAAATAAATAAAACGACAGGTCAAGTTTAAAAGCAACGTTCAATTCTACGTGTGCGTGGCGACTCCTATGATTCTCATTGCACTTGCTATCCTCTTTGGCCTAATGGTTAGCGAGGAAGACTAAGTACCCTATGTTTTCAAGTTCGATCCCACCTCTCTTTCTATCTTATATTTTTTTTTATTTCGTCTTTGTGCCAATATCCTTCACCTATCGTTCTTTATCTCCTTCGTGGTACGGGTTTTAGCCTACTTGCCTACTATCACTATTTTTTTTTATCAACACACACCTCCAAACACCCAGGCAACACCGGGCAATACCGGGCAACGCCGGGCACCCCGGCTAGTTTATTATATAAAGGGCAAAATGGGCGCGAGCATTTGTGTATATCCACACAAGGCTTTTCAAATGCAATAAGTTTTTGCATACTTCCCAGATCGTAATATCTCGTGTTCGCTAACAGACATCGTCTCTATCTGTTTCTGATCAAGTTAACCAAATCCCCCCCCCCCGTGCCGTCGTCTCCAGTGTTTGTCTTTTTCGTATAAATAAAGCGAAACTATTGGAACGCAACCGCCTGGACTTCAGGCCGGGTAGTATCTGTTCTGTAATTCGTCCTTGGTCAATGTAGGGGAAACCCTTCATGCTGGGACAATTACTATTTATTTGGATACTGCCAGAGTGCCTCTTTTTGTGGGAGAGCTGTTCCCCCCCCCTCCCACACACATTAAAAACGACCTTGTGTCAAATTTGCTTTCGTGACAGGTTTAAAAAGCAACGCTATTTCTGTAAGTCATTTTTTTGATTGACTACATTAAATTTAAACGTTTCAGACGTCCAGCCGCGTCATGGAGTAGCGGTAAGATGTCAGGTTTTCTTTCACTTTCTTTTCCGCCTTCGTGTCACGGGTTCGAACCTGCCTGTCTTCTACCATTTTTTTTTTAGCTCAACACACACCTCCAAACACCCGGGCAACGCCAGGCACCCAAGCTAGTTCTAACTAAAGATATAAATTCATATTACACATAATCGAGGTTTTACAAACGATTGGAAACTAAAGCTTGAAAATGTTGGTCAAACTAATTTTCACCTTTTCTCTCAACAAACAGACCCGACTGTCAACCTGGAAGTCAGGAGTTGCTTCATCTCTGTCGATCTGAACTCTACCCAGAATAATGGATGACGATGTCTTGTTAAAATCGATAGAGGGAGTAACAAAAGTCTTGCTTACCTTTTAAGGGTTATCGGTAGTAGATACCTACCTGTATCAAGGTTAAGCATTATGTTAGATTAACGTTTGTGGGGAGCCTAACTCCTTTAAGAACGAACACATTGAAAGAATATAAAATAACTCGGCATTTCTGAATGGGGGTGCCACAGACTACAATAAACTAATCTTTCTTTTTTTTTTTACACGGTGGTCACCACTTATCAAGGCCCGGAAGCCACTCAGAGATAAGGGTTATTGCAAGTAAAGTACGTTAGTGTGGAGATTTGATGAAATGTTTACTTAAAGGGGCAGTTCATTAGGAATTTGTTAACGTTGGACTTGAAGACATCCAAGTTGTAGTCAGGTGGGAAGCAAGCAGACGGAACAGAATTCCACAGGCGTGCAGTTCTAAGAAAGAAGCTTTGTTCATGGAACCGAACAAGAAAATAATACCTGAGAGAATGGTCTTCAATGACCAAATTGATCCATACCTTATTCTGACAAAGGGTTAATCTCCATGACCGTTAGCGAATCATATACAGCATAAATACATTTGCGCTAATATCATTGAAGGTAAGCAACATTAGGGAATACTAGATGTGTTTGTAAAGATGGAGCCACCTCTTGCAAAAACACACAAACGATAATAACGTCATCTCCATTAGAACATGGTGTAAAAAATATGAAAGAAAAGCTGGCTAGTCAGAATAAAATATCGATTTGTTAGATGACAAAATTCAAGAATACCTGTCATCCTCCTCCTCCTTCCTCTCATTCTCCTCTTCTTACCTCTCATTGTCTTTTCCTATCTCTTATCTTTTCCTCTTCTTCCTACCCTTCTCTTTCTACTTCTCTGCTTCTTATGCATCATCATCATCATCATCATCATCATCATCATCATCATCATCATCATCATCATCATCATCATCATCATCTACCCTCCTCTGTTTTTTTTTTCTTTTTTCTATCCATACCACCTCCTCTTCTTCCTACCCCTTTTCTTTTTCCTTCTCCCCTAACCTTTTCTCATCTTTTCTTCGTTTCCTCCCCCTCTTCATCGCCTCCTTTTCCGCCTTCTCTTTTTCGTCCCCCTTCTTCCCTTCTTTTTGCCAAACGTCATTCACAAGAGTCAGTCCAGACCTTTTCTAGTCGCTAAAGCAAACGACCTCCCTTAAAATTAACTGCTCCGTTTGTTGATGCACGTGTATTAAATGATGGCACTTTTTTCTTCCATCTTCGTCCGCGTTTGCAACATTAACAATCGAAAGACTAAATTACCATCTCTTTAAAACAAAACAAAAAGATTAAATCGCGTTCTTTTCTTTCTCTATCCCCATTTTCTTTTGATGATGAGATTGGTTGGCTTTATAGTTTTCTAAAAGCTTTAAAACAATAGAGAAAAACAAAACGAGAGATAAATAGGTACATATATATATATATATATATATATATATATATTATATATATATTATATATATTATATATATATATTATATATATTATATATATATAAGAGAGAGAGAGAGAGAGAGAGAGAGAGAGAGAGAGAGAGAGAAAGAAAGGCGGGGGATAGAGAAAGAGAAAGAGATAAGGAGAAAAGGAGGAAGATGAAATGAGAAGATGCTTGAAATGTTAGATGTTTCTTTGGAAACGTCTACTGGTTTCATCTGGATGCAGAGAGGTGACTGTGATAAAGTGGATATCAACTGACGACTTTTATTTATTTGTTTCTCATCTATCTTTCTTTTTTTTTTTTACACAGTGATCACCACTTACCAAGGCCCGGAAGCCACTCAGGGATAAGGGTTATTGCAAGTACATTACGTTTGTGTGGAGATTTGATGAAGTGTTTACTTAAGGGGGTGGTTCATTAGGAATTTGTTAACATTGGATTTGAAGACATCCAAGTTGTAGTCCGATGGGAAGCAGACAAACGGAACAGAGTTCCACAGGCGTGCAGTTCTAAGAAAGAAGCTCTGTTCATGGAATCCACGTTTTGATTTAGGCACAGATAAAGAGTGGGGGAAAATTTTCACAGTGGATTCGGCTAGACGGGTGTTTTTCATGAAAGATTGGCGAGGGGGGGCCAGAGATTGGAGTTCAGACGAGCACCTGTCATGGAAATAACGAAAAAACAAGGATAGGCTCGCAACGTCTCTTCTGTGGGAGAGAGGTTGCAGGGTAGAGAAAAGGGCATCCCCCACTAAGCCACGCTAGCTAGACAAAAGTTGTTACTGTGGGAAAGAACGATCACATTAAACTGAAAGCGAAATTTAAATTGCCTCAGTATATAAGAATTAAACAAGTTAAACAAGTCGATATGTTAGGCAAATTCAGAGAAAAAGAAACAGAGAGGGAGAAAGAAAGAAAAAAGATCGATATCATAGCGCTAAGTGAAACCAAATTTCATTCCTCCATCCTCTCTAACCACTTGATCACATTTGGTTATATCTCACTTTGTCGTAAGGACTCTAAAAAACACCTGCACGGACTTGGAGCATATTCCTAACACTCTCAGCTCGACTAAGGTATCTAATCTAGAAGCAGACGACCAGGCATTTACAACATAGCATTAGCTGCTTATATTTTCTCTGTCGCTCTTCCTCAACCCAGGACTGAACTCTAATCAATCACGTTTCTGACAGGATAGATATAGCGCTCTCCCTAGATTCTAACACTGAAGTACATATATTTGGAGACTTCAATGTCCAGCACTGTAATTGGTCAGACTTCTTTAGTTACACAGACACAGCTGATAGCATCACACATAACTTTTCTACATCCCATTTTCTGATACACACCGTAACATTCCCAACCCGTCTCCCAGATCGTCAGGATCTGAAAGCCTCACTTCTAGACCTATTTCTGACGAAAGTTTCTGAGGATTGTGTAACAAATGCCCATTGCTCACTTGGGAATGCTGATCATCTTATGATAACGATAGCCATCACGCTAAACTGTCGACTCCAAGCTGAAGATCCATGATTAAAAAGGACAAGGTACTACAATAAGGCTGACTGGGAAGCCATCAGAGATCACACCAGAGATATTCCACGGAAAATAACTTTTCTTTTCCTGCGGAACAGTCCACAAATGAGACCACTGAATAGTTCGAAGCGGCAATTGGAGCGCATGTTCCCACGCGGAAATTCTATGGAAAAAGTCACTTTCCCCAATGCTTTATTTCTACTTGCGCACCTGTCATTACTAAAAGCCAGCATGCATACCGCAGATTTATCCGACATAAGTCTAATACAAATAGATAAAAGTTTATAGAAGCGAGGAGTAATTGTACGAGAGAAATATTCGCAGCTAAGAATGAAGTGCAGAAATTTCGGGAAAATTAATAAGAGTGTAGTAAATAACGGGTAATCACCAGTTCTTTCACTATCCAACAATCTTGAAGTTTTTTGCACGGCAACCGAGAAGGCTAACCAGCTTGCCCGTCGGTTTGTCTCCAATTCTACTTTGGACCCAGCAAACCACTTCCTCCTAGATTTTCCTTTACGGACAGAAATCACACTACATGATCTGAAAATCACCTCTTCTCAAGTATGTGATATTATAAAAAATCTTAAACACTTTAAAAGTATGTGGACCTAATCTCATTCCGGCTATACTGTAAAAAATGCCCCAATGAGGTTGCTCCAGTTCTCTCCAAACTTTTCAATACATACCTTAACAAATCATATTTTCCTGACTGCTGGAAAACTGCTTTTATGGTACGCATAGGAATTCTGGTAAAAGAACTAACCCATTAAATTATTGCCCCAGTAGCCCCCTCTCTCTTTTCGCCAAAATAATTGAGTCCATAATTAATCAAGTACTGATCCACTACCTCACAGCTGCTAAACTTCTGTCCAATCAACAGTATGAATTTAGGCAAGTCTGTTCTACTGCAGATATCCTAACTGTAATCTCTGAACATATATATCATGCAATGGATAAAGCAGGAGATGCTATGCAGTAGCCCTAGATGTATGTAAGGCCTTTGTCAGCGTATTGCACGATGGTCTTCTCAGGAAAATCAAATCATATGGGAATACTATACGAATACTTTACATAGTTAAATCCTTCTTAAATAAGAGAAAAATCCAGCTTGTCCTCGATCCTCGTACGTCTAAACAATATGATATAAATGCGGGTCTACCTCAGTGGTCTATCCTTGAACCTTTATTATTCCTGATATTCATAAATAACATGATAACATTGTCTCAGAGATGGGTATATTTGCTAATGACATCACACTCGAGAGGAAAACGAATGGACACATGTCCAAGGCAATATCAGAAACCCTAGAGGAAGACCTCCACTCTGTGGTGGAATGGTGGACATAAATACATGGTAACGTTCAATGCTGCTAAGACCAAACTTCTTTCCTTTAATAATCAAAAGAAACTTTCTCAACTACTGATAGCCATTACTTGTGATACATTACTTGAAAGTACTTCGTTCAAACTCCTTGGTTAAACGCTCACAACGAACATAAATTCGAACAGATACATTGAGGACATTGCCAATGCTGCTGCAAAAGTGTGGGCTCTCTCTATCATGCTAGAAAGTTACTTAAACCTGAGAGTACCGTGTACTTCTACAAGGCCACCATTCGCCTATGCATGCAGTATTGTTGCCATACTTGGGCTTGTGCATCTATTAGTAGTTTTTCACTCCTATGTGCTCCGACGAACTTCAAGCCCATCTACCCTCTTGACGTAAATACCCTTAAGAAATCCGACAAGCAGCTAAATTCCACCCCTACACAGTGGAGATTCCTAGATGTCAGAAAGCCTTCTACTCTAATACTTTTTTCCTTCGGACTGCTAGACTTTTGAATTCACTTCTGAATCCCTGCTTATCTGGCTGTACTGACATGCAGATGTTCAAGTGTAATGCAAACAGACATCTTGCTGCTCAATTCCCTATATAGTATCACTGAAAATTATATCCCAGATAGTAGCCCCCTACATCAAAGTGGCATTGTGCCTTGTTTGAGGAGAAATAAAATTAAAAAAAAGAAGAGAGGAAATAAAAAGGTGTTCAAAATTTTTGATATTCCAGTAAACCACAGTGTACTTGTGCACCATACAGTGAAAATTGTATACCGGCGATAAAGAGTCTTTTATCTTGCTTTGTCGAATATTAGCAAATGAGGAAACATTTCTAATTAAAATCAATTTAGTATTATGCTTTTAATATTTAGCAGAAAACACTGTAACTGTGTAAATATGTTGAAATAATCGCTATCTTACGTTTGTATAAAGACTCCACTCTCGTTTTTTTTAATTTTTATCAAGAAGTCAAGTAGAATTATGTCGTACGTACGTGTGTTGTCCATGGAAGAAGATACGGAAAAGGCAAGACTATGATGCGTTTGTGTTTTAATACGACCAACTTTTTCGCGCTAAAAATGTAATTGTTTACTTTAAAGATTGCTTATCGAGCGTGAATTGTGTGCTTTCGTTGTTTATCAATAACTATATTAGATAAGAAATCATGTAGATTCTATAAGTAAATGTAGAGTTCCGGATCATCTCAAGCAACTCAAATCAAAGGAAATTAAAGAAGCTCAACAAACTGTGGCCGGAGAAACTTCACGAAAATAAAAGACATAATCAATTTGAGATGTAGCTGAGTTCTGTGTGGAACAGAAATGACTCGTTCCGCGACTATATTGTATCAAACAGAAAGATGGACTTGTGATGGGATGAAAGTAATATGAACAAGTTATGGCCCTTTGTTGACCCTAAGAAAGGTTACAGAGAATCTGTAGATCAGTAATGTTGGGTGTCGACTGATTAGCGTTCAGCGAAATGGAGAATATCTTTATTGATGAAAAAATGAAAAGAAGAAAAATAAAGAAAAAGAGGAAGAAAAAAAGAAATAAAAGATGAAACAGAGAAGAAAAAGATGAAAAAAAAAACTGAAAAGAAATAAAATACGAAAAGAAAGAAGAAAAGAAGAACAAAAAGACGACAACGAAGAAGAAAACCAAGTAGACGAAACAGAAGAAGAAGGAAGAGGAGATGAGAAGAAGAGAACCAAGAAAACGAAAGAGAAGAAAAGAAGAAGACCAAAAGAAGGAGTAGGAGGAGAAATAGAAAAAAGCCAAGAGAATGAAACAGAAGAAAAGAAGAAGAAAAGAAGAAGATTGTAAAATCCTTACGCGCAAATCAGACCTTCGCAGTCTGACGAGAATAAATGGTATGCAACTTTCTATTCCACGCGTTTGGGGTAAAATGCGAATAGTTTCGGTGCGAATTGATATCAAACTCTCCTTCATTTTATTTCCTTGTAAACATGAACGCATCCTTGTTTACTATGAGTTGTTCATCTTTCTAAATTGTTATTTGGCGTTTTTTAATGGAATTTTTTTTTATTTCGTTCTCTAATCTTTTGTTTATCACTTTCACAGATGACAAACCGTTGTTAGAAATTTAATTAGAATTAGATAAAACATGCGCATAAACACACACAAGCACACACATATCCATTGCTCTTTATCTCTCTCTCTCTCTCTCTCTCTCTCTCTCTCTCTCTCTCTCTCTCTCTCTCTTTATATATAGTCTGTTTATAATCCAAATGTTATTGGTTATATATGTGAATACATGTTTCAGTGGAATATCAATTTCGAGAGACCCGGGAAAGGAAACGTTAATGAAACGAAAAGCAAGGTTCATTTATTTTGTATATAAAAATATATCCGGGGCAAAGAAATCCAGAGCAAATGAAAACCAGATCTAAAATGTATATCAATTTAGTCAAGTTTTATTAAGAGAAATAAAATACTGAATTGCGTTTATTTCCCAAGGCGGGAGTTAACAATTAACCTCATGTACTATAAATACAAACATACAAAATTGGGATCTCTAATTGAGAGACTAAATGGAAAGACAAAGTAAAATTTATTGTCCAAACGATAGTGACAAATAAAAATGGAAAATATACGGTGCCATTTTTAAAATAATCATACAAAAATAGTCTTTGTTGATTTGTAAAACATGCGAAAAGGAGTCACTCTTACAATCTTCTAGAACCTTCTGGTTCTAATTTTCTTTTCTATTTCTTTTAAAATAAAAATGTTCTGAAGAGAAGGGAATTTCGATAGAATAGTCTTTCAAACAGTCTTTTTCCATAGTTCCTTTCACATGCGCCAATGTCATCTTGTCTTACAGGCCGGCAAATTCAATTTCTGTTTTTGCAGAAACATATCTAAAAAAACAAACGGTTCCTCCGTTGGTTCTTTGAAACTAATAATTTCCAAGTTGGCAAATCCTTGTTGCTTTTTAATTAACTGAGAATGAAATTAACATTTTTTCCCCTAAAGGAGAAAAATCCAGAACATAATGTTTAACGTCAAAAGCATTTTTCTTGGCGGAGTTACAGTTAGTACGTACTTCTCAGACCGGCGAAACTCAAAAACTGAGGAAAATAGACAAAAGCCCTTCCTCCCTTACCTCCTGCTTCTGACAGGGTAATCAGAGGTGACTGCAGGGAAAGCAATGATGATGATGATGATAGGTTAAGAAGTGTAGGCATTCTACTTAACAAAGGCGCCGAAACCACTCTGTGTCCCAAACGCTTGCTGACTGCTAATATTAAAAAATAAAATTCTCAAAGAACACCTAAAAAAATATTTTCCTTAACATATTTAACGAAAATTGCTTATAAAATATGTTAATTCAAAATTGAATACGCATCGAAAATTTTTGAAAATCTGACTATTAGTGGATTTTTGCTAGATTTTTAAAGCGTCGATAATGTAAACCCGATTTTGTTTGGCATTTTCATTATTTTCGTACGTTGTAAAAATTTTTTTAAATATTGTTTATTTGAAGCTTCTTCTTTTAAATGGTGCAAAATGTATGATGATGATAATTGATTAGAGTACAGCCACGCATGTCGAATATAGAAGGTTAAATCTGTGTCTCTCGTTGAGAAAATTTCCAGCATTTCCAACGTCTTTCATTTTGATTCAGTTCGTTACATTTTTTGACCTAGAGCGAAGAATAGCTTGAAATATAAAAAAATAATAATAATAATATATTAAAAAGACAACATTGTTTTTTCTGCTCCAAGCACCTTACATAACACGAAAATACCCCTTTAGAAGCATACGTGGAATAACACCCAACTATGTGTGTGTGTGTGTGTGTGTGTGTGTGTGTGTGTGTGTGTGTGTGTGTGTGTGTGTGTATTTAGGCAGCATGTTTTTATTCAGACAAGTATTGCTGAATAGCGCGGAGATTTTTTGTTTTTGATTATTTAGTTTTTTTTGTAATTTTTCGAAAATTTCAAAAAATTGAAAAATTACAAAAAAATAAAACTTGAAAAATAGCAAAAATCTCATTAAGCAAAAACACCCCATGCTATTTAATAATACTTCTCTCTCTCTCTCTCTCTATATATATATATATATATATATATATATATATATATATATATATATATATATATATATATATATATATATACTAGCATTTCAACCCGGCATTGACCGGGTGTTCTGATGTGTATGTTGAGCAAAAAAAAAAAAAAAAAAGTGGTCAAATTTTTTAACTTTGACCCCTATTATGACCCCTTAACATTTATTGTTTTGGGCTCAAATCAAGTTATTAAGTTAGATCCATGTCCAAGGAACCTATATCTAAAATGTCGGAGGAGTTTGGTAGAGTTCTCAAAGGTCAAATCGTTGAACTTTGACCCCTTAACAGCAAAATATCCGGCCGAAAACTTATCACAAAGATTTTTCCAAATCTCACTACCCTGTATATAAAAATTTGCGTAGGGAAATTTACACAGACAGACAGACACACAAACACGTTCACTTTTATAGATATATAGATAATTGACTAATAGATTAAACAAAAACATATACCTATACATCAGTGGCGTAGCATCAGTTTTTGCCGCCCGGGGCGGTCTTAAACTTTGCCGCCCATCCCCCCGCTGGCATATAATTACCTATTTTGCCCCCCCCCCCCGCTGACATATATTTACATGTTTGCATCCCGCGCTAGCATATGATTACATGTTTTGCCCCCCTCCTCATTGCTGGCATATGACATGTTAAAACCTTTAAAATTCCAAAAAGCCCTCAAAATATTTATTTCCATTTAACTAATGTTTACACAATTCCCTTCAGATTAATGTTTACACAATTCCCCCTTTTTTAAATTTTTATTTAATTTAACAATTTCTTTTCAATAATTTGAATAATAATAAGTATGTAAACATTAACGTCAAGGGTGTGTGTTCCATAAAGAAACATTGATTTAATTTGAATAAAATAAAATACGCATCAAATGCGCTTGAAACCAAAATCACAACGTAATATAAGAAAATAAACAAATACTTGTTTGAAATTTATAACAAATAAATTTCAGAGCTATACTCCATCCTCAGTGTGTTGTTTTCTCTTTTTTTCTTCTTCCTTGCCATGTTGTAAAGTTGGAGAAAGAAATGTCTGTTTGTAAAAATCCTCGTGTTGTATCACAGCGTTTATATTTTAAAATGTTCGAGCAGTGCGTAGGTAACGCGAGAATAACGTCAAGGGTGTGAGTTCCATATAGAAACGTTGATTTAATTTGAATAAAATAAAATACGCATCAAGTGCGCTTGAAAGCCAAATCACAAGATTTATATTAGGAAATAAACAAATATTTTACTTGTCTGAAATTTATAACAAATATATTTTCGGAGAAAACAACACACTGAGGATGGAGCATTTAATGTGTATTTTATTTTATGTAAACATTAATCTGAAGGGAATTATGTAAACGTTAATATGAAACAAAAGAAACCAAATATTTTTTTTCAAAACAAAACGTATAATTAAAAAATGTGCGTGTGTGTATGTATATATATATGCATATATGTATGTACACATATGTATATTTATATATAAACTAACAAAAAAAAAAGAAAATGTCTGCCTTAAACCACTAACCTAGTTTTAAAACAGATCCTTTGTTCGATAAAATGCATGTCCGCCCATTGGCTGATAGGAAGGGGCGTGGTTGATACTAGAAAGCTGATTGGCTAACTAAATCCTCAATAAAAGAGGACCATATAAAAACGATAAACAACCACAGAATTCGCGCATAAGCCTGAGGAATCCTAGAGTGAATGAAACGCCGAATATTCAGTGTAACTTAATCGCCATATATATTTTATAAATTACTAACTAGCTCTACCTACGTATTGAGCACTTTTGAAGTAAATACTTAAAGTTTACGCATAAATCTATACTTTCGTATGTTAATTTTATGTGAGTAAATGAAGTAGTTATATATATATAAAAGAGAAAAAAATTAAAACTGCAAGTTGAACTTTACAATCAAATTTATTGTTCGACTGAATACTAAAAAAAAAACAAATTACAAATATATATATATATATTTATATAGGCGAGGTGCGGTTAGAGATTGTGCAACCCTTGCCTCACAATTACATGAGCAGCTGCCCCTAAAGGGGGTATCCTTTGTCTAGCGAGACTGAAGGGAGGCATCGAGATTTCGAAACCTAATGCTTTTCATCAGAAGAGGAGAGAAAATGCTAGGTAACATAATAGGGATTCGACGTATAGCGATAATTACATTAGGAGCGAAAGAATTTTGCAGTGAGAGTTAAAATATTGAGACTGTTTGGGAATGGGAGAACTAATTTGAACTCTGTGATATAGGAGGAGTATAGCTTTTATAATATAATGAAGGTAGGTGGATAGTATATCTGCCATGGTGGGTTTAATAGATGTGTACAAGATGCTTACTTAATCATATGTATTAATGAGCTATAGCTATGGAAGGGCTTTACTTGAAAAAGGGGGGTTATGCTATGTCGGTATATCTTAGAAAGGGTGTCTGAAAATTATAACATTACTTAAATGAAATATAAATTATTAGGAATAATATTATAATACATGTGAGGGGATAAATTATAAGGGATGCAATATAGAACCCTTTTTTTAATAGAGGATAAACAGATAGTAGAATAAGTGGTGTAAAATGCAAAAGAGTATGGGATAGATGAATATAAACTATAATAATTATAGAGCAATAATAAATAATAAAAGTATAAGAAATACACAGTTATTAAATATAGGAGAATAAATTATGGATATTAAAAAATAAGTATAAAAATATAAAGAATCAAGTGAAAAAAGAAACGAAATAAAATGGAAATACGGCAATAAAGAAAATATACAGTAGGAAAAAGTTTTTAAAGGCAGAGGAGCAGAGCTTTTTTGCGAAATTTTTTAGGCTTTTGTTGGGTGTAGAGCAGTATCGAAATATTAAAAAAAACATTAATACAAAAAGAAGTTCCTCTGTGAGAAATGCAGTCTCCATCGTATTGCTAGACGTCGCATCACTATTATGTTACCTAGCATCCTCTCTCCTCTTCTGATGAGAAGCAGTAAGCTTCGAAATACCATGATATAAACAGTTCTCACTTCTCGACACACTTAATTGATGTGTCACCCTTATTGAATAAATCTCTATATATTAGAATATATATTTTTATATCGTCATTTTCTTTTTTATTGATTGCTATATATATACTAGCAAGCCACCCGGCATTGCTCGGCCGTAAAATACGCTTAAATATGATATTTTGATTAATGCAAATTTCGTATTTATTATTGTATATTGGACCCAATATATAGTAATGATTTATTATTATTGTATATTGGACCCAACATATAGTAATGATTAAAAAAAAATGACTCGTGCGCCACCACCGAAAATCGAGACCAAAACGTTTAACTTATGATTTACTTTTTCCTGGGCTATGAAGACATGTTTGCTGCAAGGCTAAAAAATCAAAACATGAACCATTAGCTATTACGTTACGCATGCATATTCGACTTTCACCTGACACATTCCAGTTTTGTAATTTTCACACTTTGCACCGATTTTCCCCAGCTGAAACCCAAATAGTAAGTTTCGTATGGATTCGATTACCCTATATATTAAGTTTTATATCTGCAGACTAAAAACTGAAAGAGCAGTTTGGTAGACAAACTTTTAAAAACAAATATATATACGAATACATAAATATATATAGAAAGAGGTTTGTGTTTACTATAAGCTTTTTACGCAGATATTACGCAAGTATAAATCTTGTAGAATATCTGCATGAATATAATTACACGTAATAATTAACTAAAGATGATCATCCCATAATAAAACCGAAAAAAAAACTAATAGGGAATTCATTAAAATGAATGTTTCAAAGAATATGCAAATGAGCTAGATCTTTTGCAGATGAATGCAATTCCACGCACCATTTATAACAAAGTTATATTTTCTTTTCAAATAAATAGATAAATAGGTTTTTATATGAATATCAATATAAAATCTTTTTTAAAATTATAGGAATATATATACATACACATATATATATATGTATATATATATATATATATATATATATATATATATATATATATATTCCTATAATTTTAAAAAGATTTTATATTGATACTAGCTGTACCCTGCCACGCGTTGCAGTGGCTCAATTTGGTGTAATGGAAAAATTTAATAAAAAGAGAAAATGCATGTTTCTTATATTAGTACAGCAATCCACTGCAAAAAGTGAAAAAGAAGGCGAAAATGAAAAAAAAAATGGTACTCTTGCAGAATTTGATCTGGATCCTCGGGAGTTTCTGTCAATCATTCATGGTTTGGACTTGACCAACAATCAGTGGATGAAGCCGAACGTAGCAAAAATGTTGAAACGCTAAATGTTTTTTTTTGTTGTTGTTTTACAAAAATGTGAGTTAGTAATTAATATTTGGTTGATGGTGGGGGGAGGGGAGGTTACTATACACAGATACGAAAAAGTTGTCAAAAACAAATAAATGAAAGTAAAGGTAAGGTAAGTTACGTTTCTACCTAATTGGATAATTGTCTAGTGTTTTATGTAATGTAAAATGTTTAATCGGCTCAAAAAACAGAAATGGTCGCGGACTCTGTTGAATACGTTAAGTTTGGGAAAGTAAGTTGAAAACTAAAAACTATACAATACAGTGTCTTAAACTCACCGAATATATGTTACCATGACATAGGCTGGCATAATCGGTGGGTTTCTGATAGTATTTTGTATAGTTTTTTTTAGTTTTAACTCACTTTCTCTAACTTAAAGTAATCAACAGTGTCCACCACCATTTGTAGCTTTCAAATACCCCGATAAACACTGTTTTTCGAGCCGACTAAACGTTACATTAAATGAAAAGGGTTTGTATTACTAAACACAGATACAAAGAAGTTGTCAAAAAATAAATATATAACAAATAAATGTTATCAAAGGCAAGAAAAGTAAATGTTCTACCTAACTGGATAAGATTTTAGTGTTTTATGTAATGTATAATCGGTTCAAAAACATGCAATGTTTATCGATATATCTGAAAAATACAAATGGCGGCAGACTGTATCGAATACGTTAAGTTTGGGGAAATTTTGGGAAAATGAGTTTAAACTAAAAAAGTATACAAAATACTGTTAGTAACTCACTCAATATGTTACCATGACGTAGGCTGACATATAATCGGTGGTTATAAACTTTTGCTCGATACAGGTGACGACTTTTAAAAGTCCCTTTTAGTGATTACCTGGTTTGAAGATATTTGTACAACTGAACGGCAAATCTGCTCCAAAAAGTCCGATATTATTTTACTTTAAGGCCCGTTTCACGTTCATATATAACGAAATATTTTATTATAGATTTCGGTGTGCTAAAAACGAATCTGCAAACCGTTTCCGTGGCAAAAAGAAAGTTTTCATGATATTCATGAAATTACTTTTTCGAAAAGTGGGTGATCACTTTTCAATGTAAATTTAACTTAGAATGAGCACCCACTTTCTGGCCACTTGAGAGAGGGACATTTTTCTGTGTGTTTCTTGGCTAAAAAGGTTTTTGTTTGATTTCTTTTGCATGGTAATAACCCCTGAACTCTAGGACTATTTTCCATTTCACAGCCGTAGCCTTCGTTTATGCTACGCGCGAGCATAAGCGAAAACTGTTTAGCCAATAAACATGGGAAAAGTCCCACCCTCTCTCAGCTGGCTAGAAAGTGGGTGCTTATTTTAAGTTAAATTTACATGGAAAAGTGATCGCCTACTTTTCGAAAAAATAATTTCTTCATATCATAAAAACTATTTTTTTACGACGGAAACGGTTTGCAGATTCGTTTTTAGCACACCGAAATCTACAAAAAATTTTTTTGTTATATACGAAAATGGAATATTTTATCAAAAATCCGGGAGAAAATAGTTTTCAATAAAAACAGCAAATGAATTCGATAGAAAAAAATGGATGCTATTTTTTAAAATTTTTCTGTGTGTTTCTTGGCAAAAAAGTTTTTTTGTTTGATTTCTTTTGCATTTTGCAATTTAAACAGGTAATTTTAAAGGATTTTCCAAGGGTAAAAAGAAAGTCCCCCCCCCCCCAAAAAAAATCGTGGCCACAAAGTGGGTGATCATTTTACGTTAAATTATTATGGAAAAGTGATCCTCCATTTTTTAAACTATCATTTCTTCATATCTTGGAAACTACTCGTTTGCCTTAATTATAAACGTTATTTTCGTTTTAAGCGACCCCGAAAACCTGAAAGAGTGGTAATTGTAAAGAAATTTTCGAGGGTGGAGTAATTCTTCATATTTACCCCCCCCCCCAATAAAATAAGGAATTAAGAATTAGACAAATTTATTTTAGGTAGGTTTCGCAAGGAAAGCTTTTAAAAATAAAAAAATAAGATAAACAAATGATGCTAAGTAGGTGCTTATTTTAAGTTAAATTTACATGGAAAAGTGATCGCCTACTTTTCGAAAAAGTAATTTCTTTATATCATAAAAACTATATTTTGCGACGGAAACAGTTTGCAGATTCGTTTTCAGCACACCGAAATCTACAAAAACTTTATTTGTTATATCCAAACGTGAGACGCACGCATGGAAAATTTTATCAAAAATCCTGGAGAAAATAGTGGGTTTGTATTACTGTACACATAGATTCGAAAAAGTTGTCAAAAAACAAATATATAACAAATGAATGTTATCAAAGGCAAGATAAGTTACTTTTCTACCAAACTGGATATATTTTTCGTGTTTTTATTCAATGTAACATATTTATTCAGCTCGAAAAACATACAGTGTTTACCGATGTATTGGAAAATTCAAGATGGCGTCTGATTCTCTCTTTAACACGGTAAGTTTGGGAAAAGGTGTTATAAATAAAAAACTATACAAAATAATATTAAAAACCCGCCGAATATATGTCAACCTATGTCACGGTAACATATATTGAGCGAGTTTTTAACAGTATTTTATCTGGGTTTTTATTTATAACACCTTTTCCCAAACTTACCGTGTTAAAGAGAGAATCAGACGCCATCTTGAATTTTCCAATACATCGGTAAACACTGTATGTTTTTCGAGCTGAATAAACATGTTAAATTGAATAAAAACACGAAAAATATATCCAGCCAAGTACGTCTAAGGATGGAATACTGTTGCCATATCTGGGCAGGAGCTGCTAAAAACAGCCTATCCTGCCTTGACAGAGTACAAAATAGACTTCGTGGCTTAGTGGGGGATGCCCTTTTCTCTACCCTGCAACCTCTCTCCCACAGAAGAGACTTGCGAGCCTGTCCTTGTTTTATCGTTATTTCCATGGCAGATGCTCGTCTGGTCCCCCCTCGCCAATCTTTCACGAAAAACACCCGTCTAGCTGAATCCACTGTGAAAAATTTCCCCCACTCTATATCTGTGCCTAAATCAAAACGCAGATTCCATGAACAAAGCTTCTTTCTTAGAACTGCACGCCTGTGGAACTCTGTTCCGTCTGCCTGCTTCCCTCTGGACTACAACTTGGTTGTCTTCAAGTCCAATGTTAACAAATTCCTAATGAACCGCCCCCTTAAGTAAACATATCAGCAAATCTCCTCACTAACGTAATGTACTTGCAATAACCCTTATCCCTGAGTGGCTTCCGGGCCTTGATAAGTGGTGATCACTGTGTAAAAAAAAAAAAGAAAAAAAGTTTGGTAGAAAAGTAACTTATCTTGCTTTTGATAACATTTATTTGTTATATATTTGTTTTTTGACAACTTTTTCGAATTTATGTGTACAGTAATACAAACCCGCTAGTGCACTTACCGGACCGCGCTATTTTTTATATCGTATTTCCAAGTTTAATTAAAGTTTTATATGTTTTTTATTCAATTGTAAGGTTAAAGTACAATATATATATATATATATATATATATATATATATATATATATATATATATATATATAGGATTGATATGTAGTTTGCTTGAAGCATTGTGTGGGATAGGTATGTAAAAGAGATTTAGAAGGCTGTCACAATGCGAGGAATGAATTATAGTCGCTGTTAGTAAGAGGAGACGAGAACAAGTGACGATTTACAAATCAATAAGTACATATATATATATATATTTATTATTTTATTTTTTTTATATATATATTTATTCAGTTGTATGGTAAAATGTCTTACTTGTTTTCATGCGACGTATTCCATTATTAATTTCGGAAAAATTTTCCCTTTTCAAATGGTGTGCGTAACAGGTCGATTCAAAGCATGTTTTGAATCGACCTGTTACGCACACCATTTGAAAAGGGAAAATTTTTCCGAAATTAATAATGGAATACGTCGCATGAAAACAAGTAAGACATTTTACCATACAACTGAATAAATATATATATAAAATAAATAAATAAATAAAATAATAAAAAGAAAAAAATATATATATGTACTTATTGATTTGTAAATCGCCACTTGCTCTCGTCTCCTCTTACCAACAGCGACTATAATTCATTCCTCGCATTGTGACAGCCTTCTAAATCTCTTTTACACACACATATATATATATATATATATATATATATATATATATATATAATTTAAAAAATAGGGACATTTTTTTTACCCATCTATTAATTAGAAAGTTAACTGTTGTAATTCGAAAGTCGTTCACGTGTTGTGCACGTGAAAGGCTAATTTCTACCGGAAATGGCGAATAGTCCCGCAGTTACGAAAAATATTTTTATTTTATTAAATATATTTTTATAATTTGCGATCTTAATGATAAAACTTTAATTAAACGTGGAAATGCGATTTAAAAAATAGCGCAGATCACTCTCTGCATCAGCACCGAAAGTACAGAATAGTTAGAAAACATCCTCCCTCCCCATGTTAAGAATGGCTTTCTAAATAATGTTAATGATTCAGTACTGTTCCTTGTCTGCTTTAAGTTTAACTTTTGTTTAATAAATTGTTAGGTGAAAGTCCAGAATAGTTACAAAACACCCCTATCCCCATGTTAAGAATGGCTTTCTAAATAATAACGTCATTATTTCAGCGGGTTAGCTTCTCTGCATAAGTGCCATGTTTTGTTATTAAATTGTTAGTTGAAAGGACAGAATAGTTACAAAATACCATCCCCATGTTAAGAATGTCTTTCTAAATAACATTATTTCAGCACGGTATTTTCTATGCATACGTACTATCTATTATTGTTTATTAAATTGTTAGGTGAAAGTATAGAATAGATGCAAAACTCCCTCCCCATGTTAAGAATAGCTTTCTAAATAACGGTATTATTTCAGCACGGTACCTTCTCTGCATAAGTACTATCTTTTGTTTATTAAATTGTTAGGTGAAAATATAAAATAGTTACAGAACACTCTCCCTTTCCCATGTTAAGAATGGCTTTCTTAATAGCGTTATTTCAGCACGGTACCTTCTCTGCATAAGTACCATGTTTTGTTTATTAAATTGTTAGGTGAAAGTACAGTACTCATGCAGAGAGTGATCCGTGTTGTAATAATAACGTTAATATTTAAAAAGCTATTCTTAACATGGGGAGGGGAGGGTGTATTTTAACCTTACAATTGAATAAAAACATTGTAATTAAACCTGGAAATACGATTTAAAAAATAGCGCGGACAAAAAAAAACGGGTTTTTATTACTGTACACATAGATTCGACAAAGTTGTCAAAAAACAAATATATAACAAATAAATGTTATCAAAGGCAAGATAAGTTACTTTTCTACCAAACTGGATATATTTTTCGTGTTTTTATCAATGTAACATATTTATTCAGCTCGAAAAACATACAGTGTTACCGATGTAATCGAAAATTCAAGATGGCGTCTGATTCTCTCTTTAACACGGTAAGTTTGGAAAAGGTGTTATAAATAAAAAACTATACAAAATAATATTAAAAACCCGCCGAATATATGTCAACCTATGTCACGGTAACATATATTGAGCGAGTTTTTAACAGTATTTTATCTGGGTTTTTATTTATAACACCTTTTCCCAAACTTACCGTGTTAAAGAGAGAATCAGACGCCATCTTGAATTTTCCAATACATCGGTAAACACTGTATGTTTTTCGAGCTGAATAAACATGTTACATTGAATAAAAACACGAAAAATATAAATCACTTCCCCCCCCAAACAAATTAGAGTGGTCGGTGTTCTGTAGTAGCGTATCTGGATATTTACCCCCCCCCCAAAAAAAATATTTAGGTTTGGCTATAAATTCCTAAACTCATTTCACCCTAAATAATTTAGGTGACTGAAATAGGAATCTAATTGAATCTTTAATTTCCTGAATAGTATGCGAGAATTCAGTTTTCTTCGAGTTATATCGAATTCATTAATACGGACTTTAGGGGCTTTTTTCGTAATGTTACTGTAAAAATTATTTTTTATTGTTACAAATTACGATGCTTTAAAACAAGCAAAAATAAATTCTTGCGTTTTTTATTTACTACTGAAAACCATAACTTTAGTAAAGGTATTTTTTGTTTAAATAAAATAAAACATTTTCACTAAGAGTTAAGTAAAAATAATTAGTTCATTATATTCTGCGATCATTATTTGAAAAATACTGCAATTTTCATTAAAATTCGTTAATTTCCTGATTTTAGGTGAATTTTTAAGTAAAGGGAGGAGTCAAAATGTGTATACACTTTGAGCGTCGGCATTCATTTTGTGTTTTTTTTAGTGATGCAATGTTGTCAACTGAGATTTTAAAAAAACCCGCGAGATCAGGAGAATCCTACAATAAAAAAATTATAAATATAGTATATTCAATATATAAAATGTTCCGTGTTTTCTCACTATATGTTTCTGGAATTATATTGAAGCGGTTAAGTCTCCAGAAGGCTTACATATTTTATCAGCTAGTTTTGCCTGTTTTTTTCAGAGAGGGTATTTTTTTATTTTTTTTTTTGCAGGAAACAAATCATAAACTCAAACTTTTTATAATAAAAGTTAAATTGAAATATACTGCAAATTAAACATCACAATAATGGTGCAACATATTTTGAAATTAGAAAAGTAAAAAACAAAAAAACTTTGTTTTAGCATAGCAAGCGGCAAACTTTTTTTTTGCCTTATATAATAAAGAAAAGATGTGTAAATTAAAAAAATTGGAAGATAAACAAATGAAATAAGTATTTTTTTTTTTTTTACTGATCGAGTTAACAGAAAATGAAATCTTTCGTCAATTCGTGGCTGTGAAATGAATCGAACCGGAAGTTCAGTTTTATCAACAGAACAGATTCGCAGTAAGGGTTAAAAATATATATTTATTTTATTTAATATTTTAATAATTTGCGAGGTAAATCTATTTTAATAACATAAAAACATACCTCGACTCTAAAGATGGGTTGTCTGAAAATTTCAAATAAATTGGTAACGTAGAAATATGGTTTTATTCGTTTGGAACGAACCAAATTTACATTTTTATATATATAGATTCATATAAAAACCTATTATATATATATATATATATATATATATATATATATATATAAATGTATATTAAAAACCTATTATATATATATTCATATAAAAACCTATTATATATATATATATATATATATATATATATATATATATATATATATATATATATAAAGCAAAAAACTACTCGAGAATAAAAGAAGTTAATGAGATTCTAAATTGGATTAAAACCAATGCTATAAGAGACTTAAAAACGATGAATGGAAACGGATAAAACTCCGAAAAATGCTTCGTATTATTTGGATTCTACTGTTACTCTCAACCATTTTCTGTAGAATCCAAATAATACGAACAATCAATCTGCCTCTCTAAAAGTCACAAATAATGGTTGAAAAGCCGTATACAGAGGCATTCCGAACTTTCTCTATTGTTGCTTCGACGTGAAAGTTTATGTTTGTCATTAACTGACATTTTATTACTACACTGTTACTAAACTACGCCTTAACATTTGCTAACCGACACTCTAATTTTTTTTTTTTTTTTTTTTATTACATTTTCACCCCAAACAAGGCAAATTGCCACTTTGGTGTAGGGGGCTACTATCAGGGGCAACAACTACTGGGGTACTATGTAGGGATTTGGGCAGCAAGGTGTCGGTTCACGTTACACTTGAACTTCTGCACGTCAGTACTGTTGGGGAAGCAGGGACCTGGAATGGAATTCCAGAGTCTTGCGGTTCTGGGGAAGAAACTATTGGAGTAAAAAGATCTTTTACATCTAGGGACCTCTACAGTGTGGGGGTGGGATCTAGTAGCCTGTCGGGTTTGTCGAGGGTGCTCGCGTCGTGGGGGCACAAGTGATTGCAGTTCATCAGAGCATTCACCACTAAAATACTTGTAGAACAGGCAGAGGGATGCAACATTTCGTCGATGGGACAGAGGCTGAAGCTTAGATGCCAGTTCAGGGCCTATCAGATTTGCGACTCTCTTTTGAACCTTGTCAAGGAGCGAGAGACTAGTAGCAGATGCACCAGCCCAGATGTGGCAGTAATACTCCATACATGGGCGAATGGTGGCCTTATAGAGGTACAGGATACTTTCGGGTGTTAGTAGTTTTCTAGCACGGTAGAGAGAGCCTACCTTTCTTGCAGCGGCCCTGGCAATGCCTTCAATGTAATTGTTCCAACTCATGTTTCCTGTGAACGTTAGGCCAAGGAGTTTGAAAGATGGACTCTCAGATAAAGGGTCGTTGGCCATTGCTATTGGTGGTAGAGAGGGTTTCTTGTAATTATTGAATGAAACTAGTTTAGTCTTGGCAGCATTGAACGCGACCAACCACTTTTGTCCCCATTCCACTACAGATTGGAGGTCTTCCTCTAGTGTTTCTGCCATTTCTTTAGAAATGTGTTCATTCGTCTTCCTGTCGTGTCTGCCATAGAGTGTAGTGTCATCAGCATATATACCCATCTCAGAGGCAATGTTGTCGGGGAGGTCATTTATGAATATCAGGAACAATAGAGGTCCAAGGATAGAACCCTGGGGCACTCCCGCATTTATATCATATTGTTTAGATGTGCGACCGTCGAGGACTACCTGGATTTTTCTCTTATCTAAGAAGGATTTAATTATGTTAAGTATTCTACCAGTGATACCGTAAGATCTAATCTTCCTGAGGAGACCCTCATGCCATACCCTGTCAAAAGCCTTAGATATATCTAGAGCTACCGCTCTGCCTTCCCCCGCTTTGTCCAGTGATTGGTATATACGTTCAGAGATCACGGTGAGGATGTCTGCTGTGGAACGGGCTTGTCTAAATCCATATTGTTTGTCAGTCAGTAGTTTAGCATCTGTAAGATGATGGACTAGAGCATGGTTAATTATGGTCTCAAATATTTTGGCAAAAAGTGGGAGGAGGCTAATGGGGCGATAATTTGATGGGTCTGTCCTTTCGCCAATTTTAATTATAGCTAACCCTAAACCCTCCCATCAAGGGAAGAGGTAATACTTGGGATATGGTTTTATAACAACGGTACATATACTGTACTAATCCGCTCACGTCAAACGAGGAGGTAATGCCTGGAGAACAGTATAATAATGAACGATCATATACTACACTGTTTTCTCCTAAAAAAAGGAGTACGGCCTTCGAGGATGGTATTATGACGAACGAACGAACATTTCTCCGGAGCGGTTGCCTTTAGAATTCGCTTTCTGCTCCCTATTTCCCGGACAGCACCAGTATGCAAACATTTAAATGTAATGTGAACAAACATCTTGTAGCTCAACTTTCCGTCCAGGTTTCCACGATAAATCTGGCTCCTTCCACTGTAGCTCATTTTTTTTTCGAGATGAATAATGTAATAAAAAAAATACCACGGAGAAAAATATTACGTGGCGGGCATTAAATCAAATGACCAAAGGTTGAAAAAGCAGTTAAAATAGTCGCCATGCAGTATGACGTCAATTAACCAAATAACAGTCATTTACTATACACAACATTAAAAATGTCCTCATCGATTTTTCCATAAAACGGTAGCAATTTACAGATAGAGTCCTAAAATACGCGTAAAACCAACTTGGAAATAAAATTAAAGTGTTTAATATAAAGAATAATAGTATAAACATATCACTGGTATAATAAAACACTAATATAAAAAATATGATCAGCCCGCATGGGGACTCGAACCCCAGACCCTCAGATGACTTCATTGAATAGTCTTTAAAAGTCTGATGCTCTACCGACTGAGCTATGAGGGCTGCTGATTAACGACCTACAAAAATACTTTATATAGCATAGATTGCAGCAGCTACTTTGAATAGTTGTACTCTTCATTTATGAAAACCAAAAAAGTGACACTTGATGAATCGTCTATCTTTTAGTTTAATGGCTTTATTTCTAACGTATTTGCAAAAATAATATTTGATTCAATTTAATAAGCTCATTTAATTTTGAAAGTGACTAAGGTTTTCGATTAAAATAATTAATCTTGAAATCGTAAAGCGGAGAAGGATTATTTTGGGTTAACTTTCAAATCATCGAAGAGTACCGATTAAAAAGCAAATACCTCTGTTCGATTTTTACAGAAAGAAAATGCACTTAGGAAATTCGTTAAAAACAATTTATTTTGGTTCCTCTGATAATTTGTACCCTATTAACGTTTCTGTTAAAAATATAATGCTTATTGTTTAATAGTTTAAATTCCCGTCATTTTTACATTAAAATAATGCTCCAGACATCGTTTTATTATCGTGAAATACATGATTTCTTTAATCACGACCAATAATTACGAAATTAAAAGCTTATTACTTTTATTAAATATTTTTAGAATCCTAAAATGCACGACGAATTAATAAATAAACCAATTTCTCAACTGCAATTTCCTATGTCGCCTACATATTTCCTGTTTATTATATAATTTTACTGAGTCAAGATGCTCGATTTTTAAATACTAACCTAATCCTAATTGTATGCCTAACCTCACCCTTCGCATGCTTGCCGTTAATGTAGGATGGTAAGCGATATTCTGTCGCTCTAAAGTTTTCACGGCTTTCAAATCGTAATCTGCTTTGATCATTTCCGAATTTGACACGGCATTATCCGGCAATACTCAGGACTGACTTTGTAAGTACTGAAATACCCTGATACCCATTTATATAGTAAGCAACTAAGTTGGATGTTTATCTAATTAGCACGACGGGAAGATGTGAGACAAGGTGGGATGTGAAAAGCCAGCGTCCCAGCATACGCACACTCCAGCCTGCCTAAAAATGACTGGGCCGGGGCCGCCCCGACAGTATTTCCCCTTGGCAGACCGTCAGGGGATTAGCAATAATGTAATTCCTTAAGGCAAAGACTGGGAAGATGGACCTTCTAAAACTGCATAGGGTCGTCTAAATCATCGCTTCCGGGGTGTTTATATTTATTTTGTATTGTGATTTCATTATCACGGTCACAGTGTTTGTTGTTGTAGTAAGTAACACTACTACGTTGTAAATCATAAATTTGTTTATTTCTTTAACTCTCTAACTTTTACTATATATATATATATATATATATATATATATATATATATATATATATATATATATATATATATATATATATATATATATATTAAAAAGCAATGAGCAAGATGATTAGCATGTTCTGAAGAGAAAAAGATAGTAGCAGTCGAGTGAGAGAAAGAACGAGCGAAAACAACGGAGAAGGTTTTTGTGTCCGTGTGTTGTTTGTACTGCGCACTTCATAGAGTAGGCCGCGTTACTGAAAAATGACGTCATGCACGAGGTACAAGCAAGGAAAATCTGTTGAAGAGTCAGATTGTCGATAATGTGTGGAAGGTTTTTACAAAAAGCATGAGAAAACTTGGAAAATTGCATTGAACAAGAGAAAAATATAAGGAACACAATTTACACGGAAACTGAACTTATTCATTAAAGATTACATAGACGTTTTTTTGTTTTTTTATGGAATGTGTTTGTTTTGTGACTAATAGTTTTGAACAAGAATAAACATTTTTACTTTGTGAAAACATTATTTTACAAAAAACTTCTTGACAGAAATAATAAACTTTGAAACTTCTTTTACACAGAGAGAGAGAGAGAGAGAGAGAGAGAGAGAGGGAGAGAGAGGGAGAGAGAGAGAGTTTTCATGAAATTTAAATCATAAGTCCATAAGTCTCTTTAATTCTTTAAAT
Source organism: Euprymna scolopes (assembly GCF_053919585.1). Classification (NCBI taxonomy): domain Eukaryota; kingdom Metazoa; phylum Mollusca; class Cephalopoda; order Sepiida; family Sepiolidae; genus Euprymna; species Euprymna scolopes. The sequence goes on along the minus strand of NC_136496.1, from coordinate 131,692,452 downwards.
CTGAAATGAAGAAGTTAAAACTCTTATCGTAAAGTCACCATCTATGCTAACATTCTGCCAAGTTTATTGACCCACCCCTCCCCATATCGAAAACTTTAGATATTTCCAAAATATATGAATAATCTATATATCTATAAAAGTGAAATTGTCTGTGTGTGTGTTAGTGCGTACATTTCTCTATCAAACTACTTAGTCAATTTTCAGTCTATAGACTCAAGATTTGACATAAGGGGTATTGAGATTTGTAAAAAATCTTTTTAATCGATTTTCGGCAAAAATTTGGCTATCAAGGGCTCAAAATTCAACTATTTGACCTTTGACAAATCTACCGGCAATTTGGGTCTAAATTCTTGAAATTTTAGATGTAGGTTACTTGAACATGAATCAAACATTTTAATTTGATTTGATACCAAAACAATAAATGTTAACGGATAAAAATTGGAGTCAAATTTAGAAATTAACCTCTGCAATCTCTACCAAGTTACTCAACCAATTCTTGGTCTAAACATTTGAAATTTTACATAAAGTGTATTCAGACATAGGGCAAGCTTTTAATAGGTTTTTGGCCGAGAATTTGGCTGCTAATGGGTCAAAGTTCAATTTTGGGTCTAAATATTTGAAGTTTTACATAAAGGGTATTCAGCCATGCAGCAAGCTTTTTAATCTGTTTTAGGGCGAAACTTTTGCTGCCAAGAAGTCAAAATTGAAAGAGTTAACCTTTGCAGACCCTCCAAAACTCTTCCGCCAATTTTAGGTCTAAACACTTGAAATTTTAGATGTATGTTACCTGGACATTAGTTAAACTTTCTAATATATATATATATATATATATATATATATATATATATATATATATATATATATATATATATATGTGTGTGTGTGTGTGTGTGTGTGTGTGTGTGTGTGTGTGTGTGTGTGTGTACAAAAAGTTATGAACAGTACACAGGCCCGAGCAAAGCCGGACTGAACTGCTAGTACTCTACTCTATAAAAAATATTATTTAGAGCATGGAAAATAAAAATCTACTGTAAAAATTATTTCTTTAACAAGTTCAAAAAACAGCCTACCGAAAATGGACTGTGATTGATGAAAGTATGATAGGTTATGAAAAGGAGGGGGGTTGTAAAGTGATAGGTTTTGATACTCAAAAATTTGACCCTAAGCAAAATATGATGAAAGTAAAGATAATTTTCGCGAAAATATATTTTTTATATCAACTTTGTTTTCATTCGTAGCCAAGAGTGACCAACAAAATGATGTTTCCTTACAAAGAGAAAATGTTATATATATAATAATATAACTATACAAGAAATAAATGTTACCATAGTCAATAAAAGTTACTTTTATGGTAGAAAAGTTCATTGGTTTGTATTTTTAAGTAGTTTGTAAAAAATAAATTTCTTTTTTAATTCACGAACCGGTTTTAAAAAAATAACAAAATGGCAGCGACTTTGAAATGGAGAGCCCCGTTTTCAATTTGAAGAAGGGGCACATGAGCATTCTGTGCTAACAATTTAAGAGAGTTCCGTCAACGTAAGGAATATCTATAAACATATGTTAATGTTTTCCGTTATTTTGTGCTTGAGGAATATTCGATTATGACATGTGTAGTTTATATAAAAATTCATTTAAGTAGTTATCGCCTCAAATTTCGTTTTAATTTCGGTTCGCTAAAATTATTTCAAGTAAAGAACATTAAAAACTATTCCAAAACAAAAAAAAACATGAACTGAACTTTTATTTACTATGGTAACATTTTTTGCATATTTATTTTTTCGGGTAGTCGTTTGCTGGCTTTTCTGCTAAACACCCTTACTAAATAATATCGATGAAATATCGAAAACAAAGAACAAAAAAGTTTTGAAAAATAATGAAGCTTTACCTACTTTAGTAAAATAACACACAACAACAAAATGGGATATTAAAAAAGTGGACACGTAATTACTTTAGTTTTTTAAAGCAAAGAATCGATATAAATATGAATAAGAAGAAAATGGTGCCATTTTCAATCCGAACAGCGTCGTTTCAGTTTTACAGAATTTAACGGTGTAGCATTGCGCTGTCGGATTCAGGGTTATACTAGTGTAATGTAAAGAACACGCAGGAAGGGTTGTAATCAACTGAACTCCTTCTAGTACACTGACAAAAAAAGCTTAAACAGATATATAAATAAAATAAAAAGGTTATGTAAATGTTTTTAAAAAGACACGTAATCACGTGAGCAGGATTTTTTCCTTCTTTTGACACGATAACAAGTAACGTTCTTATTTTTTATTATTTATCTATTTATCTATTTTCGAAAGAGTGACACGTGTAAGTGGAGAAGGAAAAAACCAGAGTTATGCAAAATTTATGTCGAGAATTGTATAAAGTCCCGACTTTTGTTTTGGCTTTCACTTTAATAAGAACGTGAATTTATGAGGTGAATTTATTCGACACAATATGATTCAACTAAAAAAAATAAATAAAAGCTAACGTGAATTAAGATTAAAGTTAAGGTGTTATTGCGAACCCTCACCCCTTTTAAAAAACTTGTTAAACTTTGTGACATATTTCCATTCTATGGTGGTCAGGCGCGAACGAACACCCAATAATTTTATCATACCATATTTCTTCAAACTGAAACATAATTATCAAAGTATACTTACGCAAATAGATATGAAAAGTCTTTGTTAAAGTTTGTGCCATATTTCCATGGAGTACAGGCGCGAACGCAGGCCCCACAATTTTATTATACCATCCCTATTTAAGTTGAAACATACTTATCAAAGTATTATTATGTAAATCTATATCAAAAACCCTTGTAAACGTTTTTTTTTTCATTTTTTATTTCCATACTTTTGGGGCCAGGCGCGAACGCTGACCCCACAATTTTTATGAACAACCGTTCTGCCAGATCAAACATACCCATTCCTGATCCTCGATATATCTATCATTATATGTAATCATTTTTTTTTTAAATAGTCAACCATATAGGAGCCTATTCGTGAACACACACACACACACACAGACGTTCAGCTTTATATTATAGATAACGAATATAATTATATAATAATTACATTTGCTGTATTATCAAGTAAAAGGAGTGTAAGAAATCCAATTTTAAAATGGTTTGAAAACGGAAGCATTTTTAAACTAAAATCAAAGTAACGCGCGAATTGGTAATTAAACACACTTTAAAAAATATAAAACTTCACAATATTTTTCCCGACAAAAGAAAAGAATACTCCATTTTAATTGCGCGTGTCCAAAGGTACAGTAATTCTTTATTCTTCGAAAAATAAAATACAGTCACTTTTAGACCAATTTTATAAATACTTTACCAATTTCTTAAAGAGTTGAAATTCAATTTTTGTGAAATTTTAACTATAGATATTAGACACCACTCTCTTGTCCTTTCTTCAGTTAGTCCAGAAATTACGCTTCGAAAAACACCGAATACAATTTCTGAATACCAAATGGCTTCAAAATAAACCAAATTCGCGAAATTTGGCTTTAAAAATTCCAATCAGGAAACTGCGGACAAGAACGTGAGAGTGACCTCCCTTGGATGCAGCTTCCTTTTCGAATATCTATATAATATTCTGCATGTTCTTTTCTTAGTTAGTTCATACGTTACACTTTGAAAAAATATCTAAGACAATTTTTGAAGGTTAAACTGCTTCAAAAAATTTGGCTTTGAGATTTTTCCGTATTGAACCAACAAATATATTTATATATACCTATATTTGTTTTAACTTGTCTAAAATTTATTTTTTTATGCTTCAGTCCGATATGTCGAGCCTATATATAATTCTATATATTATGATGATTTCCTATATAAAGAGTCTATCCATATTTTGGAAACCCTGAGAATGTGTGTGTGTGTGTGTGTGTGTGTGTGTGAGGACAATTCTCAACTTATATACTCCAGGAATTTGGTATTTACGGTATTCAGAAAAGTAGGTAGAGCTAGGCAGTAAGTTATAAATATTTTCATATATACAATTGCAATATACATTTTTATAACTTACTCTCTCTCTCTCTCTCTCTCTCTCTTTCTCTCTCTCCCCCTCTCTCTCTATATATATATGTATATATATATATATATATATATATATATATATATATATATATATATATTCGCATTAAGTTTACTAAACTTTTGGCTTGTAAACTTAATTTGTCTTTCTTGATTATATATATATATATATATATATATATATATACATATATATATACACACACAAACACACGCACACTCACACACATTATATATATATATATAATCAAGAAAGAGAAATTAAGTTTACAAGCCAAAACCTTTTTAAACTTAACGCGAATATAATTAGCAATATTTATATAGCAATTCAAACTAAATAAAAAGCTCAATACAACCCAAATAAGAAATAGAGCTTGTCATAGAAAACACAATTTTTTACTGTAAATTATACTTTACAAGAATTTATTGCTCGACAGGATACTCAAATAAGAATATTATTATTATTTTTATTACCACTGATAACATTATTATTATTATTATTATTATTATTATTATTATTATTATTATTAATATTAATATTGTTATTATTGTTAATATTATTAATATTAGTAGGAACAGTGCTTATAGTATTAGTAATACTATTTAGATTATGTATAGAGCCGATATTTTTCAATCACTTTTTTCTTCTTCATTTAGAAATCATCAAATTTGACCCACCACTACCGATCATTAGTTATTTCACCGACCACCTTACACTTATTAACCCTTATCGTCGAATGACCTTCAGGCATTGATAAATAGTGATTCTCTCGTAAACAAAGGACATAAACTCCCCATATTTCCTCCTATAACACAGAACACGCCAGGTAACATACACATATCTGTGCATGAGGTCGCCAAGCTAATCAAGAACCTTGATTCCACTAAAGCAGCTGGCCCTGACGGCATCCCAATTATAGTGTTAAAAAAGCTTCAACCAGAACTTGCTCCCATACTTACGAAACTGTTTAAACGTTGCCTTAAGGAGAAGTACTTTCCAACATCCTGGAAAACCTCATCAGTATGCCCGGTATTTAAGAACTCAGGTGATAATTAATCTCCCTCTCAGTACAGACCAATAAGTCTCCTGTGTGTCATGAGTAAGTTCCTGGAATCCATATTAAATAGTGAAATAGTCAACCACACCAGCAGAAATAACCTTCTTAGTGACACGCAATATGGTTTCTGTTCTGCAAGATCTACGCAGATGTGCTAACGGTTATATCTCATAAGATTAGTAAATCTCTTGACAAAGACTTCCTTTCTACGGCAATAACTCTTGACATATTAAAGGCCTTCGACAAGGTATGGCATAAGGGCCTACTTCACAAGATTTCCAGCTACGGTATAACTGGAAATGTTCTCTCTATAATTAAATCATTTCTCTCTGATAGGTTCATAAGAGTAGTGGTTGATGGATAAAAATCAGAGGCCTGCAGTATTAATGCTGGTGTCCCTCAAGGGTCCATCCTGGGCCCAACTCTCTTCCTGATCTACATCACTGATCTCTCTAAACACATACTTAAATCATTCGTTGCCATCTATGCTGATGACACGACCATCTACGGCAACACATCAAAGGCTGTAAATGACAAAGCTCTCTCTGATTCTCTCTCCTCTGATCTCGAGCGCGTGGTTCAGTGGGGGAAGACGTGGCTGGTTACCTTTAATGCATCTAAAACCGAACTCCTATCTTTACATCATACAGGGTGTGATCCCCATCTGGCATCAATTGAAATGGATGGCTCTCGTCTAGGAGAAGCCCCATGTTTTGACAAGCTTCTGGAATTGACCTTCACTCCTGATCTGAAATGGAACACGTACATCAAGTCTGTTGCCAAGGTCGCTGGAAAGATGGTGAGATTCTTCTACCGCTCCAGAAGATATCTCACTACTGATGCAATTCTTTATCTATATAAAAGCCAAGTACGTCTAAGGATGGAATACTGCTGCCATGTCTGGGCAGGAGCTGCTAAAAACAGCCTATCTTGCCTTGACAGAGTACAAAATAGACTTCGTGGCTTAGTAGGGGCTGCCCTTTTCTCTTCCCTGCAGCCTGCAGAAGAGACGTTGCAAGCCTATCTTTGTTTTATCGTTATTTCCATGGCAAGTGCTCGTCTGAACTCCAATCTCTGCCCCCCCTCGCCAATCTTTTATGAAAAACACCCGTCTAGCTGAATTCACTGTCAAAAACTTTCCCCACTCTTTATCTATACCTAAATCAAAACGTAGATTCCATGAACAAAGCTTCTTTCTTAGAACTGCACGCCTGTGGAACTCTGTTCCGTCTGCCTGCTTCCCACCTGACTACAACCTGGATGTCTTCAAGTCTAACAAATTCTTGATGAACCGCCCTCTTAAGTAGACACTTTATTAAATCGCCACACTAACGTACTGTACTTACAATAACCCTTATCCCTGAGTGGCTTCCGGGCCTTGATAAGTTGTGACCACCTTGTAAAATAAAAACAAAGTGAAGGAGATGAAATTGGAGAGAGTGACAAATAAGAAAAAGGAGAATAGCAATAACAATAATAAAGTTAAGATGAAAATGAATAAAAAATTTGGAATGTGATTAAGAAAAAAGAAAAAGATGAAAGAGGGTGCAGAAGAGAATGAAAGAGAAAAGAACATTTAAGACGATGATAATGATGATAATGAAGAAGAAGAAAAAGAAGAAGAAAAAGAAAAGGAAAAATATTCTCCCTTTTCTTTTTCTTCTTCTCTTCCTAAAAGATTGGAGAAAGAAGAGGATAAAGAAGAAGATGAAGAAGATAATGAAGAAGAAGTAAAAGAATGTGACGGTGAAGAAAATGAGTAAAAAAAGGTAGAGAAGAAAAAGAAGAAAGTTAAGAAGACGAAATTTTAGACATTAATGAAGAAGAAGAAGAAGAAGAAGAAGAAGAAGAAGAAGAAGAAGAAGAAGAAGAATAGTGAGGGTATGGGAATGAGAAAAAAAGTGATAGGGTGAAAAGTCAGGACGCAGGAAGCCAAAGCAAAGCAAGAAAAAACGTATCAATGATAAGCGCAACAATTTAGCTTAAGTGATTTCCTGTCAAAAAAATCTTTTTCTTCACAAAACAACAATTCTATTTAGTTGTGTCGGTTCTATATAAAGCAAACATATCGAAAGTATAAATACATAGGAGTGGATGAGAAAGGAGATGTAAGGGTGCAAGATACCCAGAGAAAAAGATGGAAGAAAAGAACAGAGGAAAGGGATGGGCGGAGTAATGGACTTGCCAGCGTTTCTTTATCAAATGCCGTAAATGTTCCCCGATTAAGTGGCCACCAGTTAAGAAGTGTGCCCCCTCCCCTTCGCGGTCGTTTAAAACCGGGTATCCGGTGATCGGCACTGTTGTAAACACAGGAGGAGAACAACTGCGAAAACAATATCGAACGGCGACAGCAATAAAACCGGTGTTTACACTATCTGAGTCCAGTTAAGCGCTATCAAGCCAGCACGGGGCGCAGTCATTAGGGATCCCCTCCTGTGAAAGTACCACACCCACGATTCTCGATGACGGACGATGTCCAGACAGAAAAGATCCTGGCAAGTGACGTGAAGGGGCCGATGGCAGATAAGTGCCACAGATGAGAATATCACAGATTTTAGAAGCTTTTCGATGAACTAATATAAAGTATGAATGCTATTTTGCTGTTTGTTCAAAATTTTCCCTGCATTAAAACGACAAATTAAAGAAAAATCCTGATCAAGTAGTCGTATTTTTATAAATGAAATGATTCTTTTGCGATTAATGGGAATTAGTTGGCATTACAACAAAAATCTCGTAAATTTAACAACCTACAACCTCTATCTCACAGAAGAGATGTTGCGAGTTTGTCTCTGATGTATCGTTATTTTCATGGAAAGTGTTCAACTGAGCTTCAATCTATGGTCCCCCCTCGCCAAACTTTCACAAGAAACACTCGTCTAGCTGTAAACACTATCAATAATTTCCCCCACTCTTTATCTGTGCCTAAACCTAAACATAGATTCCATGAACAAAGCTTCTTTCTTAGAACTGCACGCCTGTGGAATTGTCTTCCGTTTTCCTGCTTTCCGGCTGACTACAATATGGTTGTGTTCAAGTCTAAGGTAAATAAGTTCTTGATGAGCCGTTCCATATAAGTTATTAAATTTACCAAATTTTCATTACTAATGATTACTATATTGACCAACTTCTACTGTACACTCTTTAACCCTTATCCTTGAGTGGCCTCTGGGCCTTGATAATGTGGTGATGCCTTTGTAAAAAAAAAAAAAAAAAAAAAAATGTTAAATCATTTTTTTGAGACCGTTTCCAAAATGACACCGCCAGACTTTCGTTCTTCGGTCAGACGTAACGATTTGATTATTTACAAACATTTTCTCTTCGTTCATACTCATGAACTTATTCAATTACTGACACTTTTCTCCTCTTTTGCAGTCACCTTTTATTTGCACCACAATGAAGATAGCACATTTGTTTGAAATGTGTGAATGAGACTTTTTTTTTTTTTTTTACTCTACATTTTGCTATGGACAGCTTGTAAAGACAAACAAAAGTAAAAATTATGCAGTGGATGAAAGTTCAGAGTGTTCAAGAACGTTCTAGGTGAAAAAAGTATTGTTTTGTTTGTAAGAAGAATTTATGTGAATATTTGATTTCGACTGCAACCATACCTATCAGTTCGTGTTTGGCTGTATGTACGTTCTATGGACAAGACTTACGGCGTTTTTTTTTTTCTTTTAATTTTTCTTTGGCTTCATATAGTCACCACTTCAAGGATAAGTGTTAATGGCTACCGTAATGAAAATTTGATAGTTTATTTTAGAGGACCGCTCTTCAAAACCCTGTCCACGTTGGACTTGAGAATAACCATGTTTTAGTCAGTTGGGAAGCAGTTCTGTTGTATTGTGTTCCATAGACGAGCAGCTCTAGGAAAAAAAAACTTTACTCATGGAATTTTTGTTTAGATTAAAGCAGAGATAGAAAGTAAGAAAAAATGCTAATACCTGTTTATCTTGTAATCGGGTATTTGCCACGAAAGGCTTATAGCGTGACGCTCAGTCGAGTACCTGCCATGAAAACAACAATAGAGCAGAGACAGACTGGCAACGTCTCTTCTGTGAGAGAAACGCGCCAGAGAGGCGAAAAGGACATCGTCGACCAGATGTCAAAATCGGTTTTGCACCCTGTTGAAGCAGGAGAGGTTGCTCTGAGCAGCTCCTCTCCAGATGTGACAACAGTACTCCATCTTAGCCATCTTAGGACATACTTGGAGGGAATTCCAAACGCAATTAATTCCAGAAAAGAAACTTTTAGAGTAGAAAGCTTTGTTTGGCATCTGAGCATCTCTATGGTGAAGAGTTTGATTTTTCTGATAGATGCTTCGATTGGGTGTATTTACATTAACTGAGCGTACGTGCATCCAGTTCGTCGGAGCATATTCAATTGTAGTACTTGTAAAACAAGCGCAGAGATGCAACAATTTAGCGATGGTACAGTGGCGTGTGAACGCTATTAGATTAAAGATTCCTTTTTGGAGATATTAATCATGAACCGCTGCTGCAGATGTTACAATCACTGGATATTGATGGAAAAGACAGGCGAATATTACGAAATTGATTCTTGGACCAAACAGCTGCAGTAGGGAAAGATGACGAGTTAAGTGGTTGGGCAAAAATCTAAAGACGAATATGACAAAGGTGCATAATATCGCCTGACCTATTTATTTATATGTTTTGTATAAAGAAAGCATCCTTCGCCATCTGGGTAGCTATACTGGAATATCAGTCGGTGGACGTCAAGTAAGTAATTTAGGTCATGCGGATGATGCAGTTCTTCTTGCAACATCTAAAGAAAATATCCAGAAAGTTCTGGAAAAAGGAATCAATGAGAGTGAAAAGGTTGCTTTGAACCTGAATTCAAAGAAAACTTTTAGTATGGTGATAGCTGGCAAAGAGGTCATACCTACACGCGATTTAACAATTGGAGCCGCGTCAGTTACTCAGGTGGATAAATTCAGTTACCTTAGATCATAGATCACATCCAGGGTTGCAGAGTCGAAGTCGGAGTCGGATGTCTAAGAGTACTAGAAGTCGGAGTCGGAGTAGGAATTATTTATTCGACTCCGACTCCTTAAGTCAAATAAATTTTTTTTTTTTTTACATATTTTTTTTTACATAGGGGTCACCACTTATCAAGGCCTGGAAGACACTCGGGGATGAGGGTTAGTGCGTGTACAATAATCAATGGGATAGTATCGTAGTAATCGTTAGTTTCTTGTTTGGTTTTACCAATTACACAATTTAGCAGTTTTGTATGGTTTTGCTTTCATTTTTGGAAATATATCATAGTTTGTATTGTACTGCAATGCTCCTACTTCATCAAGATATTTCGGTCCATCGGATCACTGCAAATCCTGTCAATTTACGACATTTACGACAACAGATACATTTTAACAACGGACATGTAGCATATACAAGCATATACATCAGAAAAGGACAAATAAAAGTCCTGTGGGGTTATAACATCGGGAAAATCGGAGAAACATACCTGGTCTGTTCCTCATCTGCGTTTTCTCTCTCTCTCTCTCTCTCTCTCTCTCTCTCTCTCTCTCTCTCTCTTTCGCTCTCTCTCTCGCTCTTCTACTCTCTCTCTCTCTCTCTCTCTCTCTTTCGCTCTCTCTCTCGCTCTTCTACTCTCTCGCTCCCGATGTCTGACTGATAAAATCATACGTGTCTTTTCCAAACTCTACCTAAAGTTCACGTCAATTTAAAATGGCCTTTTTTTTTTTTTACATGGAAGTCACCACCTATCAAGGCCCGGAGGTCACTCGGGGATAAGAGTTATTGCGTGTACAGTAATCAATAGGACAATATCGTAGTAATCTTTAGTAATGGAGATCTGATAAAGTGTCTTACTTAAGAGGGTGGTTGATTAAGAACTTGTTTATGTTGGACTTGAAGACATCCAAGTTGTAGTCAGGTGGGAAACAGGCAAACGGAAGACAATTCCACAAGCGTGCAGTTCTAAGAAAGAAGCTTTGTTCATGGAATCTACGTTTAGGTTTAGGTACAGATAAAGAGTGGGGGGAATTATTGATAGTGTTTTCTGCTAGACGAGATTTCCTTGTGGAAGTTTGGCGAGGGGGGACCATAGATTGAAGCTCAGTCGAACACTTTCCATGAAAATAACGATAAAGCAGAGACAAACTCGCAACATCTCTTCTGTGAGATAGTGGTTGCAGGGAAGAGAAAAGGACATCTCCTACGAGGCTAACAAGTCTATTTTGAACTCTATCAAGGCAGGACAAGTCCTTTCTAGCAGCTCCTGCCCAGATGTGGCAACAGTACTCCACCCTTAGACGTACCTGGCTCTTATATAGATAGAGAATTACATCAGCAATGAGATATCTACCGGATCGATAGAAGGATCCCACCATTTTTCCAGCGTCCTTGGCAACAGGTTTTATGTACGTGTTCCATTTCAGATCAGGAGTAAAGGTCAAGCTCAGAAGCTTGTCAAAACATGAGCCCCCCCCCAAGACGAGAGCCTCTATGTAAGACTGCCTCATACTCTAGAGGTCAACCTATTTTTAAATTATTGTTTATGCTCTACATTCCGTTTCCATTAAAACATTTTAACATAAATAATTTACTTTGTAAATATTTAGTTTGCTAGAATAACAGTTTATCTTTATAAATATTACAACGATCATAATAATCGTCAACTGGCAAGACCTTCGGCATTGCCCCGCTAATATCTTACGCAGCAACTATGAAAATGAGGATAACAGTCCGCAAAAGTATAAAAAGACAAAGTCCCTTTCTTTTTAACATTCTTTTTGTTCTTCCTTTCCAACATTGTTTCTTTTGTTCTCTTCCTCTCTTGCTTTCCTTATTATCTCTTCATCTTTTTCGTTTTTCTTTCTAACATTCTCCCTTCATACCTATCTTCCCTTTTTTCCTTTCCTTTACTTTATCGAATGATTGCTTCTCATCTAGTCATCATTTAAACGGCCAAACATCAATTTAGCCCTCAATAAACATCCTAATCCCTTTTCAAATGTGTCGGGTTTGTTTGTTCGACCTCAACGTCTCTTACAAACATCATTTCATACAACATATGTTTTTTCTGAAAAGACCAAAGAAAACCAATAAAAGATATCGAAAGAAAACAGAAACATTTGCTATTAAGTGCGGAGCTTTCTTCTCCCCCTTCTTGCACCCAGTTGATCCTCTCCCGATCCACTCGCTCGCCCCCCATCCTTATTTTCTTTCATTGCAAACAGTTTTATTTCCTCACACATTGACATAATATATATATATATATATATATATATATATATATATATATATACATGCATTTACAAATATATATATATGCATGTACACACACGCGCATATATATATATATATATATATATATATATATATATATATATATATATATATATATGAGAGCAAATGATAAGACAAACAAAAGTCGCGTGACAAACGTTACAAGTTTATTATATCCCACCAGTACCACGAAAATAGTTTATAGGAAAAACTCCTGTACACCTAGTTATTTTTCAAAGAAACAGTTTTTTTTTTTTAAGGGAAAACAATTATTTTACAGGCATTGGTTTACATTATCTATTTTCAAACGTTTGAAAATATAATTATCAATCGTTTATTAATTCTGAAAAATAGCAAGTATACGTGAGGAAGGAGCAAGAAGTTTTTGCAATAAGTTTTAAAGAAGTATCAAAGAGTATCATCCGTTGGAGTATTATATTATGATACTAGCAAGGAGACCGAACATTTTCCGGGATTGAATGATGATCATATTTTTTTTGTCATCAAAATCAGTGGAACCGCACATTTTTTTAAAAATCAAATCGATTGATTGCCTTCTCTAATTGAGGATCCATCGCAGTGCACTATGAGATTTAGTCTACAATATATTGTAGTCTATATTGCGCTGTAGAGAACCTACTGTTGATTTTATCAATTGTTTTCTAAATAATGGCTTGAAATAAAGTTTAAAATGCAAAAGTCAAGTAGCATGATTCAATTTTGCTCTAAGCAGAAACATTCATTTCGAATGTGCCCCCGTCATATACAAAGAACCGATTGTTGATTTTACACGCCTGGTCTTACTTCTTGTGTGGTAATAAAATTTCTAAAATGCACTTCTGATGTTAGGTTGTATAAGGTGTTAACTTTTGTCACAATCGCCTGCTCCTTCTTTAATTGGATTTTTTCGATCATCGATACTTATCGAAGACATTCCGATACTAAACCTATCAAAGAACTCTGCAACATATATCAAGTACTTCCGTGTGAAATTTCATAAAAATAGGCCCACCCGTTTCGGATTCAATAGGGAACGAACTCTCTCGCACATAGATAAAGTTCCTTTTATATAATAGCATGGATATAAATAGATCGATAAATTCTATATTAAATTCTATTATATAAAACCAAAAAGTGCTCAACTGTTATATTCTACAAGAGCTAATATAAATTACTTTATTTAGTAACCATATATTATAGTTTCTTTTGGGTGTACTGAAATTTAATGGTTATAGATAGACGATCTCTGAGATCGAATTCGTCGTTATATACGTGAAAATTTTTGAGCGCCTCAGAAATCGGAGAAAAATGCTTTTATATTTGTATGTACAGAATTCACTTCTAAACTAATAAACGGATCGTTAGTAATTTAAGAAAAAGGTGTAAGAATGGTTAATGTTGGCTGAATTGATTTTAACTTACTTTTTATGCCCAAAAAATTTAAATTGTTAAAGGACAGTGACAGAGGAAATAAATAGTAAGATGGTCAAAAATCCTGAAATTTGGAATACAGAATTTTTCATTTATTTCTATATGCTCTGTAGTTACATCGAGTTTCATAAATTAATGGATTGGTGTAAATAAAAGGTGAAATACGACCAAATAAACATATTTCCCTATATATGTATGTATATATATAAATATATATATATATATATATAAATATATATATATATATATATATATATATATATATATTTGAATAAACAACATACGAGGAGTTTGCAATAAGTAATGCCCCTGGCCCACTTCCATAGCAGTAGAGCAACGAAACTTGGCATAGTCATTAGTCTTTCTCTACCCAGAGTTATGCATTTCTCCCATGGTTTGATGCAGCTCTGGAGACCGTTTTTTTAGGACACCCCAGGTCGGTCCTCCACCCACGACGTTACTTCAGAAATCAAGGCTGCATCATCTGGGAAACGCATACCTTTCAAAAACAACTTCATGGCTGGGAAGAGGTGAAAAACAGAGGGTGCAAGGTCAGGAGAGTCGGGAGGATGGGGAAGGATTTTATAACCACACGCTCGTGCTTCTGATCTGGCGACATGCCAGTTGTGGACCCGAGCGTTGTCCTGCAGGAGGAGGCTACCTTTGCTGATCTTGCCCCGCCTCTTGATTTTGATAGCTTCCCTTAATTTCCTCAAAAGTGAAGTATAATAGGCTCCTGTAATTGTGGTACCATTTGCCTGGAAATCTGTCATCACTACTTTGTCCTGGTCCCAGAAGACTGTGAGCATGACCTTGCCAGCGGAGGGCTGCACCTTTGCCTTCTTTGGAGGTAGTAAGTCCAAGTGCTTCCACTGCATTGACAGGGCTTTTGTCTCTGGATCATAGTGATCGACTCAGGTTTCATTCTGTGAAATCAGTCTTTTGAAAAACTTTCACTCATCTTCTTGGCACATCTCCAAATTCATCCTCGCTTCTGGAATGGTGTGAGCAACCTGGGAATCCATCTGGCAGACACCTTATGCATATGCAAATGCTCATGAATGATAGTTTCCACAGACCCTGTACTAATCTTGACATCTTGGGCTATTTGGCGAATAGTAATGCACCGATCTTCCAAAATAGCAGCCTCAGCTTGATGGACAGATGCCTCATCAATGGCAGAAGGGGGCGACCAGGTCTGGGAGCTGTTTCCACAGACTTCCGGCCATGTTTGACTTCACGATGCTAGCGTTTTACAAGGTCATATGATGGGGCATTATCACCATAAGTTTCTTTTATTTCATCAAAAGTCTCCTATGGTGTGCGTCATTTTAAATACAAAAATCGGATTACTGCTCGACATTCAACAGGCTCCATTTCACACCTGACTCATTTCAAACACCTGTAAAACAGAAACCACAATTAGATCAGAGCTATAATTTGCCACATAACCTGTAGAGATATAAATCATTGCACATGCAAAATTTCAGCAAGATCAGACAACTGGAGGTGGATCAGGGGCATTACTTATTGCACGCCCCTCGTATTTGCATAATAGTAACATTTTATGTAATAAAATATGTTTTCTGTTATTTATTTTAATTTAAAGTTCGCTGCCTCTACAACACACACACACACACACACACACACACACACATATATATATATATATATATATATATATATATATATATATATATATATATATATACCAATCTGTCTCGTTTTTTGTCTTTATATGATTTTATCGGCCTTTATGTTAATATCTAATGATAATATTTATCCAACTCCTCACTTCTTTCTTTTTCCCGTTCTGATGATTATTTTCATTATCTTCTTTTCTTTCTTTCTTTTCTTTTTCTTTCTCCTTCTTCAAATTCTTGTTTTCTTCCCCATCTATTATTGTTTCTTTGTCCATATAGTTTACATTTACTGTTTTTTTCCTGAATCTCGTCTACTTCGGCTTTTATATAGTTCGTTCTGGTTGAGTTTTTTTATGTGGTTGTCAATAGCAATTCTGTTTCACCGATAAAGTGTCTTCTCTATAGCTATGGCTACGTGCTTTCCCCCACTGCGAATTCTTCCGCTAAATCCGTAGTTTGGATCTCCCAGAAAGAAAGACAAAGCTGGGTCATAAGGATTGCGAGAGAATGGAGAATGAAGTAATGATCAGGGTGTTACTTATCATTTAGTATCGCGTTTATCATCTGCAGCTGAAAAAATAATATTGGCATTTATAGTTTTATTTAGGCAAGTCAGACCACCCGATCCCAAGTTTATACGGAATCCTAACATACGAACATGAAATAAAATAAGATAAATAGGAAATAAAATCAGAGAAATAAAATTAAACATTTTTTATATAAATATTTATCTTTATTTTTCTTCTTCTCTTGCTTTCATAATTATTTTAATGTTTCTAAATTTATTCGCAGTATCTCTAACCAATTCTTTCTTTCGTTCATTCTTTCTTTCTCTTTCTGTTCTTCTCTCTCTCTCTCTCTCTCTCTCTCTCTCTCTCTCTCTCTCTCTTAGTCTTCCAACCTCCTGTCAGCAATACCTCTATTTTACTCATATACGCTATCTATCCGGACTGAGCACTGGTAGCTGACCTGATAGGTCTGTACGTACTTAAGGAAATATATTTTTAAAAAATACCGAGTTTCAATGGAGGGATATAGAGGGAAGATGCATTATTTTTCCTTAAATCAGGCGACCGAATTACAGAAAAAAACTAGAAAGAATATGAAACTATTTTTTTAATGGCAACAAGTTAGAAATAACACTTGACTGCAATTGTAAAATAGTGATGTTTTTTAGATATAACTTTAAATCTTAGCGACAATACTTGTGAACCGTATCACAAACAGAAACAAATACTATTCTATATAGATTATAAATCGATCATCCTAAGTGTATGAAAAAGCTATTATTCCCAGTGAATCAAAAAGAATATCTGGGTTATCACAAAATGAGAATATTTTTATAAGAATAAGGATTATTATAATGAAGCTTTAAGTAGATCAGGATATGATGGAGAAATCAAACACATAAAGGAGATGAATAATAAAAATAATAGAACAAATTACACAATATCCTACATATTGCAATGAAAGGAAGAAAAAATTTTTAGGAAAAAGCTAGGCATGAAAATAATAATAAGAATAAAAATAATGAAATTAAAAATAATAAAGAAGCATACAATTCTGATAATAAAATTAAGAATAAGAGAAAAAGACACAAAAACAAGTTTGGTTTAATCCACCTTAAAGCGAACATATCCCTAAAGAATTTTACAAAAAAAAATTGATAGGAATTTCCCCCAGACAATTGATTAAGTAAAATAGTTAATAAGAACACAGTTAAACTTTCATTCTCAACCACTAATAATACAGCCTTTTTATTTATTCTCATATTCAATTAAACTTTAAACCTAAGATGGTCTCAAATCTAAGTACCACAATAACGATAATATGTAAACATTACTTGCCACTAATACGAAACTAAAATTAACCGTAACGCTATTGCATGGTTTTTACACCCATACTATAAATATGTAAATAAAAATTAAAAAACTATTTTTATAAAAAAAATAATTATTGGGAAATAAAGAAACAATGAGATCTAATTTAGGAACTCAACGAATGGGATATATATATAAAAATTTTTTTTTTTTAAATAGCTTAGGGTTTTCTGTGAACACTTCTCATGACTCCGTTCTTAAGCAAGGATACGAAAATTAGGCGATATATTAATATTTAAGTGGGCTTTTCCGTAGCTACAGCAAAGGTAAATGTTTCTCACATGCTTTTTCCGTTAAGGGAATTTTTCTTTTTTTTCTTTCTCTTCAAAAATGCTCAATTGTCAAAAATGTGTTTATTCATAATGTCTGAAGAACTGCTGGTTTTGGAAAAATTTTCAAGCGATATAATGTTTGAAATTGTTCGACTGGACATAGAAACAATTCTAACGTAAAATGAAATACATTTTTTGTTGCCATCAATACCCTTTCTGAAGTCTTGATTTTGCTTTCACAGTATATATATATATATATATATATATATATATATATATATATATATATATATATATATATATATACGAAAGCTAAGTTTGTAACGACTTAGCTTTTGTATAAGTTGTATTGCCTAAAGAGGTCTCTAGTTACTAATAACTATATGGTCGAAACATGCTCATGAATGTGTAGCGACATATAAATGCTTATGTAAAAACAAATAAAAAGTATACAAAAAAATAAATTGTCAATTAAATACATATAATTGTCAATATCGATATCTATATGCGTGTGATCACCAAAGTTAAGCAACGATGAGCCTGACTAGTACCAGATTGGTGACCACTTAGGAATACTAGGTACTGTATGTATTTCACCGGGGCGTAGAAATTTCTCGGTTTTTATCCAGAGAAGCGTTTAAACAACTGAAAGTGATGCCTTATAAGTCATCGTTACGATATACATCTGGGAAAGAGAAAACTCACCCCAAGTACCCGATCTGATGAGGTGTATACATATGTATGTATACATTAGGTTAGCATGTTGGATGGCATCGTCCTACCGAGTGAAACATTCCTACATGTAATACATCAGCTTGTATTATCGCTGGTTTGATTTTACCCCCCGTTTTTTGAGACGAAGTAGGTCCATTCCATAGTCAGATTTCACCGCAGTTTGCTTGATTTCTGTTAGTTAATAGATTTTCTTGTGTGTGGCGCGATTGCTCAAGTGGCACAGTATTCACCTCCCATGCAAGAGACTCTGATTTCGAATCCCGAGTTCGAATGTGTATAACTGATGAGCCCAAATGAGGACGAAACTCGGGTTTTGGAGTTCCGATTTTTGGGCTGTCATTGCTCTTTTGAGCTGCGACATTTTTTATTGTAGAAATATTTATATAATCTTGCACATTCTGAAAATGATATACTTATGTATATGTGTATGTATGCGTGTAAGTTTTTTAATATAAATTGACCTAAAATCAAATAAAACAATAATAGTTAAATAGAAAAGGCAGTATGGCTTCCACTCCCATTTTACTGTATTTACACAAAACTAAATTAAACTAAATATTGCCCACATTTTGACTCTTTAAGTGTTGCAGCTGTGTAACAAAAGTTATAATGATCGGTTAATGAGTTTAGGAGTGAATCCTGTTTATATGTAAACATACATGTATACATACACTCTAGCGATATTCACCCGGCGTTGCCCGTGTGGAGATATTATTACTGTTCGAAAATAATTTCAAAGATAGTCATGTTTACAATTTTGGCCTTGATAAATAATTTAAAAAATAGTATCAGATGAAATAATAAACAAACTGTTAGGGCTGTTGTGTTTTCTTTTAAAAATACTGTAAGCGTCGTTGTATTTTCTTGAAAAAAATATACGCACTGTTGTGTTTTCTTTAATTGACTTATTCGTACAGACAGTTGTAATACGGAAAACTGCTTTAATGAATCGAAACCAATTTAAAAATACAAATGAAATAATTATTAAAATTTTTTAATCTTTTTTAATGCCTTCTTTGTTTTTTTTTTATTTTATTTTTGTTTTATATTTTGTATTTATTGTGTTGCTTCCTAAATGTTAATTCAATGGTCCTCACACGTTTATTAGATAGGTAACAGGTTGAACTATAGTATAGAATATTTTTATTATTACAAACATTATTGGCTACATATATGCGTACGTGTTTTCGCTGTGACTTTATTTGAAGTCAAATACCTCCAGGCCATATTAATTATACTGAAAACAATAGATGAATTGCATTCTCGCGGAGGGGAGTGTGAGAGTCATGACCAGGTATACATCCGCATTAACACAATTACCTATCTATATATCCATACACAACTTCATATTTGCACACATATGCATTATTAGGCATGTATGTAGACAAATACAGATGCATACATTTACACAAGCTCACACATGTATGAACTTAAAATAAAGCTGTAGCTGAAACATGTATACACATATGTAGCTAATAATGTTTATATAAATAAGAACGTATGCAGAATATATATATATGTATGTATATATATATATATACAGGGTGTTTCAAAAGTCTTGGGAACATTACAAATGCTTATATCTCATGAACTATTCCAGGTAGAAAAATGAAACTGGTGTCATTTTAAAGCTTGCTTAATCAAGTTTTTGGTCATACTAATGATTTTCGTCTTATCTTTCCATGTGCAGTAATGGCGTTCTCTAAACAAGACAAGGCGTTTTGCGTCCTCCAATTTGCAAAGACTGAATCGTGGACATGTGTTCAGCGTGCATTTCGCAGGAAATTTAAAAAAGAAGTCCCTGAAAGGAAACCCATTGTCAGATGGCATGCTAAATTTGTGAAAGATGGGTGTTTGTGCCCAAGTAAGCGAACAGGTCGCCCTTCAACTTCAGAAGATGCAGTTGAGCAAGTCCGGAAGCCTTTCAGCAGAGCCCCCGTAAATCAGTGAGAAGAGCCAGCAGGGAACTTCAGCTTGCTCCAGCAACTGTCTGGCGTGTCTTAAGGAAACGACTGCAAATGGTACCTTACAAGCTCAAGTTGGTCCAAAAGTTGAAGGACACTGATAAGCCACTTCGCCGTGACTTTTGCATTGCAATGCAAGAGAAGTTGGAAGATAACGGCTTTGATGACCGGCTTGTTTTTAGCGATGAGGCGACCTTCTATCTGAATGGCAAAGTTAACAAGCATAGCACTCGCATATGGGGTACTGAGTGTGACTTTTTCCTTTGGGGCTTTGTCAAGCAACAAGTCTATGTGCCGCCCCTTCCAAGAGATATTGAAGAACTAAAGGCTCGAATAACGGCAGTTGTGGGAACCATTGACGTCAAGATGCTGGAACGCGTTTGGCAGGAAATGGACTATCGACTAGATGTCTGCCGTGTGACGAATGGTGCTCATATTGAGCAAGTTTGAAGATTCCCCACAAAACTTGAAACTTTAACCTTTCCAACGGTAGCAATTTCATTTTTTAACTCCTAATAGTTTTTGAGTTATTAAAAATCTTTATGTTCCCAAGACTTTTGAAACACCCTGTATATATATATATATATATATATATATATATATATATATATATATATATATATATATATATATATATATATATATATATATATATCAGAATAATGAGATGAATTAGATCACAAATCGATGAAACTTGCGGTATCAGGTCTTACAAAATAGTTTTGGGAGGTACATCTAACCGCATTTTGAAACACACCCTAAACCTTATACTATAATTTTCCAATTAGTCACTAATCAAAAAAACATATTTGTTTCTAGTAGAAATTAATTTCAAATCTACAACCCATACTCATGCATACCTCCTTTCAAAACGTAACCATATCTTCCAATCTAAATCCTATTCTGAGGAGTGTGACTTCAAAGCAGATACTAACTCTTTGATACTAACTCTATTAATCCTAACTATCTATGCGGGAGCATAAAAATACCTGGTATTGAAACCAGGCGCGGAGAAACCCCTCTCAGTGCTGATGGACCCGTAGATCTGATCAGGTCATCCATCAGGGAAGAGAAAAACTCCGATTTGTAAACCACACTGACCTCATACGTCTTAGCACAAAACGGGGGAGGGAGGCCTCTTCAGTCCTGGACGACAACCTCCCTAGCGTTGGTGACTTCATCAAAGCACCGGTTTGCACACCTAATCTGCTTAAGGAATAGATAGGCTCTGCCTATCGCCCGGCTTCCATACTCCTTCTTTGCCTATTAGCCAGGAGCAGAGGTGCGGCTGCAGGGACTCATCAGAGACGCCCAGTGCTTAGCCTTGTTTCCTGACTAGGGTAATGAATGCCGTCCCCCACATTTGCCTCATTCCCTTCCCCTACACCTGGACATCTTGTGAGTGCTTGTTTACTACAGATGCTAGCATGATTGGACTGGGACACTCCTGTCGGACAAGTTTGAGGGTACCGGTTTGACAATTGCTTGTTGCTGTTTCCGACTGACAGTACAGCAGCCCTAACTTGGTAGCGCTTAGAGAGGCTGCTTTATCATCAGTTAGGGATGTTTGTAGTGCCATGTCGCGTATGGAAAGGTACTCTGCACTCATCTCCCGAGACCACATTCCTGTGGATGAGGAGCCGGCTGATGGTGGCTATACACACCTGTTTCGCCTATCACCTCGCCCTAGATATGAAACTATGAAATAAAATGAAATAACAGCTCAATTCAAAAAAACGTTCAAACCAGACACACACTCAAACAATTCGCTTCCTCACTTGAGGCTTGCATTTACAAATATCCAAGGACTTAGAACTAACTTAGATGATGTAGAATCATTTCTCTTAGCAAACTCCACGGATATCTTAGCACTAAGTGAAACTAACTTGCACTCCTCCATCCCATCTAACATCTTTAACATGTCTGGTTATCTTTCACTTTGTCGTAAGGACTCTGACAGGCACATGCACGGTTTTGGAGTCTATATTAGTAACACCCTTCCCATGTCTAGGGAATCAAAACTAGAATCAGATGACCAGCTCTTCATGTGCTTTAAACAACTTTACAACATAACGTTACCTACCTGTATTTTCTTTATCGCTTTCCATCAACACAGGACTGTA
The DNA here is from genome assembly GCF_053919585.1 of Euprymna scolopes. Lineage (NCBI taxonomy): Eukaryota > Metazoa > Mollusca > Cephalopoda > Sepiida > Sepiolidae > Euprymna > Euprymna scolopes. The sequence goes on along the minus strand of NC_136496.1, from coordinate 131,670,051 downwards.
CTATAATCAATCATATCTCTGACAGCATAGATGTAGCAGTCTCCCTTGACACTAATGCGCACATATATGTATCTGGAGACTTTAACGCCCACCACAGAAATTGGCTTGGCTTCTCTAACTACACTAACACAGCTGGTAGCGTCACCCATAACTTTGCTATATCCCATTTTCTGACACAGACAGTAACATTCCTGACCCGTCTCCCAGATCGCCAGGACCAGCAAGCCTCACTTTTGGATCTATTTCTGACAACAGTTCCTGATGATTGTGTAACAAATCCTCATTTCCCACTCGGGAATGCTGATCACGTTGTGATAATGATAGACATTACTTTAAACTCCCGACCCCAAGTTGAGAAGCCGTTGCTCAAAACGACAAGGTACTACAACAAGGCTGACTGAGATGCCATTAGAGATCACATCAGAGATGACCCATGGGGAAATATGTTTTCTCTTCCAGCAGAACAGTACGCAAATGAGACTACTGAATGATTCAAAGCAGCAATTGAAGCATATGTTCCTACACGGAAGTTCTATAGTAAGCCCCACTCTCCCCAATGGTTTACTTCTACTTGCGAAGCTGTAATTGCTCAAAGGCAGCATGCATACCATAGATTTATCCGACATAAGTCCTGTATAAACAGACAAAAGTATATAGAAGCTAGAAATAATTGCAAGAAAGAAATAGCAACAGCCAAGAGTAAATATGCTTAAACCACCAGGAAACGCATTGAAGCGCAATAATTAGGAACTCGTGATTTCTGGAAAATCTACAATAGTGTAGTAAATAATATGAAATCGACAATACCCCCACTATCAAATAATCATGAGATTGTTTGCACAGCAACTGAGAAAGCTAACACGCTTGCCCGTCAGTTTGCCACGAACTCTACCTTGGACTCAGCAAGCCATTCCCTCCCTGATTTTTCTCTGCAGACAGAAACCACGCTAGATGATCTGAAGATCACGCCTTCCCAAGTACATGCTATTATAAAAAACCTAGACACCTCAAAAGCATGTGAACCTAACCTCATCCCGGATGTGCTATTAAAAAAAATGTTCTGCTGAGGTCGCTCCTGTTCTTTCTAAACTCTTTAACAAATACCTTAACGAATCTTGCTTTCCTGACTGCTGGAAAACTGCTTCTGTGGTACCAGTTTGCAAAAACTCTGGCGAAAGAACTGACTCATTAAATTATCGCCAAATTAGCTTCCTCTCTCTTTTCGCCAAAATATTTGAGTCCTTAATTAATCAAGCTCTAGTCCAACACCTTACAGCTGCTAAACTTCTGTCAGACCACAAATATGGATTTAGGCAAGCCCGTTCTACTGCAGATATTTTAATTGTAATCTCTGAACGTTTATACCCCGCGCTGGATAAGGCAGGGGAGGGGAGAGCAGTAGCCCTTTATATATCTAAGGCTTTTGACAGAGTATGGCACGATGGTCTTCTGATGAAAATAAAATCCTATGGTATTACTGGACGAATGCTTAGCATAATTAGATCCTTCTTAAATGAGAGAAGAATCCAGGTGGTCCTCAATGGGCGTACGTCCAAAAAATTTGATATAAATGCGAGTGTGCCTCAGGGCTCGATTCTTCGACCTTTGTTATTTCTGATATTCATAAATGACTTACCTGGAAAATTGTCTCTGAGATGGGTATATTTACCGATGACACCATGCTCTATAACAGGTACGTGAGGAAAACTAATGAGCACAGATCTAAGGTAATGGCCGAAACCACAGAGGAAAACCTTCAGTCTGTAGTGGAATGGGGTAAAAAATGGATGGTAATGTTCAACGTTGCCAAGACTAAGCTCGTTTCTTTTAATAATTACATGAAACCTTACCAACCAACAATGGCTATGGCTAGTGTTACTTTACCTGAAAGTACTCCGTTCAAGCTCTTAACGTTCACAGGAAACATGAGCTGGAATAGACGCATCGAGATTATTGCTAAGGCTGCTGCAAAGAAAGTTGTCTCTCTCTCTCTCTCTCTCTCTCTCTCTCTCTCTCTCTCTCTCTCTATCGTGCTAGAAATTAAGAGTCGCCAACCTAATAGGTCCCGAACTGGCATCTAAACTTCAGTCCCTGTTCCGCCGACGAACTGTTGCATCTCTCTGCCCGTTTTACAAGTATTTAAATGGTGGATGCACTGACGAACTACACGCCCCTGTACCCCCTTGACGAAAATACCCTCGACAAACCCTACAAGCAACGAAGTCCCACCTCTGTACAGTTGAGATCCCTAGATGTAAGAAAGCCTTTTACTCTAATAGCGTCTTCATCAGAACTGCAGGACTTTTGCATTCTCTTCCGATTTCCTGCTTCCTCAACTGTACTGACATGCAGAAGTTCAAGTGTAATGTGAACAGACATCTTGCTGCTAAACTCTCTACATAGTACCAATGCAACTTAGGTCCCCGATAGTAGCCCCTTACATCAAAATCTTGTTAGGAGTGAAAATGGAATTTTAAAAATCCCAACCAAATAAAATTGCTCAATTAAATAAAACTGTAAATTCACACATATATATATATATATATATATATATATATATATATATATATATATATATATATATATACTTGCAAAAGTACCCGTCGTTGACTGGGTTCAAAAACAGGCTACAGAAAATGATTTATGAAAGTATGATAGATTATGAAAAAAGGAAGGGTTGTAAAGAGATAGCTTCGAATTTGGGGATATCAAAACCAAAGCAAAATATGATGGAAGTAAAAATAAAATAGATAACCCCTATAATTTATTATACCATACCTGTTCACACTGAAACACGTATCACAATATTCAGTGGATCTATATTAAAAAACCTTGTAAAACTTTGTGACATATTTCCATTCTATGGATGTCAGGCGCGAACGAACACCCCATAATTTTATTATACCATATTTCTTCAAACTGAAACATAATTATCAAAGTATACTTACGCAGATAGATATGAAAAGTCTTTATTAAAATGTGTGCCTATTTCCATTCTATGGAAGCCAGGCGCGAATGCAGACTCCACAATTTTATTATACCATCCCTATTTAAGTTAAAACATACTTATCAGGGTATTCTTATGTACATCTATATCAAAAACACTTGTAAACGTTTTTTTTTTATTATTATTTCCATACTTTGTGGATCAGGCGCAAACGCAGACCTCACAATTTTAATGAACCACCATTCTACCAGATCAAACATATTCAGCTTTATATATATATATATATATATATATATATATATATATATATATATATATATATATATATATATATATATATATACTAGATAGACGCCAGGCGTTGCTCGGTCGTACAATACGCTTAAACATAATATATTAATGTTTGCAGACTGCATATCTATTATTATAGAATCAATCCTCAATTGTATATTATATATTACGAGGAATATTTTGCCTGGTGGACTAATTCGCAAATGCTATCTGTGTTTATTTACAATATCACGTCAGTTGATATTTGGGTTTGATGATGAATGCCCTGGAAAAGTAACTTCTAATTAATATTTAGTTTTAAAATATGCAAACAAAGAAATGATTTGCGTGATTTTAAATGGTACGTCTTATTTTATTGTAAATTGAATTCATTAATAAGAAAAAAATAAACTAAAATGGCGAGGTATACTCAGGCTTAAACAAGGGACCATTCGATCTGTGGTCGCTGAGCTACATATATCCAGATGACAATAGTTCTGTTTTTTTTTAAGAAGAAATAATTTGCCGAGATTTGAATCTCCCTTGATTTCTTGAGAATTATGTCTATTGGCCAGTGTAACGTAAAACTAATTTTTATCTATGACAAAGAAAGACCATTTTTAAGGGCGGATTTTGTTGATTTTTGATACTTATAGGATGCATTTCTGTAGAAAACATATCTAAGTAGACTGTCAGACATTTAAATTAGCTTTGTGTTACATTTGCAAACGATAGGCTCAGCCGTTTCGGAACCTATGTGGAAGGAACTCGTACACACGTAATATATATATATATATATATATATATATATATATATATATATATATATATATATATATATATTACGTGTATATATTGCACTGAAACAAATTGTTTAGAAACTTGATGTCATCCACTAAAGTTATCCACTAATTTCTGTAAAAAAGACATTAAAATAGGGTGTCAGTTCCCACCAAAACCCGAAGAGGGAGAATGGTCGAAAGTTCCCTAGGACGATTGCCACACGCATTCCTGGTATCAAATAAAATCGCCAGTTATTGTAAACACGGTATTTTTTTTCTTTTCCCCTTCATCACCGGTGCGAAGGGGACTGGCGATAATTTTCAACCATGACACTTTTTTTTCTTTTTTTTTTTAAACCTTAACATAAAGTCCAGAAGTAGGGGCACGGGATAATGATGCGGTCGGTATGGAAAAGATCGTGGTAAGAAGAGCATAGTTTCTCAAATGTTTTATTCGGACTCGTAGGGATGCTGGCATTTATAGGGCAAATAGAAATTCAGAAAAATTACTTAGGATGCGATTGTGAAATCAGCCTGCTTGATTTAGGAGGTAAACGCACCAGCGCACCACTCCTTCTATCTTTCTTATGTATACACTCTTCGTAATTCGAATAGTCCTTTCTGGAACCGGTAATATAAACAGAAATCTCATTACTTTTTACTCTAACTTGGCAATGGCCTTAATGTATTTGTTCCAGTTCATGATGTCTGTAAATGTTAAGCTGGGGTTTGAACGATGAGCTTCCGAGTAGGGTGTTATTATTCATGGCAATTAATTGGATCGCCAGAGTTTGTTGTCAGATGAAAATCGTGCATTAGCAAGGTAAAAAAATCACGCAAAAAAAAAAACGTCCAAATTTTCAAGAAAGCACCAAATGCACAACCGGCGAAATTTAGGTTCTACAGACGAAATTCATCGTAAGAATCGATCATTTTCCATAAATAAACCCAAATAAAAAAGCAAAAGCCCAAATTAATTTTTCTTCTCGATTTCAAATAATAAGAAAGACACTCTTGGCAAGATGCTCTACTTAAACTTTGGGAATTGATTTTTCACCTATTTTCAACGTCATCATCGCAAACACTATCAACCTCATCCAACGCAAATGTTTAAGTTTTTGGAAAAGACTTTGTCCGAATTACTTTTGTGAACACTATCGCAAAATATTTTTTCAATAATTCTTACTTGATGACCTAATAGGAGAGAATACCAGTTAAATAAAAATTAGTAGAAAAAATTTGTCGTTTCCGCATTTTCAGAGATTATCACCCATGATATTCTGGGTAGAAATTATCCAAACTTTTCTATCATCAGTTGCATATTCAAGTCTTGCAATTGTTTGGTCTGGAGTTTCACCATAGATGTTGAGATGTACTGTGTGTGAGAGATCCTTCTCGATAAATTTAAGCAAGGTTGTTGGAGACTTTCCTGCTTTCTTTTTGACTAGTGAAAGTGCTTAATCGTTGCGATATCAAACTTGGCGCCTTTCTCCAAATTCTCCTCCTCCTTATATCCCGTGCATTAAACGCTCCAAAGTTTATATTCCTAAACATGAAACAGTCGCAATACTTTTCACACGCATCCGGGAATATTCAATATAATTTTCGATACCATCAAGTAAAGGATTCGCGTTAATCCAACCACGTTGTCGCAGCAATGCAAACGACCTGAGTTCTGTTAAAGATTAGCGTTTTAATCGTATTACTACAAATGTTATGTAGATTTGCACCGTAAGTGACTCATGATAAGAATAGATGCCGATGGATTTGTAGATAGATACTCATACTTCTTGAATAGAGCTGTACTTTCATTTATTCATTGCGGAATATTATCCTCATCTTTCTTAGTTGGGGTTTCACGACGTTTCGGCCAACTATTCCTCTGGCCTTCATCAGTTGATAACCATGATGGGATAGAAACTCCGAATCTCTTAACTGCATTTTCAGCAATTACTGCCATCCATAGTTGTTGTCTTCTCACCACGATTTGGCCAAGTAAGCCTCTGGCCGGATTTGGTAGGATTGAAACCGTTATCTTCAATAATTGCTGAGATGCAGTTAGGAGATTTTGAGTTCCTATCCCGTCGCGGTTACCACCTGAGGAAGGCCAGAGGAACAGTTGGGCGAAACTTTGTGAAACAACAACTAATAAGATAATAGTCCGCAATAAAATAAAATTAATAAATAATACTCATCTCAATAATGAATTCCAATTAAAAAGAAAATATATACCATTCGGTACGGAGCCGACCATGGAAGATCAGATAATAAATAAACGTGGATTTATAAGACTAAATATCCAACCTTGGTCCCTATTCGGGGCCTGTGGCGCAATGAATAGGGACGTTGAATCTCTACGGTTCCAGATAATAATTGTCTGAAGATAGCGGTTTCAATCCTACTCAAAGCCGGCCAGAGGCTTACTTGGCCAAAACATGGTGAGACAACAACTATAGATGGCAGTAATTGCTAAGAATGCAGTTAGGAGATTCGAAGTTCCTATCCCGTCACGGTTACTACCTGACGAAGGCCAGAGAAATAGTTGTCTGAAACGCTGTGAAACAACAACTAATAATAATAAAATAAACTAATAAATAATACTCATCTCAATAATGAATACCAATTGAATAATATATATATAGATCCGAACTTTTTAATATTTCTTACTTCTTAAATAGATTTGTACTTTTGAAATAGATTTGTATTACTTAAATAATGTGTATATTTTAAAAAAGTTATCCACTATTTAAATATGATCTGCATTTTTAAATAGATTAATATTCCTTAAATAATTTTGTGCTTCTTACATCGACAACTATTTCTTAAATTTATATGTATTTCTTAAATTAATTAGTACATCTTTAATAGATTTGTACTTCGTAAATAAATTTGCTATTTTTAAATACTTCGAAAATTAATTTTTACTTCTTAAATTGATATGTAATCCTAAAATTGATTCGTACTTCGTAAAAAATGTCATTTTTAAATAGATTTATACTTTTTAAATAGATCTGTAATTTTTAAATGGATTTGTACTTTTGAAATAGATTTTTACTTCTTAAATAGATTTGTACTTTTGAAATATATCCGTAATTCTTAAATAGATAACAATTCTTAGATTTGTACTTCTTAAATATATTTGTACATTTAAATAGATATGCAATTCTAAAATAGATATGCAATTCTTAAATAGATTTGTACTTCTTCAATATTTTTGTACTTTTTAAAAAGATTGGCACTTCTTAGATAGATTTATACTTCTTAAATAGATATATAATTCTTTAATATATTTGTAATATAACAGATTTATAATTCTTAAATAGATTTGTAATTTTTAAATAGATTTATACTTTTAAACAGATTTGTATTTCTTAAATAAATTGTGTGCTTCATTAAAGCAGTATATAATTCTTAAATAGATTTGGATTTAAATAGATGTGTCCTTTTAAATAGATTTGTACTTTTAATAGATTTTTTTCTTGAATTGATATATGCTTTTTAATTTGGGATGTATTTCTTAAATAGATTTGTACTTCTTACATTTATATGTAATTCTTAAATTGATATGTAATTCCTAAATTTATATTTAATTAGTAAAAAGGTGTTTTCCTCTTACATAAATTGGTATTTCTTAAATAGATTCGTAGTTTAATTGATATGTTCTTCTTAAATAGATTTATTCATTTTAAATAGAGTTGTACTTCTTTATTTGATATGTAGTTCTTAAATAGATTTAAACGTTTACATACATTGCTAGTTCTTAAAAAATTGTAATTCTAAGATAGATTTTTACGTTTAAAAAGATTTGTACATTTTAAGTAGATTTGTAATTCTTAAATAAATTTTACTTTTAAATAGATTTGTACTTCTTAAAATCGATAAGTAATTCTGACAGTGATTTGTACTTTTAAATAGACTGGTACATCTCAGATAGCTTTGTACTTAAATAGATATGTAATTCCTAAATAGATTTGTAATTCTTAAATAAATTTGTAATTCTTAAATAGATGTCTTCTTCTTGAAAAGAATTATAATACCAAATAGATTTTTACTTAAATATATTAAATAGATTTGTACTTTTAAGTAGATTTTTACTTCCTGAATTCATATGTAATTCTAAAATAGAATTGTATTTCTTGAATTTATATGTAATTCGTAAATCCATATGTAATTCTTAAATAGATTTGTACTTTATAAATTGATATTTAATCCTTGATTTGATATGTAATTCTCAATAGATTTATATTTCTTAAATAGATTTGCACTACTTAAATTGAAATGCAATGATTTAATAGATTTGCACTTATTAAATAGACATGTAATTCTTAAATAAATTTGTATTCTTTAAGAAAATGTTTACTTCGTTAATAGATGTGTACTTCTTAAGTAGATTTCTATTTCTTAAATTGATTTGTACTTTTTAAAGATATGTAATTTTAAAATAGATATGGAAATCTTAAATAGATATGTACTTCTTAAATAAATTTGTACTTCTTAATGGAATAAATTTGTACTTCTTAAATAAATTTGTACTTCTTAATGGAATAAATTTGTACTTCTTAATGGAAAAATTAAAATGATTAGTAAAGAATAAAAATGAAGACATTTAAGATAAAAAAGAAAATAAACGATTGAATAAAACCAATAACGGCTGGTGTGAATTAATTATTCTCTTTGAATATCGTTACGTGTTTCTTTTTGGAAAGTTGGTGAGCATAATGCATTGTGAAATATTAAACTAAAAAAAAACAATCTCATCAACATTTCCTTTTTTTATTGGCGTGATAAAATATAAAAATATAAAATGAATACTATTTTTATTAATTGAATGAATTTGGAATGAATTTTGGGTTTGCAACCGGACTCTAGTGATTTATACACTGAAGAAGTCATTTTTGTGAATGTTTGGTAAATTATGTATACAATAAAGTTGTATATTTATAAAAGTAGGCAGAAATAGTTGTTTTTTAAATAAAATGTTATTTAAGAAACTAAGATTATATAATATTAATTACGAATTCTAGCTATATTATACCTATTGAGCAACTATATAAACTTTTTAGTGAATGTCAAGAAATGAACACAGAAGGACATACATACGAATATATACATATATATATATATGTGTGTGTGTGTGTGTGTGTGTGTGTGTGTGTGTGTGTGTGTGTGTGTGTGAGGGTGAGAATAATGGAAATAGTATTTCGACGAAATAGAGAAATAAAAAGGAACGAACCGAATTATGTGTTCATAAACGTTTCGTCTTTATTCTGAGACTTCCTCTGGATAAATGAAATTAAGAAAACAAAAACACCAGTACGAATATTAGAAAATTTTCTTGTGAAAAGTGTGACGCTGTTCCATTTCATCACCGGAAAAACCGTTTGAAATTCAAAATAGGTGGGGAAGATTGCGTTGTTAAGGGAGATTTTTAATTAGCCTGTCTTTTCTGAGAATTCCTAAAATCCGGTTCTTTGAAATTTAAATTACCTCCAAACGCAGAATATTTTAGATACATTGACGACATTTTAATTTTTTCCTGAAAACATGCACATATAATTCCTAGTTTGTTTAGTTTGTTGCAAATTATTGTATTATTGTTGTGTGTAGGTAAAATAAGATTTTTGTTTATGAAGTGATGTCTGGTGTGTATGATTTTTGTTTATTTATCCTGGAAAATATTTGTGTGGCTTTTCGCTTAGCATTTAATATGAAATGTGTAAAATACTGCAAGGTTTTCAAAGTATTTTGTGAGGTATTTGAATGCTTCGTCCAGATATTCTGGACTACAAATTCTGCACGTAGGAAGAGCCCAATTATCATACATATTTTTATTTTGTTTATTATGGAGTGAGTAGAAATGTATGTAATCATTTTTGTGTGTAGTTTTGCGGTGAATTTTGAAGGAGAGTTTATTATAGGATTTTATACTAAGTATGTTTAGAAAAGGTAATGAGTGTTTTCTGTTCCATAGATGGACTTTATGGAGGATTCGACCGAGTCTAATTTGTCTTTAATGTTATCTATATGCGTCACACTTTTCACAAGAAAATTTTCAAATATTTATACTGGTGTTTTTGTTTTCTTAATTTCATTCATCTAGAGGAAGTCTAGAAATAAAGACGAAACTTTGATGAATACATAACCCGGTTTTTTCCTTTTTATTTCTCTCTCTCTCTCTCTCTCTCTCTCTCTCTCTCTCTCTCTATCTATCTATCTATCTATCTATCTATCTATCTATATATATATATATATATATATATATATATATATATATATGACGCTTCAAGACATTGTAAAGCTAAACGAAGAGCTGTTAAAAAGCAATGTATATATTATGGGAGATAAATGAAGATATTTAAGCTGAATGTCAACCGTGTGTAATAGTATATAATGAAAGATTAGAATCAGAACTAAATAAATGGACACACTTATATACACTAAACCGAGATACGAGTAATATTTCGATTTGCACGTCGGGATACAAACAAATTGAGTTTACTTATCTATCTTTGTGTATGTATACAGATGTGCCACTTATATATATATATATATATATATATATATATATATATATATATATATATATATATATATATATATATATGTAAGTGCTGTGACATTATGTTGGACAAAGATGGCGGCGTAGTTCAGATCAGATCCTGACTGTAATTGACAGTAACGAAGATGGTGGCCAAGAATCAAATGCGGCCCGTGACGGTTTTAACGGCGAACTGATTGAATCCAAAATTCGATAATTTTTGTACTAACTTTGAAAGGTTTTCATTGATTGTTTAGCACAGCCGGTGGTTATAAAAATGATATGCGAATCCATTCGTCACATACCCCCATTAGGAGTCAAAAACATTTTACATATATACATTATTTTTTTTTTAAATATAATTATCCACTTACACGTGTTTCGTCGTCTACGACTCATTAGAGTGGCTGAATCTACCGAGAGTCGAAATCGGGACTCCGTAATGAGAAGCCTAACCCCCTTCCACCGAGCTATTTCGCAGGAGTACTAATTTACCACATTTTTCGTAGATGTTGTTTGTTTGTTTGTTTGTTTGTTTGTTTTTGTTGGCGGCACTTATTGAATGAATTCAATTATTTATATGGAAGCGCATTTTTACCTAAATACGAGTTGGGAATAATTTTCCCCTTGACCAGTTTGGTACCCTCAAAATGGGGAGCGGCATATGTTTTTTTTTTTTTTTTTTTTTGCATGGAGCACTTATCAAGGCCCAGAAGCCACTCGGGGATAAGGGTTATTGTATGGACAGTAATCAATGGGATAGTATCGTAGTAATAGTTAGTATCGGAGATTTGATAAAGTGTCATTACTTAAGGGGGCGGTTCATCAGAAATGTGTTTATGTTGGACTTGAAGACATCCAAATTGAAGTCAGGAGGGAAACAGGCAAGCGGCAGAGAGTTCCAAAGGTGTATTATTTTTTAAAACATAATTATCCACGGACATGTGTTCATCGTCGTCTACGAATCATCAGATTGGCTGAATCTAGCGAGATTCGAAATCGGGATACCTAACCCTCTTCCACTGAGCTATCTCGCAGGACTACTAATTCATCGAAATGAATTCATTCAATAAGTATCGCTAACAAAAACAAACAAACAACATCTACGATAAAAATTGCGGGTGTTTATTGCCACTCAAATTCCAGTGAAGACCAATGGTTATTGTCAGCAAGAAGTCAATGGTAAACGACTGCTTTGAAAGCGCAGATTTATTTGCAAAAATTATGGAAAGAAGTGAAGACTACTGGAATTCTGGGAAGACTTGTTGTCACCAAAACTCCATGAAACACCACTGGTTGTGTCAGCGAGTAATTTCTGATGAAGACCCGTGTGAGAACTTTTAATATTAATTCATTTGTTTTAGTTTTAGGAAGATTAATGCGTGGGTTTGTAAAATGTGACACGAGCTATACAATGAATATATTATAGCGGAATCATTTGTCCTCCTTTTATTTAATTTGATACTTTTATTTTACTTAACAAAACAAAAACAAAAGATATGCATTTAATAAAGACAAAATTGTTTGAACCAATTGTCAACCGATATGAATTCAGTTTGTTGCACAAATTTTCAATATTCAAATTAACTCTAACCAAAGAATATTAAATCAGTTTTTTTAAAAAATAAATAACATATTTAACAAAGCATATTATATCATTTCTTTTTTTAAAAAACAAACAACCTATTTAACAAAACGTATTAAATAATCTATTTCTGATTTTTCTGGGTGATAATTGGCACTATTCTCGAAAAAACAGATTTCTTTTTATGTATTTCAACTGATATTATTTATTCGATTATTTATCGAAAGACATCTGAACGAGGCACACTGGCGCTATTTGCATTTCCCAGTTCTAAAATTAAAGCGGTGAATCATTCACAGCTTATGTGACTGAAACATTTATCAGGTTGGATAGGATATGTAATCGATAAAATCGATTGTAATTTAATTATTTTGTCTAAATTATATAAGTTGTTTTGCATTTAACTGTGTCGTCAGAAGCAAGAATCGATTAATTGCTATTTAGGTCTAATTTGGAAAATTTGACCGACATATATTCTGTCTGTCTGTCTGTCTGTCTGTCTGTCTCTCTCTCTCTCTCTATATATATATATATATATATATATATATATATATATATATATATATATATATATTAGTAAGAGAGTGGAAACTGGGGAGAGAAACTTTAGGAGGAATAAAATAAATTTAATTTATAGTCGCTTACATTTTCATTGCGAGTTGCTATTCAACCTTTGTCACTAGTTGTGCCAGTCTTCACAAATCTCTCTATCAACCGGTCTTTGTTTTCCAATGACTATTTAGCCTGATTGTCAGCAGAAGCAATAAACAACGACAGATCACCAAATGAGGACTGGATTCAATCACGAAAATGCTTTTTCTTTTCTGTTCCAAGAAAGAGGCAAGAATATACCCGGAATAAACAGATGTCACATAAAATACATATGCCTGGGTGGACTCTCTTCCTTTTCTGTGTATGGCCGTGAGTGTGTGTGTCATTCCATCTTAATGTATGTGTCGGTCTGGGGTTAGTGAAGACGCTTAGTTCCCTGGAGTGGTGATGGTGTTGGTGGTGTTGGTGATGGTGGCGGTGGTGATAGTGGCGGTGGTGGTGGTGATGGTGGCGGTGGTGGCGTGTGGTACGAAGGGCAATTCTTTTCGTATTTTGTTGATGCACATTTCAAGCTAAACATCCTGCCCGTAATTGTGTTTATGAAGCACAGATTAGGACAGAAGAACGTTTTAGAGGTTTACAAGATTGAAAACCCCGGAATGAAATATCACGTGTCTACACACACACACACACACACACACACACACACACACACACACACACACACACACACACACACACACACTACACATATATTTATGTATACAATACTGTATTATGTATACATATATATATATATGTAAATATGTCATTTAACTACTTGGAGTAATAAAAACAAAAATAACACAAGTTTATATATTTAGATAGCTCAATAATGTAACACTATAGCTAGACATATTCATTAAACTAACATGTTATTAGGGAACGACAATATATATATATATATATATATATATATATATATATATATATATATATATATCAAAGATGGCGTAATAAAATGAAAAATAATTGCAACTTCTCTTTCAATTTTCGAATTTTGCAATCATTCCTATATTTTTTGTAAAGTTGGTAACTTCCATTGTCTTCTGATAAGTTAAGGATGAAATAAATTAAAAAAAATTGACATAATGATTACATGAATGATTCTGCGCTACGAAACATATGCTGTCAAGAATTGAGCATTTTAACGTAATGAAAGACATAAACATCTTGAAATTCAAAATATATATATTAGAATAGCCCTACCAGGACGCGGTAAGATTAATTCCTTTAAAGGGACAGTTTTTTGTCCCCTTATAAAAATGGAAACCAAAATATAATGATGCTTAATCTAATGTTGATCAGACTCCATTAAAAGATTTTAGTTCTTTAAAATGTCTAAAATGTAAGGTTTAAGCTTAAGGGGTCTTAAGAAAAAAACTGAATTTCAATGAATCTGGTTAAATGACTATGTCCATTATTCACTGCATTTCAGATATGCTTGAATATTCAAATCTCACGAACGGATAATATGCTTCTTTACACATATACATTCTAAATAGTTGAAATAAACTAAAACTTAGAGAATATTTATTCCATGTCCAATATCTAAATTAGACACAGCAAAATGTTCACGAAGAGCGTTCGTCTTCATTTTACCACTTTTGCATAAATCTAAATTAAACTGAGAAGGAGTTTGCAACAGTCAATCTCGAACATATCATTAGATGCGCTACAAAGATAAACCTGGAGACACTACGAAGTATTGAAGATTGTTGCAGAGGCTGCGAAGATATATTGTGTGACTGCCAATAAAGTTCAAAATATCACCAGTAGAGCAATTCATTTCGTTAAAGAAGGAAAGAGTTCAAAATCTTTATGCAAAAATAGGCAGACATTGGCATTGTTTGGCTGCACGGACTGACGCGTTGCATTCGACTTAGAACTTCGGCTCGTATTTCCAACTGAAACAACGTTAACGGATCAGCGTCCGGATATCGTGATTTGGTCTGTTAATTTCAAAAAAGTTTTTGTTGATGAATTAACGGTTCCATTTGAAGAAAATTTGACAGAGAATAGTTTGAAAGGTATGAAGATTTACAAGAAGAATGGATAAGAAATGGTCTGAAAAAAATTGTATTTCATATCGAAGTCGGATGCCGAGGTTTTATTTCGAACTAAGCCTCCACGTTCTTGAATAATCTTGGTCTTTCCCTCTCAGACAAGAAAAATACATAGAGAAAATACATGACAAGCTCTATCTGCATCATCATAATGAATGTTTATATATTTGTTCTAGGCAACGTAGTGAGTAGCATAGATATATAATTGTTTTTTTGTAAATATTAATTTGTAGGGCGTCGTGTATATAATGTTTTTTATGAATCGATCATTATGAATTTTAGAGCATATATTTTCGGCAACCGAATGCGCAACATAGGCACATTTTTTTTTCGTAAACTATCATTAAGAATGTGCGTCTGTCGAAATTCACTTATTTATTTCTCTCCTCAAATTAAAATAAATGTCATACAACAAATTTTAAAGAGAAAAAATGCTTTCATCAAATTTCGAGTTATATAAAGCAATATATTTTAAAAGCCTCGTTGCACGCGCGTGAACATCAATAGTATGTATACGCTTGGTAAAGTCTCGAACGAATCTACTTATTATTACGGATTATCGTTTTTGCTTTCCAGTAACGCTTACTCACAGCTCAGCGTTTATATTTGCTCTCTACCGTCCTCACAATGATGGTGTAGCTATCTTTGAAAGCATCGCTAAGCAAATTGATCATACCATGTCTGCTCATTCATCAGCCAACATTCACGTCTATGGAGATTTCAATGTTCACTATGTTGAATGGCTAGTCTACTCAAACTAAACAGATAACGAAGGAGATTTTATCATGATTTCTCCCTCGCTTAAAACTTAGGTACCCGATGCTAATGGACAATATACACGACGCTCTATAACAAACATGAATGAACACGTGTTCAGGGAAATAGTGGAAACTCTGGAGGAAGACCACTAGTCTGTAATGAAATGGGGACAAAAATGGATAGTCACATTCAATGCTGCCAAGACTAAGCTTCTTCCCTTCAATAACTATAAGAAACCTTCTCAACCACCAATAGCTATGACTAAAGATACATTACCTGAAAGTACTTCGTTCAAACTCCTCGGCTTCACGTTCACGGGGAACATGAGTTGGAACAATTGCATTGAGGGCATTGCCAAGGCTGCTGTAGGAAAGCCAGGCTCTCTCTACCATGCTAGAAAGTTACGTATGCCCGAGAGTGTCATGTACCACTACAAAGCCACCATTTGCCCATGTATGGTGTATTGTTGTCATATTTGGGCTGATGCATCTACTATTGATCTCAACCTAATGGGTTCCGCACTATCAGCTAGGCTTCAATTGCTGTCTCATCGACGAAATGTGGCATTCTTCTATCTGCTTTACAAGTATTTTAATGAGAGTTGCTCTGGCGAACTACAAACCGTATCCCCCTCGACGTAAATACCATCGATAAACCCGACAAGCAGCAGAATCCCACTCCTACACAGGAGAAATGAAATATCTAGGTGTAAGAGTTTTCTCCTCTTATAGTTTTTCCCCCTAGGACTATTACATTTTAAATTCCTTTTCGCGTTCCTGTTTCCTGTTTCCCTGACTGTAATCACATGCAGAAGTTCAAATGTAATGTAAATAAACATTTGGCTGCTCAACTCCCTACATAGTAACCCTGAAAATTATGTCCCAGATAGTAGCCCCCTACAAAAGTGAAAATGCAATATTTTTTTTATTTTCTAACAACATGCTATGAACTGTGCTCACCCTAATGTTCTGACTCAACTAGGATATTCTGGTCACTCGGTTGTCTCTGATAAAAACAAAGTATAACAAAACACCAAAAATCTCTCTCCATCGAACAAATGTATCGATAACCGATGGCTGACTGGGACATTTTCCAAACATTCATATCGAAACTAAGTCGACGTTCTATGTTAAAAAAAAAAATGCGTCCGCTATAGCATTTGACTTAACTGAATGGTTAACCATAATCATAGCTACATACCCTCCAAGAAATTTAAACGGGAACCGAACAGCTAGCTATCGTACACTCCTGAATGTGATGCAGTTATTACACATAGAAACCATTACTTCAGTTCCTCTAAACGGAATAGATGCTTTGAAACTAAAGTCACCTTTGAAACTGCCAGTAATCACCTAAAAAAAATTATGGCAAGCGCGAGAAAGTTATATGCTCAATACATCAAATCCAAAGTAGAAAGAACAGAAGCTTGGCTCCCATGAGTTTTGGCGATTGACAAACACGGTCCCGAACAAACGCGCGTTCTCTGTCCCAACAATCATCAACGGGACTGAATTGATTTCGTCGGCATCTGACAAAGCCAAACTCTTTGCCAAGAACTTTGCATCAAATGAAATCCTATGCGAACAAGGCAACATACCTTCCGAATTTCCTCCCAAGACCGAAAATAATCCACATATCTGTCCGTGTTGTTGTCGCACCTATCAAGAACCTTAATGCCAGCAAGAGGTGTGCCGTGTGAGTGCGCTCTTGACTTTTACAATGTGGCAAAAGTGCATTGCGAATGGTGATGACGATCTTGAAAAATAAATTATGGAGCACAAAAGGTCGCTTGTCTTAATGGTACTACTTTCGTCTTCGTAGCTTTTCAACTTTTAAGTTTTTAAGTTAAAAAATAGAACGCCTTACATTTAAATGTTATTCCAGTTAATGTATTTGGATCGTTCAGTGACACCAATAAACGAATTGTTTCAGAAAAAAATTATCTATACAAAAGAAAAAAAAGATCACCCATCAAAACATTTAAGAGAAGCCTATTCCGGGCGCCTCCGTCCACGATCTCCCACGGTGGTCATAGTTTAATGCCTTTAACCTCTTATCTGGAACTGACACGTCCAGTGATAGTGTCCGTGGCGATTTTGATATCTTCATAGAATTTATGGCTTCAATACCCCACTTCCATCCTCGAGCGCTGTGGGTGTCATTGGACCAAGAGTCACCTGCCTGGAGCGGTTTGGTTTCTGTCGTTGGTGATAGAGGCAAGCTGCGGATTTTTATAGTTATTTGCTGCAAAAATGAGATTCTTCGAACGAATAGGGCGGGGATATAGAAGTAGAAATACAGAAGAACGTTAAAGGCTGAAGACAGAAGTGGCTAAACAAATTAAAAATTAGGGTCGCACAAGGGTTTCTTAAGTCCGTTCGTTGGTATGTGGGTCGTTTTTGTTTATTTTGCTAATGAGCCCATGCCAGAGGCTATTCAATGGTTTATGACCTGGACAGATTATCAGTTAAATGATAAAGAATACTATAAGAGGATTGTAAAACTATTGCTAAGGTAGATAAAAAAAAATGGATCATTCTACCGCGCCAGGTGTCTCACTCTCGACGCAATCCTCTACCTTTCCAAGAATCAAATATCTCCTAAGATGGAGTACTATTGCCATAGAAGTGCGGCTCAGAGCATCATTTATTGCTTTGAAAAAGTACAAAAGAGACTTCGAAATCTAGTGGGTGATATCCTCTTCTCTTCCATACAGTATCGTTCTTACAGAAGAATGATTATTAATCTTTCTCTACATTATCTTTATTTTCACAGTAGTTTTCGATTGAACTTCGATCTATGGTTCCCATTTGTAAAACATTCACAGCAAAACTCATTTTGCTAAAACTACTGAAAATAATTTTACTACTTTCCTCGGTGTAGCTAAATCTAACCGGAGCTCCCATAAGCAAAGATTCTTCCCAAGAATTACCTGTCTATAGAACACATTACTGCACAGCTGACTACAACCTGGACGCTTTCATGTCCAATGTAAACAAGTTCTTGTTAAGCCTTATTCTTTGATAGTCGGGTTCTGCCCAGTTTCAGCAATTCTTACCAATCTTCATGGCGTTGTTTTACCGTCCAGATCACACACTCATTAACCCTTGCCCTTGAGTGGCTTCTTGATCTTCTTAAGTATTGATTTGTTAGTGCATAAAAAAAACAAAAAAAAACACTGATGAATGAAATAAACAAAATTCGATTGCCTATGAAAATGATTAAAGAATAGTACCAGTTTAAAGCAACAGAGTTCGGATTATTCTTGCAATGATCTTTTTCCTGTTGATTGCGATAGGATGCTAGACTTGTGCAGTTCTAGAAGGTCCACTCTACCAGGTTTCGCCGTCTCTCTTTGTGCAATGATTGGCTTATTGCTAATCGCCTGAGGTGACCCTGTCGAAAAATTCCGACAGGGCTGCCCAGGCACTTTTTGCAGATCAGAGTACTACTCCTTTGAGGCATTAACTTCTAAATCGTACTTTTCAACCCTTGTGTCACATTTCTCGCGGTGGGACAGAAATAAATAATCAGTTTAAATTGCATTTGAAGATTACCAGGCTAGAATCTGCAAAGTAGCAGTTCAGTAGCAATGTGTTTTTTACAAATAAGTCGATATTAATCAAGGCTAAAAGCAATTTGAGGATAGGGGTTTAATGAGATGGGTAATTGTCAGTTGAAATGATGATGAATATTATGAAAGGATTGAAACGTGAATGGAATTATTATGAGGACGGTTTATGACAAGTACCAGTTGACATTAAATTTTAAGACGACCATGTTCCAGTAGTCATGTATTCTTGTACTAATGAGTCCACAGTTACCAAGGCCAAAGCCACTCAAGAATAAGGCTTAAGGAGAATGTCAGTTGAATGGCGAAACAATACTATGAAAGGGTTAAAACGATGGACATGAAGGGATAATATCTGATTAGTTGAGTGGACAATTCGAACAATATTTTGACATTAGACTTAATAACGACCATATGCAATTTGTATGAAAGCAGTTTCGCGGCATTTTATTCCACAGGTTGGAAATTCTTGGAAGAAACTATGCTCCTGAAAATTACGTTTTACACAGAAAAAAAAAAGAAATTTCTTTGCAGTGTTGCTATGGAGACGAGTTTTTGCATACAGAAAAAAAAACAACGTTTTTTCAGTTGTGGTGGTGATTGGGGGGGGTGAGAATTCAGACTGGGATTATTTTACATGGAGGCAGAACCAGAAACTGGATATAAATTGGATTTCGTAATTTAAAATAACGAGAAAGTAGAAAAACTAGTGGTTTGTCACGTTCATTTCGAAATAGTACTTTTATTGACAAACAGTGAAAGTGCAGATACGCGATTTATTTTGCATACGTCAATCTATAAAACTTAAATAGGATTTTCATTAGTTTATCACGCTTACATTCGAAATAAAATTTTCCTTATTCCGTCACGTTCACATTTGTAATAGAATTTTCGTTAGTTTGTCATGCTTCTATTTAAAATAGAATCTTGCAAGTCTGTCAAGTTTAAATATGAAATATCACTTGGATGCGGCTGTTTATCATTCTGTTAGTCTAATACTTTTGCTATATCTTTTGTTCACGTATTTTAAAGTTCTTTTTAAAAATAAACAAACGGAAATTCTTTGGCATTTAAGCTTAGAATTTTCTAACCAAACTTTTTATATTTTGTTCTGAACCCTCCTTTACCGTTTCCTTCCGGTGAAGCATTCGTCTCTAAATATGTTAATATTTATATTCGTCTCTAAATATATTTACATTTATAGTCGTCTTTAAAAATAGATATATTTATATTTGTATCTAAATATATTTACATTTGTCTCTTAATATATTTATATTTGTATCGAAATATATTTATACTCGTAGTAAAATATAAATATATTCATATTCGTATCTAAATATATTTATATGCATATTTGTCTAGCGGCACTGATGAGTTGTGATACAACGAAACAGGACTGTATGTCGATAATTACAAATATTTTAAGCCCCCTCTTTGGGTAGAGGACTGTCGTAAGTAATTTCACCCGATACTTAATTGGCTGAAAACTGCGATGCTCACTCTTTATTTATAAACAAGCGGTTAGAGTACTGTACAAGTGGTGGATGGATATTTGTTTAAATAGACATTTGGCGAGATTATTTACGGGCGCAGCTCTCGTGGGTTGATCGGTAGAACTGCTGACTGTCAACGCGATGGTTCTAGGTTCAATCCTCGGCTTGGGAGAGGTGCTAGTCTAGCGGCACTGATGAGTTGTAATAAAACGAAACAGGGCTGTATGTTGATGACCACAAATATATATATATATATATATATATATATATATATATATATATATATATATATATATATATATAAGAATTACAGTTAAATTTACCAAAATGATCCAAGATGGCAAAACTAAAGTAAATTATAAATATTAAAGAATTAATATTTATAAAATTATCTCAACCAGATGTAAAAGCTCGATAAAACCAAATAGGAGATAGAGCTTTTTGTGTTTTTTAACATGTTTTATATGCTACTTGTTCTTATATATATATATATATATATATATATATATATATATATATATATATATATATATATATATATATATATATACGAATATAAATACAATATATATATATATATATATATATATATATATATATTCGTCTCTAAATATATTTACACTTGTCTCTAAATATATGTATATTTATATTCGTATCGAAATATATTTATATTTATATGCGCCCCTAAATATATTTTTTGCCGATATTTTCGAAAGTCAACCCCGCGTTTCGATTAACTAATATTTATTCAAAACTTTGTCACTTCCGTCACGTTTTTTTCCGTCATGTTTTTTTTTTTTTAAATTTTTTCATGTTCTTTTATCTCCTTCGCGGTACGGGTTCGAGCCTGCCTGCCTAATACCCCGTTTTTTTGCTTTTTTGCTCAACACACACCTCCAAACACCCGGGCAACGCCGGACACCCAGGCTAGTCTATAATATAAATCTCACCTGTCTGTTTTAATGTATGCATGTATGTTTGTATATCTGCCTAAAATTTTCGATAGAGGCGAAAAATTTTCACGGGATCGGTATCGTTTTGAAACTCGACTCTTTGGACAACAAATATCGAAAAATTAGCTGAAAAGAAATTCGAAAAAGTTGTCAAAAAACAAATATATAACAAATAAATGTTATCAAAGGCAAGTTACTTTTCTACCAAATTGGATATATTTTGTGTTTTTATTCAATGTAACATGTTTATTCAGCTCGAAAAACATACAGTGTTTACCGATGTATTGGAAAATTCAAAATGGCGCCCGACTCTCTCTTTAACACAGTAAGTTCGGGAAAAGGTGTTATAAATAATAAACTAGACAAAATACTATTAAAAAAACACCGAATATATGTCAGCCTATGTCATGGTAACATATATTGAGCGAATTTCTAACAGTATTTTATCTAGTTTATTATTTTAACACCTTTTCCCGAACTTACTGTGTTAAAGAGAGAGTTGGGCGCCATTTTCAATTTTCCATTACATCGGTAAACACTGTATGCTTTTCGAGCTGAATAAACATGTTAAATTGAATAAAAACACGAAAATTATATCCAGTTTGGTATGAAAAGTAACTTATCTTGCCTTTGGTAACATTTATTTGTTATATATTTATTTTTGATAACTTTTTCGAATCTATGTGTACAGTAATACAAACCCCAAAAGAAAATATTAAATATAAAAAACAACATCGTTTTTATGCTTCATAAATCCCTCATAAACTTGAAATTACTATTTCAGGAGCATACGTTGTATAATGTATATCTTAATATTATACATGTATTAGTGATAGGACAATTCCCAAATTTTCCCGATTCCGATACAATTAACGAATTTGTTTTAAATTCCCGATTCCGATAGAATTACCAATTCCGATTCTCTTAAAATCACTAAATATTTAGCTGTAGAGTTGCTTTCCTTTAAAATACTGTAAAATCCATGTAATATATTTTCGTGAACGTAAAATTACACTTGTGTGCGTGATCTATGCATTTTAATGTTGTTTTTGGTTTAAAACCAATACACATTTACCATTTTATCTTTAGTAGCAGAAATGGAAAATTAAGTTTTAAACAACACAAACGAAATAATAAACAATTACAAGAATCGTTTTTGGCATCGAAAAGTAGGCACAATTTTCTCCGATTCCGATACCGATTCCGATGTCTTAAAAAGTTCGCATTTTCTCAATTCCCGATCCCGATTAATCGTCCCAACCCCTATATATATATATATATATATATATATATATATATATATATATATATATATATATATATACTAGCTGTACCCTGCCACGCGTTGCTGTGGCCCAAATTGGCGCAATGGAAAAAGTTCCAAAATGAGAAAAAGCATGTTTCTTATAGGTTTAAATTTCCATTTTGCATGGGTACACAGTTTTTGTTGTTCCATTTTCTTAGCTGATATAGAGATTTTCCGGTTTGGTGACTCTTGAATACATAACATAAATTGTCCATGTGAAAAAACAGTCAGTGTGTAACTGTAAGGCCCACAATTGTAAAGATTCCCTGTGCTTTGTTGATGGTTATTGCAAATGACAATAAAATTGGAAAGTGCAATTTCCTAAAGTGTAATGATGTATCCAGTGGAATCATAGGAATGCATGGAATGAAGATATATTAATCTGTGAAAGGTCCTGTTAAGATTGTTGTTTCTATGATATTGTTTGTTAATATTTTTTTTAATGCAAGCTATGTGCCATTGCAAAGCTTGGATTGGTTTATATTTCACAACATGATAATTAGTACACCAAATTTCAGTTGCAATACATGCGGTGGCATCCCTGGCAAATATAGCTGTTGGATAATTAACCACTTCATCTGCTTTCACAACAGTGTCGATGGATTTGTATTTGACTACCTCACTTGGAATTTTACATTGAATAATAGCGTTAAGTTCATTGGCATCTTTGTATTGACCTGCAAGAATAGCTCATTCACTCAGTCAAATGGAATTCTTATAATTTGAATATCTGCAAAAACCTTTTAAACTAACTATTCTTTTGATGAAATAAAATTACAGAAATTACAGAAGTTAAAAGTCAAGGAATTTTGCCCTTAACTCTGATCAGCTGGCACTTTTTCGTACCCAATTTCCCACAAGTGATGCAAAAGTTTTTGTGCGGATCGAACAGTCTGCAACTGGACATGCATACTTTGAGTTAAGTTTAATGTCTTCACATGGAACAAAAAAGTAGAGTATTTGAGGCAAGCATTTATTTCATCTGCTGGTGTTGATTGACGAATAACAGGTAACATTTGTCTGAAATCTCCTGCAAGCAATATTACTGCATTCCCAAATGGTCTGACATTGCCACGCAAATCTTGCAAGGATCGACCAAGAGCCTCAAGTGATTTTTTGCGTACCATTGTGCATTCATCCTAAACAATAAGTTTGCATTTTTGCAATATTTTTCCCCATATTGTATGTTTTGGAGATGTCGAAGATGAGATTTTTGAAAAATTGAATGTTTTAAAGTAGAATAAATAATTCTTCTACTTGGCAGCAAGGTCGCAGGTATTCCTCATGCAGCAAGGGCTAAGGCTATGTCATTTTGTTACCAAATGGCTGCCAAAATCAATTTAATTAGAAAGGTTTTACCAGTTACTTCTGGTGCTGTTCAAGGTAGCAGTAATTTCCAAATAACTTCTATTCTCACAGTCAGTAAATTAGGTGACTAAAATAGGATTTATCCATGTTTTTACAATGCCTTATTCACTGTAATTAATTTAGGAGACTAAAATAGGATAAGGGATTAGAGATGGACAGATAGAGAGGAAGGTATATAGATAGAAAAGAGAAAGTGAGAGGAAAATAGAGAAGGAGATAGAGAGATAAAGGGATTGATAGATAAACAGAGAGAGGAGGAGAGTTAGAAACAGAGAGGGATGAGACAGAGGAAAGGAGAGAGATAGAGGGATTTAGAGAGAGAAAGGGGCTCAAAGAGAAATGGAGAGGGTGATACAGAGAGAAAGATAGATTGAGAGAGGGAAAGGGAGAGACGGATAGAGAGAGATATTAAGAGAGGAAGAGATAGGGGGAGAGAAACAAAAGGTGAACTACACTTCATCGTTTTTTTCCTCGTTCAGTAGAGAAGAAATCTTTCGAGACTGAGGCAATTTTAATGTTTTGTTATTATCCAGAGTGCCCCCTTTTTTTTTGGGGGGGGGGCTAAATTTTCCTCACATTAGGAACCGACCGGGTTATCTGTACTTTCACTTAACAAATTAATAAAAGAAAAACATATTGTAGAATTTGAATTTAACATGAAAATACTATTTTAAAAAATAGCACGATAACATAAGTGCATGTGCCACTTCAGGTACTCCTTGGGCGTTGAGTTCCATGGCGACCAGCATAATTATTTAATGGTCGCTCCCTTAGCCCCCCCTCTAGTCAAGGCTAATGCATACGCACGTAACATTTTTTTATTTACTGACGTTGGCTTAGTAACTAAACGATTTATTGATAATTTCGTAACCCTTAAACGCATGCCGGAAGATTTAAATTGGTTCATTATTGTTGTAATGAAAAAAAAAGTTTCATTCAACACAAAACCAAAAACACATATTAATGGTAAATGATTCATTATTCTATTCATTGAAATTTACTAATTTTTAAATAAAAAAGTAAAAAAAAATGTTAATAAAAAAGTAGTTGCTTATGTGCGCATAAAAAAACTTGTTTTTTTTGGGTTATAATCTAAACCTTATAATCACCCCCCCCAACATCCTCATCTTAAGAACAGCTTCCGGAATAAACACCACTTTTGGAGGGGGGGGGGCTATTTGCAAAATTTAACTGATATTTGTTGACAGCATACTCACCCGAAAATACTATTAAAAAAAGAGGGGTTCAGTGCCCGTGGCAGAGAAGTAGATTTATTTATCAATATAAGTTGCGGAGAAGTAAATTCATTTATCAATAAAAGTCGTCATTTAAAAAAGAAAATTGTGGAGGTGGATCTAAATGTAAATATTTACCCAAAACATTATCCCGAAGTTTATTACAAAAACGTTTTGTTTTCGCACTATTCAACAATTTGTTCATCCGCGCATGTAAATTAAAAAATATTTGTAAAAGTGAGAAGTTATCAGTAAATGATTTAGTTTTTTTTTAATTTATTTATTTTATTTTTTTTACATTAGGTCCACCTCCACAAATGTTAAGAACGGCTTTCAGAATAAACACCCTCAACCTCTCCATGTTAACAACGGATTTCGGAATAAACACCATTGGGGGGGGATATTTAAAAAAGTCGATAAAAGTCGTCATTTAAAAAGAAATTTAAAATCAAATGTTTGTAAAAGTGAGAAATTATTAATAAATTTTTAGTAACATTTTTCGGTGCTAATGCAGAGAGTGATCCGCGCTATTTTTTAAATCGTGTTTTTTTTATTCAATTGCAAGGTTAAAGTACAGAATAGGTACAAAACACCCTCCCCTCCCCATGTTAAAAATGACTTTTTAAATAATAACGTTATTATTTCAGCATGGATCACTCTCTGCATGAGTACCCATTTTTCTTTTAATATTCATAAAAAGTAAAACTTTTTTCAAAATAAATAAATAAATGTTTGTAAATGTGACAAATAATCGTTTAGTTACGGCAACGTCAGTAAATAAAATATGTTACGTGCGGGGTGGGGTGGGGGACTAAGGGAGCGACTATTATTTTTTTCTGCTGGTCGCCATGGAACTCAACGCCCAAGGAATACCAAAATGTATTTTTTTTTGTCAAATAAATAAATTTCAAGCAATTTTTGCAATAAATAATAGATAGCAACTTCGTTAATTTTACGACTCGCCCCAGCATATTATAAACACCCTAACTTCCCCATGTTAAAACGGCTTTCGGAATGAACACCCCCAACCTCCCCATATTAAGAACGGCTTTCGAGGTTTATGGAAGGGCGTTTTTTTCTTTTTAAACATGGGGAGATTAGGGTGTTTATAATACGTTCAGGCATGTCGTAAAAATGAAACAGTTTAGAAAAAGTTAAAACAAACTTTTTTATGTAAACAATGCCGTGAAAAGAAACTAAACAATTAAAACGTAATGTTTCATGATTGAAAAGCCTTAACATAAAATTGGTAAGTACATAAATGAATTTAAATTTTTAAAATATGGGATTATTTCATTTTTGTGTGTGTGTGTGCGTGTGTGCTAATGCAGAGACTGATCCGCGCTATTTTTTTAAATCGTATTTCCACGTTTAATTAAAGTTTTATGATATGTTTTTATTCAATTGTAAGGTTAAAGTACAGAATAGGTACCAAACAACCCCCTTCCTCATGTTAAAAATGGCTTTTTAAATAATAACGTTATTATTTCAGCATGGATCACTCTCTGCGTGAGTAAGTTTTTTTTTTTTACTTACCTTATAGTAGGTGAAACGGAAGTTACCAGAAATAAAACTGGACAAGTCTCGCATTTATATTTTATTTAATATTTTAAAAAATTGCGAGGTAAATTTATTTTAATGACATAAAAACATGCCTCGACTCTAAAGATGGGTTGTCTGAAAATTTCAAATAAATTGGTAACGTAGAAATATGGTTTTATTCACTTTTGACAAACAAAATTTACATTTTTATATAAAATATATATATATATATATATATATATATATATATATATATATAAAGTATACATATATGTATACAGTATATATATATAATTATTTTTTACTATAATAATTAACTACCTACAGACACTAGTGTTTCATCCTTTCGGAAATCTTCAGTGCAGGGTGTCACGATTAATACCAATCGAACAATTCGAACCCCGCAACACGAGACATCTCTGGCTCGATTAGCCAAGACCTAATCAATTCGGCTACCATTAACCGCGTGAAATAACGTTGAATTTAAACATTTTTTTAATTTTAAATGTTCATTTACGTCAGTCAGACAGTGATCTAATCGTTATACGATGATCTATGCATAAGAGCTAAATTGACCGAATTTAATTCAACTGAAAGTGCTCAACGATAAGAAACGAATTTCTTAGAGGGGCTGCCATTATTATTTTTTTACTATAATAATTATATATATATATATATATATATATATATATATATATATATATATATATATATATATATATATAAAGTAGTAGCCTTCCTCTGTGTGTACAACTTTCCTACAGCCCACACCGATCATGACTACACCCGGCACGATAATGGTCTCCTTACCTAGGGATGGTGCACTCTATTTTTCAAGGCTAAGGTCAAAGATCAAGGTCATAGCCTATGTTTACATACGCTCCTACAGCCGACACCACTATACCGATCATGATAAAACTGGGCATGATGACGATCCCCCACCTAGGAATGGTGCACACCATTTTCCTAGGTAAAGATCATGGTCATAGCCTACGTATATAATTATAACTTCATCCCACACCACTGGACCGATCATGAGCAAACTTGACCTAATGATGGTCTCCGACTACACTATCTTTCAAGGTTAATGTCGGGACTTTGCTGTATGCTCGAGTAACCGCTTTAAAGGTATCAAAGCGTACAGCAAAGTCCCACGCGATGTGCGGGTATCTTTGCTAGTATATATATATATATATATATATATATATATATATATATATATATATATATGTATGTATGTGTGTGTGTGTGTGTGTGTGTGTGTGTGTGTGTGCGCGCGCGTTTGTGTGTATGTGTATGTGTGTACGTAAGTGTGTTTGTATTTTAAATTGTTCTTCTGATTAAACGCTGCAATCTAATTGAGGAAGGAAATCTTCGAAGACGCATCCCACACAAGTAAATGAATAATATACACTAAAAGATGCGCACATATTTTTCATCTAGGATAAATAAATTCATCTAGGATAAATAAAATTCTTCTAGGATAAATAAATTCATCTTACATTTTCATTTTAAGTATAAGAAATTACAAAAATTGAGATCGATCGAAACGTTTCCTTTGGATAATAGTGCCGAGCGCGCAATCAAGGATGGTAAGCATTTTGCAATCACGAAGCGCTATTAGATACTACTGTGAAAATTTCTTATGATCATAATGAATGGTCGAAGTATGCATTTCTTATAAACGTTGACGCCATCGACAAGCAGTGTATAGTGGTACACGTTTGGCTTATATAAAAATCTGGCAAATGTAGCACTTCTCCCAATCTACAAAATAATAATAATAATAATAATAAGAAGAAGAAGAAGAAGAAGAAGAAGAAGAAGAAGAATATATACTAATAATGAAACACAATCCAAGAAAAAAAAAATACTCTGCTTTAAACAGCGGCAAAAATGGAGATCCCGCCATTTATATCAACGCTTTTTAATATAAAAGAAGGTTGCCTTGCTATAACTATGGTCGAATAACCTTTCGAAACTGTAAAAAAAGAAAATGTTTAAATAATTCTTATTTTAGCATTCCAACGTGTGATCGCGTGAGAGTTCCCATTTTTCCCTTGGGTTCTCTTGTTTGTTTATGTATATGTTCGTGTGTGTTTTGGCGTATTTACATATATGTACCTCTTGGCGTATTTACATATATGTACCTCTTGGCGCGTTAATATGTTTATGTCATTTGTGTGCATGAAAATTTGATATATAATTTCAGGTAAAGAATATTCAAACATAACAACCAATTAACTTTACGAGGTTTATATAAGAATGCTAAATAATAAAGCAAGATATACGTTTTATTTATGTTACATAAACATTTTAATATCGATACAGTTCGATCAAATAGTTATTAAGAACTAAAGGCCTTTATGAAAGATTAGTTTTCAATGAAATTATTATAAACCACGTAACTTTTTCAAACTGTAATTTTTGTGAAATTCATTTTTTCTCGATTTCATTGACATTTAAAAAGCAACATCGTCTGATGAGGTCTTTAGTTGTTCATAACTAATTGACGGAAATATTGACATGATTCTGTAGCGATATTAAAATATTTATGTAAACATAAATAAAATGGTATATATATATATATATATATATATATATATATATATATATATATATATATATACATACATACATATATATATACATATATATATATATATAGGTATTTAATTATTATAGTAAAAAATAATTATGACAGCCCCTTTAAGAAATTCGTTTCTTATCGTTGAGCACTTTCAGTTGAATTAAAGTCGGTCAATTTAGCTCTTATGCATAGATCATCGTATAACGATTAGATCACTCTCTGACTGACGTAAATGAACATTAAAAATTAAAATGTTTAAATTCGACGTTATTTCACGCGGTTAATGGTAGCCAAATGGATTAGGTCTTCGTTAATCGAGCCAGAGATGTCTCGTGATGCGGGGTTCGAATCGTTCGACTGGTATTAATCGTGAAACCCTGCACTGAAGATTCCCGAAAGGATAAAACACTAGTGTCTGTAGGTATTTAATTATTATAGTAAAAAAATAATTATATATATATATATATATATATATATATATATATACTAGACCACCCGTGACCCGTTGGGTCAGTACGTTATATTAGGTATGGAATTCATGTATGAGCGTGACACTTGTGGCATAAAGAAAATAGTTTTTTTTTACATAACAGAAGCATTTCTATGAAAGTATATTAAAATGAAAAAAGAATATAGATAGATTTCTATGAGTCGTTCTGTTTATTATAATTGTTATTTTTTTTTAAATTACAGTTACTGAATTATAAGTGGTTGGTCATACTTATAGGTAAATATGCACTGAACAGGTATCATAATCCTTATTATAGTTAAATTCAAATTTTGATATATCATCTTTTAAATGAAATTGTTAGTTGAAAGTACAGAATAATAAAAAAAAAACACTCTCCACATGTTAATAATGGCTTTTTAAATAGAAAATGAAAATAAAATGTAACTTTTTTCATTTAATTTAAGCAAACATTCAGTACCCATTGTGTAAAGGAAAACACTATTTAATGTAATAGAAATGTGTGCATTTACCGATTCAGCTTTCCGTTTGGAAATGTAAGCAGACGACTTTAAAAAACATGGGAAGAAGAAAAAGAAATTTTTTTGTAATAACGCCCTCTAGTAAAAAGGTCTGCATTAGTTAAGGGGGATAACTCTATCCAGTTTTACATCGCTGTCTTTTTCTCTCTCTCACACATACACGTAACTATTTCTCGCGTACGTAACGAAAACAGAGGGAGTAGGAGTGTTGAAATCTATTAGAGGGAAAGTGAGAGGTGTTTTCTTTCCATAAATTGTATAGGGTAATATTTCATATTATTAATAGATTCATAGATAAATAGATTTTATAATATATATTATAATTATCTATGAATCTATGTATTATTTGTATATATAAATAACTATTTGATCAAATTAAATGAAATTGTTTGTATTAAAAGCGATATAAAAATTCCGGAATTGGAATAACGGATTGAAGACGTTGCTATTTACGCATGCGCAACCGGATGTTGAAAACCGGAAATCTGATTGCAAACATACAAGATCCATAGACTTTTAGTATTATATAGATATCAGTAGCTTGGCAATCGAAGAGCACTAGATATGCAAATGTAGGCCAATTTAGACATATTTTATTAGTTTGAAAAAATAGGTTCCTTTTTACCAATTGACATAAAATTTTAACCATAAAATAGTATTATAATCTTCAAAAAGCCTGCAAATGTTTATGTAGTTTCGTCTCATAGAACGAAAGATATGAGTATTTACATATTCAATTTGGATACGAGTATAGATATCTCAGTATATATTTATAGAGATATACCACCGTTTTTGGCAATTTTATAAGTTCGAAATCTTAGCGACTATTGATCAGAATTTAACAAATGAAGGCTCGTTGGAAAGGTGATGACCTGAATTGTGTAATGGGCAATGTAACATTTGCCCTTAAGATGGCACATTAAGAGGATTTTCCATCAACAAGAGCCTATTTTGAGCACTTGTTATAGCCATAAAATGTTTCAATCATAGTCATTTGTTTACCTAGTTTTGTATATGAATTACAAAATATCTTATATTTTCCCCAAACCTCTGGCCTTGATGGAGGGGGAGACTAAAACTTGGTGCTACAGTTTCAAATTATCTTAAATAACAGAATAAATTCTAAATATTTCTCATATATTATATCTCCCCTCTTTGGTGTTCATACATGAAGTAAATTTCATAGTTTATTTGATACTGGAGATATTCATGACCGTACTATATTTCACAGAGGGGGAGATACAAAATATGAAAAATATTTGGAATCAAGTCTCCCTTGCTATTATTTCAGATTGTTTGAAACCATGGCTAAAAGGTTTAGTCTCCCCTCTATCAAGGCCAGAGGTTTGGGGAACATATATATGTATTATGTACGTATGTTTGTGTGTCTGATTGTGCGTGAGTGTGTATAGTTGTGTTTGCTTATTTTTTTTTTATGTTGACACATCTTTTTCCCATCGTCATCTGCAAAACCAAACACGACATGGAACGAAGTATAACTCGAAATCATCCTTGAAATACTTCAACATAAAATGTGTCAAAGTTGGCCAACCAATTTTATCAACCCACAAAATCGAAAAATTTATGGACATTTTCAATTCAGATAACTTTGCAAATATTTGCTTAATCAAGCGGACATGTTTGAAATTCCTATTTGACTCCATTCGAGTCAAGCTACTGACATTTTATAATATTATCATATGGTAACCATGGAAAAATTATGGAGCGTTGATATGCAATAATTATATATATATATCTATATCTATATATATCTATATATATATATATATATATATATATATATATATATATATATATATATATATATGTATATGAATCCTGGAATTTTTTCACCGAACTTTCTTCAGCTTATATTACGCTCTTATTTAAAAATAAAAAAATTAATAATTGGTCTCTTTTCTG
The DNA here is from genome assembly GCF_053919585.1 of Euprymna scolopes. NCBI lineage: Eukaryota > Metazoa > Mollusca > Cephalopoda > Sepiida > Sepiolidae > Euprymna > Euprymna scolopes. The sequence continues at coordinate 131,637,542 of NC_136496.1, read as the reverse complement.
AGGTTCTCTTCTACTTACTTTACATGCACACACACACACACATACACACACATACATACACACACGCACACACATATGCACACACATTCACACACATCTGTGTACGTGTGTAAGAATGTTTGCTTGAAGCATAGTGCGTAATGTGTAAGGAGTTGTGTTTCGAAGATGGTAACAATGCAGTTTCGTGTAAACCACTTTAAGTTACGAGACAAGGTAGATAAAATACATGATTTTATCGTAAAGAAGTTAAATAATCTTATTTAAATATTTGTTTACGAACGTGTCGACCTAGTAGGTGCGTTATATTCGTTAAAATTGTGTAAAATTAAAACCAGCTTTCATTGACGTTTTCTGTTTATTGTTCAAAGGCGTGCTTAAGATAACTAACTTGTAGTAAACCATAGACGTTAGTAAATCCTGTTCGTTACGATGTATATTATTATCTGTGTTCTTGCTTATTTGCCTTCACACGAGTTCACAGTTAAACATAAGGTAGTTCCTTTTAATGTGGGGGAAAATCTTTTTTCCTAAAAAGGTGTACGTTGTACTGAAATAAAACATAAAGACGCCCTTAGTTTTAAAGAGTTTCTCATTCGCTAACCAAGAACAAAAAAGCCAAAGTGTAAGATCAGAACAGTTGCTACACATATGCAAATTATATAAAAATCTAATTCCAATTGAAAAAAGTAAGCACAAGTCCTTAAACTTATAAGGAGTATATATATATATTCCCACAGTTAAACAACGTCACAGTTCACAAACCGGAAGTTGGAGTTTCGCTCCCATTTTGGCTCATCAATTAGACATAGCCGAACTCGGGATTCGAAACCCGAGCCAATTGCATGCGAGGCGAGTACACTGCCACATGAGCAACCGCGCCTCACACAAGAAAGTCTATTAATACGGATCAAGCAAATCGCGGGGAAATCCGACTATATAATGAACCTACTTCGTCTCGAACAAGGGATGTGGTCATCCAACCAAGCTATAACCCAAGCCGAAGTCTTACAAGTAGGAATTTTATACTCGCTAGGACGATGCCATCAACATGCTAACTTAGCGAACAATTAGTAATAGAACTTTCAGAATGGGAGAGATTATATAATTATTTCCACAGTCAAACAATGTCGCAGCTCAAAAGAGCTATGACAACCAACAAACCGGAAGTCCAAGACTCGAGTTTCGCCCTCATTTGGGCTCATCAGTTAGACATATCCAAACTTGGATTCCAAACCCGAGCCTCTTGCATGATTGTCACATTCTTTTTATTCTTCGTATGAAAAAAAAACAATTTTAACGGAATTTCTGGTAGTTATTATTTTAGGACTCTCGGCAAGTAGACATAAAAATTCAAGTTTATATGCATTTGAAATTTTTAAATTATTTCTATAATTGTTATATAATTACGAGTCATAATTATATTACTAATACGTGTTTTCATTTAATTGCATATTTTTTATTTATTTATATATTTTTTATTTATATATTTTTTATTATTATTATATATATATATATATATATATATATATATATATATATGTTCAAAATAAATTGAAATGTTGTACCTAAAACGTTTTATACTATGCAGATATTGATGTATAAAAATATTTAAAATTTTAGGGAAAACAGGTATTTTCATTTAAGAAATTACCATAGCCATATGTTCACGTGTAGCGTAATCTAAGTGTTGTCTTCGAAACGTTTTATTAAAATTATAAATTCAACTACTGTGACGCCATAAAATAAACAGTTTTTTTTAACGAACGTCATGACATATAGCTGTGCGTTACCCCTAGCATTTTTCTTCAATTTTTAAAAAAATATATTGATCTTGATTTGAATGTCAAAAAAGTTTATTGCGAAAAATAAAAACTAGAAAAAATTTCTCATTTTAAAAAGTTTCCGTGATGATGGTGGTGGTGGTGGTGGGGTGGCAATCATTGCGTTATTAATTCTTGTAGTCAAATGATCCCCTTTTGAAATTGGTCATAATGTTTCATAGTTAGGGAGCAATGAAAATATTCTGCAGCATTTTTAACACCGAGTGCGTACGAGTGTAAAACTTTAAAATTGTAACCCGGTTCGTAAATATTCATATGCTTGCATTTCCATGTTAAGAACAGAATGGAATTTAGGATACAATGTGGTGTGACGTTGCTCGTACCATATGACTTATGGTCACCGAGAGATTACAAGTTCACGTTTAACTCTCGTTTTGTGGCTAATTATTTATCGAACGTGGCTTAAAGAAAAGGATACACCTTTTACTATAAAAGTTTTACATTTGAATTTTACCGTCACTGGATTTTTTTTATCTTCCATCAGACTATCCATTCGAGTGTAATCACCTTTTTCTTCACCATATTCCCCCTGCTTCACTTTTTTTTGTTTTCAAGTAAGATCTTTGACTTACTTGTTGTTTCATCAAATACTTCTGCATGAAAAATCCCATCCCGCATTTTGCTAATTCCTACCCTCTGATGAGAAGGAAAGTATTTCTTCGAAGCTCCGCGGATTAAGGACTATCCATTTATCTAGTGTTTCCTTTTCAGATTAAATATGTTTTTAACTCATTTCAAGGTGTTTTTTAACATATTTTATTAACTGTTTGCTCATATTATATATAATATTATATTTCCTATTTGGTTTTATCGAGCTTTTTTATCTGGCTGAGATAATTTTATAAATATTAATTCTTTAATATTTATAATTCACTTTAATTTTACCGTCTTGGATCATTTTGGTAAATTCAATTGTAATTTTCATTTTTTTTTTACGTATTATAAACGTTGCCACTGTCATACCTTTGAATTACTTTTCCGAGGTTTACATATCTTTGCTTGTCAAAAGCAGAGATGGTGAAACCGGAGGACGACAGATCCTGATGCCGACTCCTTGATTTTTACCAGAGCCCTGTTAGCCAGGTATCTCTGACACCGGCACTTCCCCTATCAGGTTTATGAAGGATTGCACTTTTGAGAGGGGATGCTGCATGGAAATCGATCGTTACTGCGACAGAATAATTATTCAGTTGTTAACAACTACAAAAACTATCGATAAATTGACAAATTCGAGACGTGATTTTGCACGAGATTTGCAAAAACAGCAAATAAATTCAATGGTCGAGTGAGTTTTGCACAATGTTATCTTTACAAAACTCTATGTCAAGATGTCCAATCAATCAAACAAAACTGACCATTCTTATAATTTGAAAACCATTCATGATCTGGCCAATAACAAAATGCCTGTAAAACACACTGAGTCAGTTCTTGGATAATTATCGGTCGAGGCAGCAATCCGAACAAACCTGATAATGCATAGCATGACCAATGCTACTAAACAATGAAGCCGTTAATTTCGAAAACATTAAACTCCCTGATGTTTTACTGTTATGTTATTTACCTTCTCTACAAACGGTTAGACACAAAGCAAGATGTTGAAAATCTAGCGCTCTAGAGTAGCACGCTCTAGAGTAGCACGCTTTAGCCAGCAAAAATGCCCGAGCAGTTCCGCTGGCATTCCAAGTAGTAGCGCCTCAGGCGATTCGCAATGAACTGATTTCTTTTTCAAATAGCTAGTTTGCAGTGTGAACTTCTTAAGACTATACAGAAGCATAAGTCAGTTCGACTACCAAAATGCGATAAACACCAATGCGATAACAATAAATGCGATAACAATAAATGCGATAACAATAAATGCGATAATAATAAATGCGACAACAACAAATGTTAAAACAACATATCTGATCAAAACAAATGTTACAAAAACGCATGTGACAGCAATAAATGCGACAACAACACACGTGACAACAGCACATATGACAACAATGCATGAGACAACGAATGCGCCAACAGCAAATATAACAACACGTGTGATAAGAACAAATGTGTGATAACAACAAATGCGATAGCAACATGTGACAATGCATGTGACAACAACAAATGTGAGATCAACACATGCTAAAAAATGCGACAATAACACATGTAATAACATAGATGCGAAAACACATGTAGACAACAACAAATGCGACAGCAACAAATGTGACAACAAAACATGTTACAACAACAGATACGACAGCAACAAAGTGACAACACATGTACGACAACAAATGTGACAACAGCACTCGTGACAGCAACAAATGCGTCAAAAACAAATGCGACAACACTGGTTACAGTAACAAATACAACTACAAATGCGACAGCAATAAATGTAATAACAACAAATGTAACAACAACAAATGTGATAAAAACAAATCCGACAACAATAAATGCGAAAACAACACTTGGCAACAACATATGTGCCGACAAAACATGTGACAGCAACAAATGCGACAGCAACAAATGTGGCAGCAACAACTACAACAACGAATGCTACAAAACATGTGACAACAATAAATATGACAACAAATGTGACAACAAAAAATGCGACAAAAAATGCTACAATAATAAATGCGACTATAACACATGCGACAACAACAAAATCATTGATGTTGAGGCCGTATCACCACATGATAAGAACACACCTATTAAATATGCTTAATGTATAACTTCATCGTCAGGTTTTCACTATTATAACTGAACCTTGAATGAAGCGAATTTCAAATATTTTCGAAATTGAAAAAAAAAAAAATACAATATCAGTTTCAATAGCAATCAGCATTTTTCTTATGTAGGACTGAATTCTTAACCAAGGCTAGAGAGCCCAGTCAACCTTACTATTTTATGTAGCAATTTTATTGCACATATTACTGTTATAGAATTTCCTTTATTCTATACGAGGGCGTTACCAGGCTTTTTTTTACAGTTTTCCTAATAAGTGAACAAATGATAATGCGGGTCACAAAAACAACTAATAAATAACACGTACCCAAACTGTGCTATTGTTCATGTTTCATCGGCATATACAGCAATAGAAACTATCAATACTTGATAGTTTTAATTTTAGTACTGTTCATGTCTTTTCTGCTCCGTATCTGTTCTATTCCTATTTTTCTGTTTGTCACATGACGATCCAATCCAACCAATTAAGTTAAGAAGTAAAATATCGTCGATTGAAATTTTATCTCTAGATGAAGAAATAATTTTGCATTTACCTGGGTTCACTTTCACCTCTCCTATTTTTAACAAGGTTTCAAGCCGAGTAGAGAGTTCCAACGTATCAAAGACAGCAGCAGTGAACGTTGTGTCATCAGTATAACGAATATGAGTAGAGAACTCATTGCAGACATTCCATTCTTTTATTACCAATTTTAAAAAAATTGGAGAGTGCACAAGTGAAAACAATATTGGCGTTCACCTACAGTTGTTAATTATTAGAAGGTTAGCTTAACTTGTCGGAGAAATGGACGTGACGTCACATAACTCAAAGGGTGAGGGATCGAGACAAGAAATAGTTCTATCGAAAACTTATAGTTTTCGGGACGTGGCCAAGCATTTCTTTCTGAAAAATAGATTCCGAAAATTAAAAAAAAAGTCTGACTATCTGCTCGACCTACGAGCCGAAAACATATTTTTTAGATTTGCAAAATTTAGTGCTGTTTTTTTTTTTTTTTTTTTTTTTTTTGCGCGTTCACCTAAATTCGACGATAGAATCTTATAAGTGGAATAAAACTGGGAAATTGTATACTGATAGTAATTTTTAAAGTGAATTAATTATTTTTTTAAATTTTGGAAATTCTCGAAGCGGCTATGAAGATAAAACTATATAAATACCTTAAGTATTAAAATAATATTAATATTAAAAAAAAAATGAAATGTAGAAACCGTTTTTTATTTTCTTTTATTGATGTCTAGATTATTACTAGGGCTAGGACAACAGCATATTAGTTTCATTGTTTTGACTCTCGAGTGTGTATCCGTTGATATCTTATATGCTTTTAAATATAGTGATGTGTTTCTCGGTTGATTAACGGTGTCTGTGTCGGATATATACTCGAGAGTCAAAATAATGAAAAGAATATGCTGTTGTCATAGCTGTAGTTATTACACGCTTGTGCTTTTTAATTATGTAAGGAGAGTTGAGGGGCGTGGCTTGGTGACATCCGTAAAATTCAACCGAGCGGATCAATTTTTGTTCATCCCTAGAGACTCAAGGATAAAAATGTAGGACACAGATGTTCTGGTTGATTCCTGAACAACGCCGGGGTGTGTGCTACCATGCACTGCTTACGGTATTGTGACCGAAGATCTGGCTATCTCACCCACTATTTGCAAATAAGTACAGGGTAGGTAAAATTGACGAAATGCACAGCGAACGTCCCGAAAATAATCTATTTTTAGTTGTTAATTTTCCAAATTTTAGAATAAGGATAAAAAAATTAGTACCCCATCTGTAATGAATTATAAAAATATTTAACAACAAAATATTGCTTGATTAACAGTAGTTTATTCATATTAGTGGTATAAAATTTCCTTAAGTAAAAAAAGATCCGACCATTTGATTAGAAGTTGATGTTTTTTCTAAAACATATATTAAGCTGCAAGGAATCATTTTTAAAGTTATTAAGTCAAACATTTATAGTCTGGATCAGTTGGGGGTTATGAAAATGATAATACCTCATTAAAAACAGTTGCATCCTGACTTCTGGGTTGGCAATGTTTGAAGAGAAAAATTATCTATTAACCCTTCCAATATCGGAAATTTTATCGAAATACAATTAAGCTAATTTTAGTGAATTTTGGACGAATTGTTTGTTTTACGTCATGATTGCAAGTGCTTGTATTTTGTTAATTTCTTCTGAACTTTTACCATTTTTATTCTTTTTTTTATTTCTATAATTTATAACTTTTAAATTACGCTGACTTCTTGGCCTTCAGGCTCAGATCGAAATGTAGTATCTGTTCTGTCGTCGATTAGTGAAGAAGTGACTCTTCTAGGCGTAAGTAATTTTGATTTTGTCTCAATGCAGAATGCCTTTTTGGGGAAGCTCGAATTTTGCCACATTAAAAACCGACCTTTTGTCTCACTCTGCCCTCGTTATGGGGAATAAATAAAGATAGCACGCTGTACGCAAGATTCAGATCCCACTCTATTATTGTTTTGAAAAAAGTATTTAAAAATTATATAAAATTAATACCACTATTAGATTCCTCGTAAAATGTGTCTGATCTTAATATAGGGCTTTGCTTTCAAGTGCATCTTTAGGGAGAAACAGACAAATCCACAGCCATATCTACATTATAGATTACCAACAGATTAATCATACCATTATTTTTAACAGTGTTGCTTTCGTCACCGATTCCAAACAGTCGTGTTCCTATTTCGACGGCATTTTCTGACTCAGCCTCGCGAAGAATCGCCGTGGATATTTGTTTCTTTCTATTTACATTACGATAGATGATGGAAAATGGTTTCCCGTCCTGATCACAAGACAAAGACCTCTTTTCTTATCTAAGGCAAACACATTTGCTTGCTCGTTCCCAAGCGGGGCCAACAAATCAACTCGACAGGATCAGGCCCCCATCACTCAAAGGGACAAAAACTACATCTTGCTTGGCTGGAAACGGTTTTGGCTTTCTGTTTCGAACGCTTCAACGCAAGGACATTTATTTATTTTAATTAATTTATTTGCTTCGCTTTTTTGTTCAGTGTCTTCTACACGATTTTATAGTGAATTTTTCTTTCTTTCTTCCTTTTTTGCCTTCTTACATTTTTCTTCCTTCTTATCGTTTTTCTTTTTTCTTTCTTTTTGTAATTATTTTCTTTATTAATTTTTCATTCGCCTTTTTCGTAATTTTTTCACTCCTCCTTTCTTTCTTTATCTTTTCATCGTTTTTCATTATAATTCCTTTCTCCCTTTCTTTTTCTGATTTCCTTTATTTCACTATGTTCCTACGTTCCATTCGTTCTTTCTTTTGTGTTTTCGTTTTTTAAATTTTTTTCTTTCTTTCTTTTCGTTCTTTCCTTTCTTTTATTTTTCTTCCGTTTTTCTTCTATTATTTTTTATTTTCCTTCTATTTTTCCTTTTCTTTTATCTATTCAATTATTGTAACCATTTATTTTTCTTTCTTTTTTATCATTTCCATTTTTTCTTTTACATCTGGTATTTTCAATAATAAATTCTTCATAATATTATATTTTCACTTTTACTTTCTCATTCGTTCATTCCTTTCTTCTTTCTTTCTTCCGCCATTTCTTTCCATTTTTATATTTATTTATTTCGTTAATTCTTCCCGTGTTTTTCTCTTTATTTTACTATTTCTCACAGGAGATTTTTTTCTTTCATTTTATTCTCAGTTATTTATTTGTAAATATTCTTTTAATCCTTTTCTTTTTTCTTTTTCCTTTCTTTCCCCATTTCCTTTTTTTATGTTTTTATTCAATTTTGGTCTTCATTTTTTCTTCTCTTTTATTACATTTTCGCCCCCAAACAAGGCACAATTCCACTTTGATATAGAGGGCTTCTATCTGGGACATAATTTGCAGGAATACTATGTAGGGAGTTGAGCAGCAAGATATCTGTTTACATTACACTTGGACCTCTGCATGCCAGTACAGTCAGGGAAGCAGAAAACCAGGAGGGTATTCCAAAGTCTAGTGTCATAGGAAAGAAACTATTAGAGACGAAAGCTTTCTGACATCTGGGCATCTCTACTGTGAAAGGGTGGGATTTTGCTGTTTCTCGGGTTTGTCGAGGGTATTTCTGCCGAGGGGGTTACAAGAGTTTTGTAGTTGTAGTTCGTCGGAGCACATACCATGAAAATATTTGTAAAACAAGCAGAGGGATGCAACATTTCGTCGATGGGACAGAGGTTGAAGTCTAGTTGACAGTGCGAGCCTATTAGGTTTGCGACTCTCTTTTGACCCTAAAAGTAAGAGACGAGTAGCAGATGTGTTATCCCTTATTTCTTACGAATATTTATCTTTCTTGATTTTTAACGATAATATTACATAGATTCTATCTTTCCTTCTCCAGTATGTATCTTAACATTGAATACGAGACGCTATATCTCCTCCAGTGGTCAACCCATAATAAATTATAATCATTTTATTCTTATCCTTTATAAACGCATATAAAGCTCAATACCCGAACGTCTTTGTGTGATGTTTGTATTCCCCATAGAAATAAAGCTAATAAAATTTATATAAAATCTAAAAAATGTAAAATCAAGTCCAACGTGAACAAGTTTCTGATGAGCCGTTCCACTTAAGTTAACAAATTTACCGAACTTCCATTACTATCGATTACTATATTGTCCTTTTGACTACTCTACACTCTTTAACCCTTATCCTTGAGTGGCCTATCGGCCTTGATAAGTGGTGACGTCTATGTAAAAAAAAAAAGAATTTACAGGGGAAAAACATTAAAAGCGTTCCTGAATTTCTAAGTGCAATCCTAAAGAGTTTATGAGAGCTTTGCTCGTTTAAAACTTCAAATATATTATATTTTTATAAATCTTTGATCATATGTATAAGTAATTTGAGGAAAGACAATGGAAGATACCTCGAAAATCTAAGTGTACTTCTAAACTAAGTGAGCTATGTATAATTTTTCTGGGGAAGATAATAAAAGTTATTCCAGGTTTTTACGTTACTCTTTATAATCCGATTATATATGTGCCCTCAACTTGAAGTGACCCACTGGGACAGAACATTCCTAAAACTGCACGCCTGTGGAACTCTGTTCTGTCTGCCTGCTTCCCGCCTGACTACAACTTGGATGTCTTCAAGTCCAACGTAAACAAATTCCTGATGAACCACCCCCATAAGTAGACCCTCTAAAATATCCACACTAACGTACTGTACTTACAATAACCCTTATCCCTGAGTGGCTTCCGGGCCTTGATAAGTGGTGACCACCTTTAAAAAAAAAGTTTAAATATTCAGATATATCGGATTTTAATGAAATTTAATCAAGTATCAAAATAATTCAGGGTGTTTGTTATGAACATAGTGAAAAAGTATCTAGTAGTAGCCATCAGTTAATCTCGAGCCACGTCGAGTAATCCTGCTAGTACCTAATAAATTTAATTTCGCGATTTGAACCCAGGAATATGCACAATATTAATTAGGGGCAGAGGCATAAGTACACTGACATTTATTTAAATAATTGTTGGTAAATTTATAACCTTTAACCCCATTGGGGCACACCCTGTTTTTTAACGATGAAAGTACTTCTATAATTCTGATCCAACAACTGAGCCGCATATATCTAATGCTTCTTATCAGAAGAAAAGAAGGAAGCTTAGCTACACATACAGGGAAATGCGACATCTAGCTTAGGATACATTAGGGTGAAAATGTAAAATAAGATAAAAGGAAGATAAATGAACTATAAAACATAAAGAATGAAGGAAAAAAACAAAACGTATGGAGATGGTATAGCAATTGTTTAACTAGGGAAGGTTGCTGAAACCATGTAACGTACTTTTGCTTGGTCTGGAGCAATTAAACTAGTACCCACACCAGGAAGGCTTTAAACCTTCCGATGAGGTGAGTGAGTGTATAGTAGATAATCCTCGCATTTCTTGTAAGACTAAATCTTGCAATATTTCGTAACAAAATGCTCATCAGAGAAACGAAAAACCTTTTTATAAACAACAACCATATGTATTTATTAAAGTGATATACACCGTTGGGTGCAGGTTGCTAAAAGTCAAAGTAAAGGATGTAATAATAAAGTACGGCCTGTGCAGCAGATCCAACTCACCAAGGCCTTTAACCTGACCCGCAGATCTCTAATGTTAGACGTAGAAAAAATATTCAGGAAACGTTTTTAATATTAAAATGTGTCAAAATAATGTATTGTTTTGTTTTTGTTTTGTTTTTGTTTTTTTCAGAAAAAAGATTTGAAGAATGAGGTTTTGTAGCATCAGTTTTACTAAAAAGCAAAACAAATCAGCAAACCAGCATCAAACACGTTCTCTTGTATGTTTATGCTGCGTTTATGCTTACTTGTTCTTCATCTTCACTCTCCGCTGTCGGCGTTGTTTTTATTTGTCTTCTGCTTTTGCGCATAGCCTCAGAGACAAGTTTCACTCTTTGTTTATAAAAAAGATTGGATTTACTTAATTAAGTTGATAAACCACCGCAATAGTACATTTATGAAAGACCTTGTCACTCTATATGACTATGTCAGATATGTACCAATTTTATGCCTTTCTAGATTTAATACGAACGAATAATAATAAAGTTCCAAGAATTTTCGAATGTCAATCTTTTAACAGAAAATTATGCACCTATTCAGACTTTGGAAACAAATGGCATATTAACCATGATTTTAGTTATTCATAAACTGTTTCTTGGTCAATGTATTTTTTTTAATTTTGGCCCACTTAGCCCTAAAAAGTCAGCAATATACGCCCCCCCCTGTTCGGAAGCTTATACTAAATAATATTAACGAATAATGATAGCATTGAAAGAATTTTGAAATGTTAATCTTTTTACAGAAAATTATGTACAAATTTTAATTTTGGAAATAAATGGCCTGTTCACCCTGTTTTATAGTTATTCATCCACTAATTCTTAGACAATTTATGCTTTTAAATTTTGGCTCGCGTAGCCCTAAAATGTCAGCTATATGGGACCCGTTAGAAAACTGGAAAAACCTATCTGACCTGCAAATCTCAAAGGGTTAAGAAAGAGTCCTTCATTATTGCGATCAAAATTAGTATGTCCTGGAGGTTAACTGGTTATTGTGTAACTAAATCATCTTGAAGGAGCTGTTCTTCACGAGAAAAAGGAAAAGTTAATGTTCATGGCTGCTACATGGCGACACTCAGCAACATGATCAATAAAAGATGGCAATTTCTGTTGTATTTTGTCCGATAGTCATCACATTCTATAACAAATGTTTCTGACAAAGGAGGAAGAATTGCTGTTGTTTTGAGTGGATAATATATGGAGATTTTAAATCCTCTCATAGTATTCATCATAATCCAAATGTCATTGTATCCATCTCTTTAACCCTTATATTTGAATGCCTTCTAGTCTTGATAAGTCGTGACTCAGTATAGTAAAAAAGAAGTATTTGAGAAATCAGTTGATGCGGTTCTCCAGGCTTTATAAGCTGGTGTCGAATGCTGGCACAGATTCTGACAGAAGCGAAAAGAATTACTGTTTTTGGTGTCAACCTTTATTTTGTGTGGGTGGTATGTGTAGATATTCAATTCTCTCATATAATTCAATATCATTTGACTATCAATCTATTATTATTTTTAATCTTATATTAAGTGGTTTTATAGCCTTGATAAGTGGTGACGTATTAGTAAAAAAGTACTTTATAAAATCAGTTGATGCAGCTCACAGGGGGCTTGAGGAGCTTTCTTATCATATTCATTATATCGACTTACTATATTTTTCCTCAAATGTCCGGTCTGGTCTTGCAGACATCGACAATCATGGTCCTCCATTCTTCCATGTTCTTGGTCTTTCTCATGGGCTCATTATTGGTGCCCTTTTTATTCGTTTCAAATTTATTTATGTAAACTGTCTGTGAATTTTGTGCGTTGTATTACTCTGCTCTTGTTTCTGCATATTTTGCTACTCCATAACAGTTTCTCTAGTCTCTCAGCCCTGATTATATCGCCGAAAAATTTGAACTGTCTTTCTCTGATGATATTGAGAAGGGATCTCTTGTATCCAGCCATGTCCATTACTTTTGCATTTGTTTTTCTTTTTTTCCACGAGACTTTCATGATTTTCCAGATGAATCACATCTTGAATGCTTCTAGTTGCTGTTCTGTGTCCTTGGTTAGAGCCCAGTATTCACATCCGTACAGAAGAATGAACCAATACATAGGCTCTCATAACAAGTGTCTTTGTCTTGAGGCTTATCTTACTCTTACTATATTATACACCGAATTATACTATTCGAACAAATCTATCAAGTACTGTCCAAATAAGCAATATTTTTATATCACACTAAGTGAAATTTGTTATAATCTAATAATAGTGTCTATTTCATCAATGTTTGATCGATTTGTTCGAAAAATATCGATATATAAAAATAAACGCACCTGAGTTGTCCGATAGTTATCACATTTTACGACAAATGTGTCTGACAAAGGAGGAAAAATTGAATGGGCAGTAAGTACAGAGTTCAAATCCTCTCATTATATTCATCATCATTAAAATGTCAATCTATCCACTTCATTAACTCTATATCCTCGAGTAGCTTCTAGTCTTAATATGTTATATCTTAGTAAAGAAGGGGACGTTTTCGGATATTGCGGCAATTATATTTTCGTTTCATTTATTACATTTATTTATTTATTTTTTATTTTTTTAGGTTGTTCCGTTTATTCTTGAGTTTCTACTTTTCTTTTTTTGTTTTCAGACTGTTTTTCTACTTCTTTTATCATTAGAAAAATGTTACCTCTTTGCTTCATCGCCTTTTCTTTTTCATTCATTTTTCTTCCCTTTTTTTCTTCTTTATCTTTCTGCTCAATATATTTTTTTATTAATTTTTGTGTTTGCGTCTTTATTTCATTCTTTCATCCTCATCTTTATTAATTTTGATTTTGTATTATTTTATTTTATGAAAATCGCTCGGGATAAGGCATAAAGCCACTTGATGTAAAAGGCTAACAAGAACAATGATTATCACAAAGATAGGAGATTGCCATTGAACTTAGGCTTTAAAAGACCAAATCTGTAGGTAGGAGAAAGACGGTTAGCAGCAAAAAAGTTCCAGAATTTTGCAGTCCTTAGAAAGAAGCTACTGGAACAATAAGCTGTATCACAATGAGGTATTAAAATAGCAAATTGATGAAGGCTACTAGATCAACGAATCAAATGAGCTGGAACAAAGGAAGCTGAGAATAGAAATCTATTTCAATGTTGTTTCTTTTTTATGTTCTTTTTTTTTCTTCTGTTACTTTCTGTTTTCGTCTCTTTAATCACATTTTCTTTACTTTGAATATTTTTGCATCTTTGTTTTTATTTATATTTTTTCTCCTTCTTTTTCATTTTGGTCTTTATTCCTTTTTTTCGTCTTCTTTATTTCATGCTTTTATTTTTTCCTCTTTTTCCTTTATTGCTTTTTCGTCAATATTAATTTTTTTCTTTCTATTTCTTTCTTTACCTTTCTTTTTTTCTTTCTATTTTCTTCTTCATTTGGTTTTTTTGTTTTCTTTCATTCTTTACTTCCTTAAGTTTTTGTCGTTTTCTCCCTTTATTCTTTCATTTTTCTTTCATTTTTCTTTATTACTTTCTTTTTTATTTCATGACTTAATTTTCTTTAATTTTTCTGTTCTTCCTTCTTTCTTTCGTTTCTTTTTCTTTTATTCGTCACCAATATTTCATAACCTTTTTTTTTTCATTTTTCTTCTTTTTTTCCATTTCACTTTATTTCTTACATTTCCTTCTATTTTTCTTCTCTTTTCCTTTCCTTCTTTTTTTTCTCTTTCGTTATTTAATCACCACCATCCGCTTATTTAATTCTATTTATCTTTTTCTTTCCTTCCTTTTTTCTTTGCCTTCACTCACCCCCACCCTTCCTTATATTCCCTTGAATTACACTTTCTTTACAAGAAAAAAAGGTTCCATTTTATTTTCCTGTTTTCCTTTTTCTCAGACGATTTTCTTTTAAAAGAAAGTCTGCGATTTTCAGGCCATCGGGTTATCACATCCGCCCAACTCACAACTGATACCAACGGCCCTAACTAATTGTAAACAATTCAAGTTTATCACCATGCCCCTTCCTCTCTCCGTTTCCTTCCTTTACCAACCCTTTACAACCGGAACCACAACATTTCTATAACAGTTAACCGTTTTTCCTTCATTTCGTTCTTTTCTCGAATATTACTTATTCATGTGGGAATGTATCTCGATATTGAATACAAACTACAGAACCTAAATTCTTCATACACACTTAATAACTAAGATTGAATGTGTGTGTGTGTGTGTGTGTGTGTGTGTGTGTGTGTGTGTGTGTGTGTGTTAGATTCAACCATTTGTTTTTTTTTGTAGGCTGTCCGTCCTAGTATTTAAATAAGATGTTCTGTCCGTCGGTCTATAAATCATGCTTAATTGTAAAATAGCATTTTTCAAATGAAATCATAGATTTTTTATCAGAGACCTTGTTGCTGCACTTGAAAACTTATATCTACTGCAATAATATATGCTCCTTTAATTTTCATATCTTTGTTAATATTTATAAAGAACGAACATACACAACACTGTCCATATCCATTGGAGGAGATAATGCCTAGTAGGATTGTATCATGACGAACGAACATATACTACGCTACTCCTTAAGGGAGGAGGTAATGCGTTAAAATGGTCTAATGAAACAAGATATATACTGGACTACGTTCCCTCAAAAAGGAGGAGATAATGCCTGGGAAGATTGTGTCATGACAAGAGAAAAGATACTATATTATACACCCCATCCAAAAAATCGGAAGGGATGAGTTAAGTTCTGGGAGGTTGGTGTCACGAAAACCGATGCTACAGTACGCTTCTAAATTACAGTATGCTTCTAAATTACAGTACGCTTCTAAATTAATCCTTGAAAGAATAGCGAGAGTTACGCCTTCAGACAGACCGATACGTAATATCCATTAAATAATAAATAAAATTAGTAATGCCATTAGAAGTGGAGTTTTATCTTCAAACGGAGACAAAGTCTATTTTTGATTGATTTATATAAAGTTATCTGTTCATGTTTATATATTTGTGTGTATATGATGAAGTTAAGCAACGTTGAGCCTGGTCAGTATTAAATGGGTGACCATTTGGGACTTTCAGGTGCTGTATATATATTTTTTTTACACAGTGATCACCACTTATCAAGGCCCGGAAGCCACTCAGGGATTATTGCAAGTACATTACATTAGTGTGGAGATTTGATGAAGTGTTTACTTAAGGGGGTGGTTCATTAGGAATTTGTTAACGTTGGACTTGAACACATCCAAGTTGCAGTCCGGTGGGAAGCAGGCAGACGGAACAGAGTTCCACAGGCGTGCAGTTCTAAAAAAGAAGCTTTGTTCATGGAATCCACGTTTTGATTTAGGCACAGATATAGAGTGGGGGAAATTTTTCACAGTGGATTCAGCTAGACGGGTGTTTTTCGTGAAAGATTGGCGAAGGGGGGACCAGAGATTGGAGTTCAGACGAGCACCTGCCATGAAAATAACGATAAAACAAGGATAGGCTCGCAACGTCTCTTCTGTGGGAGAGGGGTTTCAGGGTAGAGAAAAGGGCATCCCTCCCTAAGCCACGAAATCTATTTTGTACTCTGTCAAGGCAGGATAGGCTGTTTTTAGCAGCTCCTGCCCAGATATGGCAACAGTATTCCATCCTTGGAATACTGTTCTTTTATATAGATAGAGAATTGCATCAGTAGTGAGATATCTTCTGGAGCGGTAGAAGGATCCCACCATCTTTCCAGCGACCTTGGCAACAGACTTGATGTACGTGTTCCATTTCAGATCAGGAGTAAAGGTCAAACCCAGAAGCTTGTCAAAACACGGGGCCTCACCCAGACGCGAGCCATCCATCACAATTGATGCCAGCTGGGGATCAGAGCGTTGATGATGTAAGGATAGGAGTTTGGTTTTGGATGCATTAAAGGTAACCAGCCACGTCTTCTCCCACTGAACCACGCGCTCGAGATCAGAGGAGAGAGAATCATGTATGTGCTATCCGCTAATTTCCACATAATTTCCAGCTGTCCTAGACTTCTTCTTGCCATTGGATTCAAACAATACCAATTCAGGAGAGACGTGGTTATAGATTGCGCAACTCTTGCCTCACAATTACACACGCAGCTGCCCCTACAGGAGTATCCTTTGTTGTTCGAGGCTGGACGAAGGCATCGATATGATTCACTCCAAAATTAATCGATCATAATGAATTCTGGAACACAATTGATATGTGTAAGTGGTGGTAATATGAGCCATATTTAGTTCTAGTTTTATGCAAAAAAGAGGTCGAAGCTCTTCACAAAAAAATTAGATAACCCCTAATTTGTGATATTTTATAATCGATATTAGACATAAATTAATAAATGTTCCCCAAATTTCAGTTTCTTTAGAGTATTTTTAGGGTCATAATATGGTCCTAAGCTTTATTTGAAAATTTGGATATTTCAGATTTGCATTAAATTTGATTCGTAGTCATTAGATACCAATCCAACAAAATTACTTGAATTTTCATTTCTTCGTTTTTTTTATACAACAAGCTAAGTCGTGTTCCGGCATTGTCCGGGGAAAAAGATTACCTTAAGGAATTTCATGTTTCAATCTTGAACTATGTAACTATTTGCTGCTTGAACGCAGATTTCATGATGTTGATGTAAACCGGACCCATAGGGAAATGCATCATTGAAAATTCGAACTTAATGATAGATTTTTTCGAAAAACGGGTCCTTAAAATTTATTTTTGCGAGACAAAGTAAAGCAATCGGAAATCAAAATAATTACGTTATTTTCCTTCTTTCTATTTAAATTTATATGACGATTATTCTGATCGTGGTTTTTATATTTACAACGGTTCGGTCAATGCAATTCCCAACCTTCTTCAAGTACATGTCAATAAACATGAAAATATTGAAGCGTGTTTAATTAATTTATTTTTTATTTTATTTTTATTTTTTATTTTTCTTCCTTTGAAGATTGTAATGCTGGGTATGGGGCAGCCAAAACAGCTGCCAACATTGCCCCGCTTTTTTATTGAAACCAACCGAGAGCTCTTTTTAGTATCCTCGCTGTTCCCTTAAGTGCAATTGTCTGAATCTCTTTTGCACTTGGTTCACCTGGAATATTAGTTAGGTTGGACTTCAGAATACGTCACTATGTTATAAAGTAAATAAAACAAGTCTTGTCTGTTTTGGCGGGAGGAGATATTCTAAACCAACGCACCTGTGTTACCCTTGCAAATCTTTTTTTAACTCAATAAATACCCGAACCTAAGTCTTAAACTATTTAATAATTTTATGCTTATGGCCAACGCAGACTCCACGATGTTAATATAAAATATTTGAAAATAAATAAAAGAAGTTGTGTCTTCTATTTTGAGTGATTCTTGTCACGAAAAAAAAAAAAATGAATACAGCCTTCGTTCAGATGCATATCAATACGCATAAAAATAATCCCTCTCCACGAGTGAAAAATTTACTTTCACCATGAATAATGTTTGTGCAAAATTTTCCAACAAAAAAAAACAAGGTTTAGTTATTGAGAAAAATGCGAACAAACGAATGGACAAACGATTGGGGGGGGCAATTTTACCCCTATAATGCCCCTTAAAATTGTGGCAACTAGAGTTATTCCGGAAAATCTGTTCTGGCAAAATTTTTACTTTCACCATGTCTAATGTTTGTGCAAAATTAAAAAAAGAATCCAAGACGTGGTTATTGAGAAAAGTCCGAACAAACGAACAGACGAACAGACGAACAGACGAATGAACGAATGAGAGTGAATTATAAGGTCCAATACCTCCTTTTTGGAGAGCCAATAAATGAAGTGCAGCAAAAAAAAGAGCTTAAAAAATCTTAGCGGACATTCGATTTATATTATTTGGACAAAAGAACGTTTACCGCTAAAAAATAGAATCTGAAACGTAATGTAGTATTTTCGAATAAAATCGAGTTCTACATTAGAAAAATGGGTAATTTGAATAAGTAGTTGAATTTCTGTAGAGTAGTCCGATAATAATATTTTTGGTTAAATATATCGCATGATGTTGAAAAGGCGATATAAACGTAAATCAAAAGAAATTAATATTTATAATAATGTTTACATATTCATCAACATTTCGTCTTTATTTCGTGATTTTCTCAAAATAGCTAATTTGAAGAAAAACATAAAAGTCAATATTTGAAAAAAAACAAAAAAAACGCGATGTGTCTATCACGTGAAAAGAATGTTTTTGTGCTATTTTTTCGAACCAAGCACAGACGTTAGAATTCTAGCTATGTTGTGGATTTATACACAGGAATTAATACAGTTATTTTATTTATTTTTATTAGGAATACTGATTTTGTGTACACATTTTGAAAGTCTAAGCAATCCCTGTCATGGACATGCGTCAGAAGCAGGGATGCATCATTAGATTTCTGGCATAAGTACATTGATAATAGTATTGACTATGTAGAAAAATGAATTCTAGAGTACAACTGGTCGCTCGTCGTAATGTTACCACTTCAGTCCTCGTAGCTCTTCAACTTTTCAGTAAAAAAAGGAGGCTTTACATTTGGAACGACCATCGTCTATGTATATAATCAAGTGACACGTCTTTTGTCGTTTTTTGATTCATCTGCGTGACCGAAGCTTCGAAACCTGATCACCTGATAGTTTCTGACGGTAGCTATTGCCTTCGAATGTTGAATCACATCGGCCGACGAACGCATTGTTATTTTTACTGGATGAAAATATATCATTTATATAAATTTAGTCATTTGCTAGCATATTTTACGATACTGATAATCGATAGGACTCAATTCACGTTAAGGACAATATTTCTTTACGCTAAGTGAAAGCCATCATTCTCGCCACTAGAGGGCTTCATCGATAAAGCATATATATATATATATATATATATATATATATATATATATATATATATATATATATATATATATATATAAATTTTGTTTTTGAAAATTTATCCAAATTTTCAATAAACCTTTATATATATATATATATATATATATATATATATATATATATATATATATATATATATATTCATTCCTGTGGAAATATTTTTATTCACTTATATCTCCTTTTTATATATACCAATCTTTATTTAAGAAGCTCAATGTATTACAAAGCATATAATGAATAAATGACAAAAGTCTATATTCTAAATTTCATGATTTTGACCATCTTACAATTTATTCCTTTAATTCAGTTGACATTTACACTTTTTGACATTTACACTTTTTGACATTTACACTTTTTGACGTTTACACTTTTTGGCAGTATCTGTTTCGTAGTACCAAATCATTCACTTAATTATTATATTAATCAATGAATCTACATTGCCCGTAACTCATTAGAAGAAATAGAAACTATCAATCCACCAAAAGGAACTAAAATGCGTTTGGCCATGATTAAAAATCTGAGAATTTGAAGGAAAGGTGCAATTACCTTATTATTTGCTTAGATTACGCCATTTGAACTTAGAATTAAAGTCATTAAAACCCAAATTATATACTACAAGATATGTTCTATTTAGTAATTAATAAATTTATCATTTATGATTAATATATCCATATCTACCCAAACACCATCAACGAATATAATATATTATACCCACTGAATTTACACGAAACTTTTTACAAAAAAAAGTATATATATATATATATATATATATATATATATATATATATATATATATATATATATATATATATATTTATTCGATTTTCGGTTGTATATTATGTTTTATCTGAATTTACATCCATACGTAATTTAGTTCTTATTACTGTTTTAATTAAATTTATTATTACATGAATTATTATTTTTATAGTCCATAATTCTATTCCTATACTCTTATTAAATTGCAATATACGAATTCTCTAATAT
>NC_136496.1:131499568-131614568 GCF_053919585.1 Euprymna scolopes | reverse complement strand
ACGAACTCTCACGAGAATGAAACGCGGAATATTCTGTATAGCTTAATTGTCATATATATTTTCATAATTTACTACCTAGTTCTAATTATGTATTGAGCACTGCTGAAGTAAATACTGAAAAAATTACGCATAAAATTATATTTTCGTATATTAATTTATGTGATTAAATGAAGTAATCATATATGTATGTAAATATATATGTATATGTATATATATATATATATATATATATATATATATATAGAGAGAGAGAGAGAGAGAGAGAGAGAGAGAGAAAGAGAGACAGGCAGGATTGAATGTTTGTTCACATCATTTCTGCATGTTGGTAGAATCGGAGAAACCGACAGAGGGATTCAGAAACAAACGGATGATCGAGGAGAGAATCTATGAGAGTAAAAATACAATTCGACATCTAGAGACGCTTGCAGAGAAGGGGTTTGACTTTGTTGCTAGTCAGGTGTGTAGAGGATTTACGATGAAGGGATACAAATGCTGTCATAAAAACTTCGCAAGTTCCATTCATTTCTTTTTAATTTAGCATTCTGTACTGTTTACAAAACCGAATTAAATCAAACATGGTTTATTATATTTCCTATAACTTCTACTTTCTATGTTCCTAATTTTATAAAACTTGTAAAGTACGTTCTGAATCGAGGGTAAATTTGAAAATGTTATCGTTTCTACTCTTTGATCCTGTGAAAATAAATAGAAAATAATGTATTACACTAATTTTCAGATCACCTGTGTACCGAATTTCAGTAAAGATGCTGGCGAGTAGTTTCTCTTCCTATACATGCAGACAAACAGGTTTTCATATTATGTATAAGCTGGAACGACATGGCGTTTCTTTTAAATCGCATGAAATAATTTCGGTGTTTTTGTAATTCCTAAATTTATTAATTATCTACTTTATGAGCACCAGAGGTCTATATAGAAATAAGCAAAAAGTATGCATTTAATTTAGAATTTAATTAATTAATTTTCTGCTCAAAATAAGTTTTTCTATCCGAATATTTCTAATTAATTCTTTTTTAGTATCAAGGTTTAGTGCATAAAATAAAATTACCTTCGAATCTGCAGTGTACATAGAAACATATACAAAAATTAAATAAAAATGGAAAGATTTAAAATAATCAAACCATAAAAATGGTGCTTATGCAAATAAGTTACTGTACTATTTTTGTAATAGTATTTTCAGGTTAAATTGAAGTTTTACGATGCCTGTTTTTTTTTATTTAAATTGTTAAGTAAAAGTACTGGTTTCCAAATAATTGTGTTACTTCAGCACAGTAACTTCTCTGCATAAGTATCACAAAAATTCCTATTATTCGATACAGCTATATATATATATATATATATATATATATATATATATATATATATATATATATATATATATAGTCATCCACATACAGTACTGTTTCGCAGTTTCACAGCTCATCAGTACGGCTAGACAGGCAACTGCCTCAAGCCAGGATAGAAACCTGACCTCCCAAATGACAGTCAAGGCTATTCACCATTACGCTATACGGCTGCTACTGTGGTGCGGGGGGGGGAATGAATTTAACGATGTTTAATTTTGACACACACACACACACACACACACACACACATATATATATATATATATATATATGAATGACTACTTCATTTAATCGCATAAATTAATATAGAAAGATATAATTTTATGCGTAACTTTTCAGTATTTACTTCAACAGTGCTCAATACATAGGTAGAGTTAGGTAGTAAGGTATGAAAATATTTATGGCAATTAAGCTACACAAAATAGTACACGTTTCATTCTCGTGAAAATTCGTCAGGCTTATGCTTTTATATATATATATATATATATATATATATATATATATATATATATATATATTAAGTAATGTGATTGATAATTTATAATTACTTAATACACATTACTTAATATTGAATTAGCTCTAGGACATTTAACTATCGAGCTTATTATATATCTAAATTACAACGAGCACTTTCTCTTTCCTGTATTTTAATTAAACTAGTAATTTCACTGTTACATTAAAATACACTCAGCTCTTTAGACTATTGTTCTAATCTCCTTTAAATTTATATATATATATATATACTTTTAATTTGTGTGGGCGATCGAAAAAAATACAATTGTGAATTACTTAAGACCTCTATTCAGTCATGGCTGACAGAACAAGAACATACTACCCTCGTGAAGTAAATAAAGGGTTCTGCTCGAAATTCCGTCCAAATTCCCGAGTTCGACAGAAATATTACCGAGTTTTACAATATACACCTGAGGAAGGTCGGAGGTTACATTGACCGAAACGTTGTGAAAATCGCACTCAAGATGAGAACAGTAGTCCGATGAATCCAAATAATACGAATAACCAATCCTCATCTCAAAAATTCATAAACGTCATAACATTTTAAATTCACTTACCCTCACATTTACCTTTATTATTTGAAATTTTAAACTCATATTCAACATGTTTAAATGTTGCAATTACACTAACAGGTAATATATGTCAAGCTTCACATCCTCAATACCGTATGTTAAATTTATAGTTTAATATATTTTAACGTATGCAAAATAAAATTATTAACATTTAATTAATGTAAAAAATTTATACTAAACTATTTCATGGTCAAATTAAATCCATAGATATATCTGATTGTAACTAATGATTTTATATCTATTTTTCAATTATCACATTTGGCTTATTTATTTGAGTCAACGCACTAATTATATAATAATTTCTTATTTTAACTAATTAAATGAGTATTTAAATCAACACACGAAAATTTAATTCTACTTTTGTATTATGATTATTAAAAATTCTATTTTTACTTTATTGTATTATGATTATTAAAAATTCTACACTCATCCATTTACGTTTTATTTAG
Source organism: Euprymna scolopes (assembly GCF_053919585.1). Classification (NCBI taxonomy): domain Eukaryota; kingdom Metazoa; phylum Mollusca; class Cephalopoda; order Sepiida; family Sepiolidae; genus Euprymna; species Euprymna scolopes. The sequence continues at coordinate 131,611,670 of NC_136496.1, read as the reverse complement.
TTCCATGACTTATATATATATATATATATATATATATATATATATATATATATAAAGAAAAGAGAGAGAGAAAGTGTGTGTGTGTGTGTGTGTGTGAGAGAGAGAGAGAGAGAGCGACAGTAGTGGTGATATTGAATCTTCTTGGAAGATGCCTCTTTGTATGTTAATTTCTGCTAGAAATTCCGTCCAAATTCCCGAGTTCGACGCAAACATTCCTGATTTCGACAAGATACACCCGAGGATGGTCGGAGGTTACATCAATGCAATAGATAGGTAGATAGATAGATAGATAGATAGATAGATAGATAGATGGATAGATAGAGAATAGATAGATAGATAGAATGATTGATAGATAGATAGATAGATAGATAGATAGATAGATAGATTATAAATAATACATTAATAAAATAGAAAATGTTTCAGTAGTGGATATCAAAATGAATACAATTTATTAATAGGAATACTTAAATTTTAGTGGTTATTGCTACTTCTCTATCAATTTTCGAATTTTGTAATCCTGCCCATTTTATTTTCTTTTGATGGATTTATAGTTGCTTTTTTTCTGATGAGTTAAGGGCGCAGTAGATTAATTGATTGATATAATAATAAAATAAATGATTTTGCGCTAGGAAACAGTTGCTGTCAAGAATTGTGAATGTCAACGTAATTAAAAGAATAAATAATAAGAAGGTCAACATTATGAAATTTGGAGTAAAGACTTTTGTCAGTTGTTCGTTATATGATCTGTAACTACATAAGGTTTAGTATATAAAAAAGGTGAAATATAATTGAAAAAAAAATCATATTCCCACAGATATATATATATATATATATTATTATTATTATTATTATTATTATTATTATTATTATTATTATTATTATTATTATTATTATTATTCACTATAATAATTATTAAATACCTACAAACACTCGTGTTCCATCCTTTCAGGAATCATCAGTGCAGTATATATATATATATATATATATATATATATATATATATATATATATATATATATGATGGCAGCAAATTCACTTTCAAACATTGCCATCACTCGATATAGCAGAAAAAAAGAAGGTATATCATTGAATGCTTTGCCGCTTTAGGCTACAGCCAGCTTTTTTGCTATAAAGATACACGAGATGGTAAAAAGTGTATCTAATTTATATCGAGCAATGCCTGTGCGTGAGGATTGTTAGAGTGGGGAAAGACTTTGCACCGAGACAATCCCACTCTCTAAACAACTGTCACATTGATCCAAAAAGGAGAGCAAGTCAACATCATTGGATGTAGCAGTCATCGCAGGTTTTATATCAGAGTTTTCCTTCTCCTAGGGAGGTTGCCTTCACTACGGCTTACAGAGCCCTCTCCACCCATGTCATTTGATCCATGACTGGAACTTAGGTTGCTGGGCACCGGAGCATATTCCACACGCCGGTGGGTCATATATGCCGCAGCTTACAGGGCCTAAGCTCCTCTCTCTCTCTCTCTCTCTCTCTCTCTCTCTCTATATATATATATATATATATATATATATATATATATATATATATATATATATATATATATATATATATATATATATGTGGCAATGGTATGGATCGACTACAAAAAAACGTCCGACAGGACCCTCTACGCATGGATAAAAGAATGCTCAAAAATGTATAAAATACCAAGCAGGATCATCAACGTGCTTGAAAACACAATGAGGACATGGAGACTGGCACTGACAGCTGATGGACAGCACATGACAGAAATTAAAATACAAAGAGGCATCTTCCAAGAAGATTCATTATCACCACTACGGTTCATCATAGACATGATGCTCCTGAACAATATACTGAGAAAGTGCCAAGCCGGATACAAGTTCTCTAATATAGAGGGGAAAAATGAAACACCTGATGTACATGGACGACCCAAAACTTTTTGCAAGGACCGAAAAAGAAACTAGAGACACTAATAAACATTACCAGGATCTTCAGCCAGGATATGTGTTGGTATGATGAAGTTGCGCACTACTAATTATAAGAAAGGGAAAACTGGACACGATAAAAGGCATGGAACTACTCAATTAAACGGAGATAAGAGCACTAGGGGGACAAGACGCCTATAAATATTTGTGAGTTCTGGAAGCAGACACCATCGAAGCAATAGAAATGAAAGAATTAAAAAGGAATACCCCAGGACACAAAACCCCCTGGAAACAAACTTATATAGCAGAAACCTAATAAAAGGTATAAATACATGGGCAATATCACTAGTAAGATACTCACAGTTTGGACTAAAGAAGAACTGAGACAGCTCGATCAGGAGATCAGGAAACTCCTGGCCATGTACAATGCACTACACCCAAAAGACGATGTTGACCGACTCTACGTGAAAAAGAAACACGGTGGGAGAGAACTGGTATAGAAGACTGTGTGAGTGACAGAAAAAAAGAACTAGAATAATACAAAACATTGAAAGGATAATTATGGCAGCGAGAGACACTGAACAAATCAGCAAAACGGAAAACAGAGCGATAAAGAATAAGGCAAGAGAAGAAAAATAGGAAGAGAAACAACTACATGGAAGATTCATAAGGATTGCATAAGATGAGAATAACGAAAACAGTTGGACATGGATGCGAGAAGGGCACGTAAACCGGGAAATGGAATCCCTAATAACTGCATCACAAGATAACTCGATAAGAACCAACCACATCAAAGCAAAGCTTGACAAAACACAAGAAAACAGCAAATGCAGACGGTCGGCAAAGAGACCAAAGGATAAACCATATATTAAGTGAATGCAGCAAACTGGCCCAAAAGGAATACAAGAACATACACGACCAAGTGGGAAGTGCAATACATTGGGAATTATGCAAACAACTGCATCTCGAACGCACATACAAAATCCGGCATCCGTACTTGAAACTGAGAACCACAAAATCCTATGGGACATGGAAATGCAAACAGATAAACTCATTCAAGCAAGAAGACTGGATGTCGTAATAATTAACAAGAAAGAAAAGTCCTGCTAAATCGTAAACTTTGCTGTCCCAGCTGACCACTGAGTGAATATCAAAGAAAAGGAGAAACGAAGCAAATACACAGAGTTATCCAGAGAGCTGAAAGGGGTATGAATGATGAAGAAAATTAAAATAATACGTATAATAGTAAGAGCACTGGGAACAATTCTGAAAAACTTTTTAGAAGATTTGCTGGAAAGATACAACGAATAACAATAATGAAAATAGCTGAAATATTAAGGAAACCCCTTGAATGCGGAGACTAATACACATGAGCCACATGGGCGACCAGACAAACTGCAGCAGAAGCCAAACATAAAGAATCGTTACATGGAAGCAAGAACATTGAAGTTGCATACCTACAAATTCGCTATCCTCTCTCATATCCCCTCCCATTGCCCCATCACCGCCTCCAAAGAGTGATGCCAAATAGTCGAGAAGGGTCAAGGCGAATGGAATGACCGAGGAGAGAGCGCTAATCAGACTTCTGCTGGACAAGTGCGAAGAGAACTGGGACATGAGGTGGAGAGAACTGGAAATCCGGGGAGACTTGTTGTCACTCAGCTCCCAGGGAATACTAAAGGTTGTTTTCAAAGAGAGGCCTTTAATGATCTGTGTGGAAGCTCCTTGTGAGCTGCTGCTGCTGCTGCTGCTGCTGCTGCTAATAATAATAATAATAATAATAATAATAATAATAATAGTAATAGTAATAATAGTAATAGTAGTAATAATAATAATAATAATAATAATTATTATTATTATTATTATATTATTATTATTATATTATAATAATAATAATAATAATAATAATAATAATAATAATAATAATAATAATAAATGATGTTGCATTTAGGCTGTACTTAAAACTAAAATATGCCTTTTCGGTCTTCTGGCTAGGGTCCAAGGGTAGTGTGCGTTCTGTCTAAAAATGTTATAGTGATATCGTGGGGTTTTCGTTAACACTGGATGTCTATACAATAGAAATATATCTCAGACTCCTATAACAATATTGGAGATAGACCGCAATAACCAGACATATTCTGACACTACATTAACCAGATTACTTAGATAAATGATTTTACAATTTTCACAAAAGGGATACAATAATATCGCAGGGTCTCCATTTACGTTGAACGTCCATTGAATGCCCAGCAGAAATATATTACATATGAAAGATGCCATAGTGGAATTTCTACAGGTTCCGCTAATATTAATTAATTAGACATTGCTTGAAAATAAGTATACAAATGAGATATAGATTTTGATTATAATGTTTTCTGTCGGTGTATATAGCATATTTGACATGTATCATTGAATTAAGTAAACCAAAGGTGTTTTGATATAATTATAGTTCGGATGAATGAAAAAAAAACGTTTGCATTTATTTATTTATATGAGAAAAATAAATCTTATCAGGCTGGATATTCTATTAGGAATAAACATTTTTGTATGGTTATACAGTGTTTGTGAGATTTTTTTTTTCTTATTTATATTAGGTATGTATCCGTATGTTTTTAATTTTTGTGCCTGGTAAATATTGTACATTTATTTTTATTTCGTTTTTTCTTTCTTCTTTATTAAATTTTTGTTATTGTTTAACTAAGCAATTTCTTTAGGAAAGAGTGTTCTTTTTTGATTAGATCGTAACAGTAAGATTTCATCACTATGATATCTTTTTAGCATATTATTATTAATTGAACCCATTATGATAAAACTATAACAAACTTTGTTATTTTGTAAATGTTGCTTTAATCTTTCTTATTCATAAAATTATCACATCTAAAGTGCTTCTAAAATTTACAATCATTTAAAAAGATTTACTAAGAAGTTTAAACTTAGAAATTACTTTCTATTTGACAGTTTGAATGCTTCCAAATGTCATTCAAATTTTGCCACAAAATAATACATTCTTTTTTTTCTCCAATTTTAATAAGAATAAATTGTCTGAAATTTGTACAAAAAAAATTAAATGCAATATATTGGATTTTATTTCGTAATTAAACTATTTTTCTAATGGTACGTTTTTATGGGATGTTTTTAATGAGATGTTTAAATTATATATTTTTAATGTAACGTTATTTCTAATAGTACATTTTTATTGTGTGTTTTAATGGTACGTTTTTAATTGTATGTTTTTAATTCAATGTTTTTATGGTACATTTTTAATTCAATGTTTTTATGGTACATTTTTAATTGTACATTTTAATAATGTTTTAATGGTAGGTTTTTAATTGTATGTTTTTAATGAAAAAATTTCCTTGGTACGTTTTAATTGTACGTTTTCAATTGTATGTTTTAATTGATTTTTTAAATTGTACATTTTTGTTTGTACGGTGTTAATTGTATGTTTATACTTGCATATCTTAATGTAATGTTTTTTATGGAATGTTTTTAATCGCCCGTATTTCATTTTGTTTTTAATGATATTTAATGGAACATTTTTAATTGTATGTTTTAATGAAATGTTCTTAATAGAATTTGTTTATGCAATTTTTATGGGATATTTTAATTGGATGTTTTAATAAGGTGTACTTAAATTTCGTTTCATTTTGAGTTATTTATTATTTATATTTAAACACATCCATTAATATTCATCATTCAATTAATCTTCACCATTCAACTGAGAGTACATCAATCTCATTAACTCTTATTCTCGACTGGCTTTTGGCCTTAAGGGGTGGTTACTTTTTTGTAAAACGTATAGAAAATAAAAATGAATATGTAACTCAGAAAGACTGCGAGAAACATATGCACGTTCACACATAAAATTATATATATATATATATATATATATATATATATATATATATATATATATATATATATATATATATATATATAGTAAGTTATGATTACTTATATTGTCATCGAAATCGCTGAAATCGCCTGTTTTTCAGTTAAATCCATTGATTTCCTGTGGGACCCATCGCGGTTCAATGGGAGGAAACGTCACATGTCTCCTACTATTGTTGATATTATAAATTATTGTTTATATGTATATACTATCTGGAATTAAAGTTTAAAAATTAAAAGTCAAGTATCATGCGTTAATTGTGCTTTAAGCAAAAACATTCATTTCGAGAACGCCTCTGTCATATCAAAGAATCTACTGTTGATTTTATATGTTGGGCCTTTCTGCTTGTGTGGTAATAAAACTTCTTAAATGCACTTATGATATAAAACTGTATAAGGTGTTAACTTTAGTCAAATAGCCTTCTTTAATCTTATATTTTCGATTATCGATACTTATCGAAGACATTCTGATATAAAATCTAATAAAATCTGTCTAAGAACACTGTCAGATTCATCAAGTACATTTGTGTGAAATTCCATAAAATCTACGCAGAGTCCATAGGAAACGCACTCAAATACAAAAAGTTCATTTGATAGTATAGTATAGTATAATAATAATTATATATTAGTATATAATTCACTGGTTTTGCCGGTTTGCTATTAATCAAGTTCACTACTTGAAATAGTTGAAGCATTATTTTTAAAATAATAAATTTTTCATTCATAATTTTGCTGCAAATACGAAACAAAATCGTTCACATCTATTCATATAGACAGATAAACATTAAAATTTTGATAATTTCGGTACAAATTTATCTTTTAAATGTGATTGTAAAGAAAGGAGGGAAAAAATAAATCAATTTGCCTTTTCATTTGTAGTTTTAAAATACATCTTAATTGTTGAATATCAAATCGACCACTTACAAGAAAAAAATCATTTTAACACAAATGCTAAATGTCCAGGAAATAAAATAGTATTGCGAAGAAGAGCAATTTATTCAATTAAAATTAAAGCAATTTTAAAATGAAAACACTTTCCGGTATGTAGGTACCTCTTAAATGAATCGGGGGGTTTTGCTGCAAGCCCATTGTAGCAGTGTCAGAAATTTCGTGAAAACTATTGAATAACTCCACCCGCTATCTTTCGAAGCTTATAACTCCTCGAAAAATGTAATTCAAGCCCTAATTTTGTTTCAGTTAAAGGAGCAAGGACCAAGGTTTCATTAAAAAAAAAAAAACAGAAAAAAACAACGTGTTTTTATTTTTAAAAGGTTTTAAACTTCGGACTTTACAAGTAAATTTCTAAAAAAACACTACTTTTTTGTTTTAAATTTGAATATATTATTTATTGATCCTTTATCTCCAATTTGTGATATATAAAACTTTTGTACATAAATTAATTATTTACTTTTTAATAGACATTTGAAAATGGGGGGGGGCGTGAATAAAAAAAATCGTTTGTCTAAAATATTATATTCGGTTTATTGGAAAGAGCATAAAATTTCACATTGACTCTGAAAATATCGTAAAAATAGAATCAATAGAAAAATTTTGATAGTTTAAAAGTTTAAAAATTGAAAAATACTGAACTCGTAACATTCAATTAATTTCATTACTATTTTTTTAAAAATATTTCTATTACGTTTTATACAACTTTAATAGTTTATTTTGGAAGTATAATCCATAAAGAAAATAAACAACCCATTTTTAAAAGAGAAATTACGAGTTTTTTTTATATTTTATTTGCAGTTTCGTGTTAGAGGTGTAAAAAATTCCTACAAAAATTCTGATACACCTAGCCCATTGGGTCAGGCGGTGTTTTGACTGAAGATGTACAAGTGCACTAAGTTCATCCGAGCACATTCCGTGGAAATATTCGTAAAACAAACACATGGATACAACACCTTAGTGGTGTGACAGGGAGTGTTCTTAACTTAGTTGCATGAATACCAGGCTTGTTATAAGTTTCGCCTTGTATGTAACTCAAACATGAGCATGCCGGCACCTGGCAATTCGTTGACTGTTTAATATCCGCCCGCGTAACGAGAGGGAGAATATAGTCTTTATTAGTTGCGTGTCGAACAAGTTGCCGTCCGTTTCTTTCGGGAGGAAGGCAAACCAATATCCCCCCCCCCCCGAGTTCGTTTTCATTCTCGAGATTCGACAGACCCCCACTACAGACAAACTACACCCCTTTTCCAAAGTTCGCAATGATCGCTACGGCGGCAGTCGTGATGTTATCACTACATGCGAACGCGAACAAACTAGCAGCTATAAAACACTCTTTACTAAGAGCCATATGCTCGCAACAGACTCTCCATTGGCAAAAAGGACAAAAAAGCACACGCACCCACACTTACATACACACACGCGCATATACACATAATGACATTTTCATGGGTTTATCGCACCATAGACCCATGTCATATTTTTTATTTTATTTTATACTTGCAAGGCTACTCGGCATTGTCCGGGACAAAAGTTCCTCATCTTTTTCGCTTGTCTCATTCCCACGCTAATCTTTCTTCTTTACCCAGCTTATTCCTTTTTCTGGACAAACACAACTCAAGTCAATATAAGAAATAACTGGAAAAAAAAATAAAAAGAATAAGAGTTGCTTCCCTTTAGTTAGCGTTTGAAAAACAGACTACAAACTAGCGTTAAAAATGTGTGTACGTGATGATAATATTAAATAGTATAAATGACCATTTGACCACAAAATATTAATATATTAAATATACATTTGTTTGTAAATAAACTTATGGGTTGAGCACTGTAAGAGACGGGGGTGGATTTATACACACTCGAGGAGAAATATTTACGGCACTGATTCGTGGTTCGATGCTTAGAACAGCCGACTGTCAATTCGACGGTTGTAGATTCGATCCACGGCTGGGGAAAGGTGTATCTCTAGCCGCATTGATGAGTTGTGCTACAAAGAAACAGTGCTGTATGTGGATGACAAGTAAATATATATATATATATATATATATATATATATATATATATATATATATATATATATATATATATATATATTCGGGTTACGCAGATTGAAAATACCATATTGTGGATGTTTGTTGTGTAGTTTCAAGTTTTAGCTGAACATATAAACATATATTGATCCTTTAATATTATCGATTAGATGAATAGTCGTTAATCGAAGAGTAAAATTAATTCTGTGAACAATTTTGCCCCACTTTTATATTCATTTACGAAGATTAAAATCAAACTATGATAATGCTAAACCGTGTGACTATAATAATTGTTCCAATTTTAATCTTAATCCATTACTTGATGTAATCTACAAGCATGTCTAAAATTTTAAGCTTAAGGAGTCTTGAGAAGACATTAAATTTCAGGGAGTGCTGCTTAATTGGTCTCTGGATCTACTTCAATACAAATCCAAATTATTTGAATTTTCAAATAAGAAATTTTTGCCCCTTTAAAAATCTATAAAATACTCCAAAGATGCGGAAATTTCCGGAATATTCATAAATTGATTGTTGTTAAAATTGAACAAAAATCGTGGATACATTAATTTTCACAAATGCATCCCCTCCCCTTAGAATTAAAATTAAACTAAATAGCCCCTTAAGCCTAGCAACTGCATATTTAAAATTCATAATGATCAGTGAATTTGTTTAGGGGTGTACATACAAATATATAAACATATACACACACTTAATATACCAACGATGCGTACGTGATATAATTATTATAGTTTTTTTTTCTAATAAAGCTATCTATATATCTATAAAAGTGAAAGTGTGTGTGTGTGTGTGTCTGTCTGTCTGTGTCCGTCTGTGTACATTTCTCTACGCAATAATTCTGTCAATTTTCAGTCTACAGACTCGAAATTTGATATACAAGGTATTTGGGAAAATCTTTGTAAGCCGTTTTCAGCCAGATATTTACGGGTCAAGGTTCAACGATTTGACCTTTGGGAACTCTACCAATCTCCTCTGACAATTTTGGGTCTAAACACTTGAAATTTTAGACATGGACATGGATCTAACTTAAGAACTTGATTTGACTCCAAAACAATAAATGTTCAGGGATCATAGTAGGGGATTTGAAGTTTAAAAAAAAATTGATCGCTTTTTTTTTTTTCCTCAACATACACCTCCAAACACTCGGGCAACGCCGGGCTATAAAAGTGAAAGCGCGCGCGCGCGTGTGTGTGTGTGTGTGTGTGTGTGTGTGTGTGTGTGTGTGTGTGTGTGTGTGTGTGTGTGTGTGCGCGTTTCCCTGCAAAATAACTTAGTCTAGAGACTCGAGATTTGACATAAGGGGTATTGAGATTTTGAAAAATCTTTTTAATTAGTTTTCAGCAAAATATTTGGCTGTCAAAGTTCAACGATTTGACCTTTGAAAACTCTACCAAACTCCTCCGCCAATTTTGGGTCTAAACACTTGAAATTTTAGATGTAGGTTACTTGGACATGGATCAAATTTCATAATTTGATTTGAGCTCCAAAAATAAATGTTAAGGGGTTAAAATTGGGGTCAAAGTAAAAAAAAAATTGACCGCTGCGATCTCTACCAAATTACTGAGCGATTTCTGGTCTAATCATTTGAAATTTTTCATAAAGTGTATTCAGAGAAAGGTAAGCTTTTTAATAGGTTTGGGTCGAAAATTTTAGCTGCCTAGGATTCAAAGTTTAAAAGATTGACTTATGCAATGTCTAGCAAACTACTCAGCCAATTTTGGGTCTTAACTTTTAAAATTCATACCTAACGGGAATTCAGACATGCGGCAAGCATTTTAATCAATTTGGGGGCGAAAATTTGGCTGCCAAAAGGTCACAGTTAAAAGGGTTGACCTTTGCACACTCTACCAAATTTCTCCGCCAATTTTGGGTCTAAAACTTGAAATTTTAGATGTAGGTAACTTGGACATAGGTAAAACTTTTTTATTTTGATTTGAGACCAAAATAATAAATGTTAAAGGGTCAAAATTGAGATAAAAATTATAAAAGTCCATACGTCTAGCTGTGCTCAAATAAATCCAAGGTGGCTACATAAGATCTATCCCTTATTGGATCGAATATATATATATATATTTTTTTTTTTTTCGTGGAAGAGACTTTCCTGTGAATATCACCTTTTAATGTTTTCAAGTGTTTCGGATTTTCGTCCTCTTTAACTTAAGTATCGTTCTTTTATATATATATATTTTTTTGTTTGTGGTAATTTGATATTCGCTTGTCTCTGATGAGTTATATGATGGCACAATGGATCATATTTCTCATCACAACCCACAACAAAACACGCGTTCACTTAAAAGTCAAATGATTTAAAAATATACACAATAATCATGATTATGGACTGATTTTCTTTTTATACTATTATTATTATTATTATTATTATTATTATTATTATTATTATTATTATTATTTCTTAATTTTTTATTTTTGGTTATTCGAATGTTACTAATCAGTAACTAACTATTATATGTATAAATATGTGTGTGCGTGTTATTAAAATAAGAAAAGCTCAACACTATTAAGAGGAGCGAACAATAATATTAAATAAAAAATGAGAAATAAAAATTATATATAATTTTATCATCGGTTATATATAACTTTATAAATTTTACAAAGTAATGTATAAAAATTTAATTTAAATTGAATCAAAAATTACCTTGGATTTATTTTATGTAATGTACATTCTGTTGCACGTTTTTAAAAAAATCCTTGAAAATTTTATATCTATATCATTAATTGCTAGATGAAAGATGTTTTTAAAGTGCACCAAAATGTACATTATATAAAATAATCCAAGGTTATTTTTTTATTCAATTTATAAAAGTGCACTTTGAAGATAAATAAATTTCAAATTGAATCTTGTACCTTTATTTTTAAAGCCTATAGTAAAGACATTTTGTTTAATAATTTTCATGCATTGGAAGAAATGCTTTTCTAACTTGTATCTTATCTTTTTAAGATTATATTTTAAAACTCTCATTCTCTCTATTTCAGTTTGTATTTCTCCTCACACCACAACTCATTTTTGCAACCCCCTCTTTGTATTATTACACGTCTGAATATTCTCTCTGATTTTTAACTTGTATCTTATCTTTTTAAGATTATATTTCAAAACTCTCCTTCTCTCTATATCAGTTTGCATTTCTCCTCACACCATAACTCATTTTTGCAACCCCCTCTTTGTATTATTGCACGTCTGAATATTCTCTCTGTTTCAGTTTTTATTTCTTACTTCCGAGTTTGTTTTTTTTTACTGTTTTTCATTTGTTATCTGAACAACTCGAACTGAAGAAGTGATGGCCACAGAGCGAGTAACTGAGTAAATCAGAACGACTGCGGATATCAAGTCGAATATTGTGGTAAAACGTACTACATGGATAACTGTTTTTTTTTATGTATTATCCGACCTGATATCCACGTCAGTGCTATTTTTACTTAACATTGTCATAACAATAACTGAAAATAATGCGCCTTTTTACTTCTATATTATTATTATGGGTAGTATGCCATTCAAGTGACATTGTGTCTGCCATCTAATTTACATATGCGCTTATGGCGAGTACAGGCACACTATTAATCTTAGATTAAAGGAAAACATCGCTCTTTCTCTAAACGCGCATCAGTCTTTCTTTAAATGAGACATACAAAACTATCAGCGTATGAATCCATCTACAGTGCGAAAGTTATTTTGATTATTGCTTGGGACGATCTCATTTTTGCAATGTGTGACAAACGTAATAATATACCTTTTTTTACAAAGAAGTCAGCACTTACCAAGGCTCGGAGGCCACTCGAGGATAAGGGTTAATGAGTGTACAGTAGTAATTGTTAGTAATGAAAATTTGGTAAATTGGATTACTTAAGGGGGCGGCTCATCAAGAGCTTGTTTACGTTGAAATTGGAGACGAGCATATTGTAGTCAGCTAGAAAGTAGGAAAACGGAACAGAGTTCTGCAGGCGTGCAGTTCTAAGAAAGAACCTTTGTTCATGGAATCTACATTTTGATTTAAGCACAGATAAAGGATGGAAGAAATTATTGATAGTGGTTTTAGCTATGTGTGTGTTTTTCGTGAAAGTTTGGCGAGAGGAGGCCATAGATTGCAGCTCAGACGAACACTTGTCATGAAAATAACGATATAGCCGAGACAGGCTCGTAACGTCTCTTCTGTGAGAAAGAGGTTTTAGTGAAGAAAAAAGGGCATCCTCCGCTAGACTACGAAGTCTATTTTGAACTTTGTTGAGGCATGATAAGTGCTTCTAGCAGATTCAACCCATATATGGCAACAGTACTCCACCCTATAGAGAATTACACAGGTAGAGAATTGCATCAGTAGTGAGATATCTACTGGAGCAGTAGAATGATCCCACAATTTTTCCAGCGACCTTGGCAATGGATTTGATGTGCGTGTTTCATTTCAGAGTGAAGGTCAAACCCAGAAGCTTGTCAAAACATGGAGCCTCGCCAAGATGAGAGCCATTCATTTCAATTGATACCAGACGTGGGTCAGGGCGTTCATGATGTAAAGATACAAGCTTGGTTTTAGATGCATTAAAATTAACCAGCCGCCTCTTTCTACATAGAATCACGTGCTTAAGATTAGAGGAGAGAGAATCAGAGGGGATGACTTTCGAAAATATCGGCGAAAAAAGAGACCCCTCCCTGTAGAAAAGTGCCCAGTTGAAGGTGAAGAAATTAATGTTTTTAGCCAATTATTCAATATTTGTCGTCTGAAGGATTGAGCTTCAAAATGATACAGACCTTGTGACATCCGTCGCATCTGTCGAAAGTTTTAGGCAGACAAGCAAACATACATGCATAGATTTATATATTTTCAGCTCCAATTTTCGACCCAAACCGATTAAAAAGCTAGCCCTATCTCTGAATACTCTTTATGTAAAATTTTAAATGCTTAGACCGGAAATTGTCTGAGTAATTTGGTAGAGACAACAGAGGTCAAATTGTTTAAATTTTGACCCCTATCATGACCTCTTAACATTTATTGTTTAGGGGTCAAATCAAGTTATTAAGTTAAATCCATGTCCAAGGAACCTATATCTAAAATTTCAAGTGTGTAGACCCAAAATTGGCAGAGGAGTTTGGTAGAGTTCATAAAGTTCAAATCGTTGAACGTTAACACCTTAACAGACTAATTTCTGGCCGAAAACCGATTACAAAGATTTTCCTAAATCTCACTACCATGTATATCAAATCTCGAGTCTGTAGACTGAAAATTGACAGAGTTATTGTGTAGGGAAATGTACACAGATAGACAGATAGACAGACACTTTCACTGTTATATACATACTAGCATGGGTGCCCGGTGTTGCCCGAGTATTTGGCGGTGTATATTGAGCAAAAAAAAAAGCGGTCAATTTTTTTTAACTTTGACCCTTATTGTGCCCCCTTAAAATTTATTGTTTTGTGCTCAAATCAAGTTATTAAGTTAGATCGATGTCCATGAAACGTATATCTAAAATTTCAAGTGTGTAGACCCAAACTTTTCTGAGGAGTTTGGTAGAGTTCTCAAAGGTCAAATCGTTAAACTTTGACCCCTTAATCGCCAAATTTCTGGATAAAGATCGATCACCTCGATTTTCCAAAATCTCAGTACCCTGTATATCAGATTTCGAGTCTATAGACTAAAAATTGACAGAGTTATTGCGTAGGGAAATGTACACAGACACACACAGACAGACACGTTAACTTTTATAGATATACTAGCATGAGTGCCCGGCGTTTCCCGGGTATTTGGAGGTGTATGTTAAGCAAAAAAAACAAAAAACGGTCAATCTTTTTAACTTTGACCCTTATTGTGACCCCTTAAAATTTATTTTTTGGCTCAACTCAAGTTATTAAGTTAGATCCATGTCCAACGAACCTATATCTAAAATTTCAAGTGTTTAGACCAACATTCTCAGAGGAGTTTGGTAGAGTTCTCAAAGGTCAAATCGTTGAACTTTGACCCCTTAATCGCAAAATTTCTGGCCAAACCCGATCACATCGATTTTCCCAAATCGCAGTACTTTGTATATCAAATTTCGAGTCTGTAGACTAAAAATTGACAGAGTCATTGCGTAGGGAAATGTACATAGACACAGGGACACACAGAGACACACACACACACAGATACGTTCACTTATATATATATATATATATATATATATATATATATATATTCAAATATTTATCCATGATGTTTAGTTTGGTTGTTTTGTTTTACGGCATATCAACCATTTTCATAATTTTAGCAAAAGATTTCATAAAAGTTCTGAAATATTTATCTATGGTATTTTCTTTTGTTTATTTTGGCTTCGCTTTTTCAAAGAGAAGTAAAAAAACAAAACAAACAATAACCTCAATATTTGGACTGTTTAAGACAGGAAGCCGACATCTTCAGATAGCCTGATTTGCTAACACCAGATACCCAACAAGGCATCAACCATTTGATGTACGGAGCCAAATTAAAAATCATACTAACCAACAATAAATCGATGGATTCCAAACCAGAAAATCTTTCTCTTTTTCAGAAACATTGCCCATAAGGTGTGGGGAACAATTAGGGGAACTCCGAGTTTGGAAGCTGCCGAATATAAGATATCTTCATCAATAGCACGTGTGAAGACTGGCGACTTAATAAGTTTCCAGAATCTTTTTTGTACAGGCTTGTCGTAGACTCTTGAAATTCAGTATGTTATTGCTATCTATCTTATGAGATGATCACGCAATTTTTATCATTTCAGGTTCAAAGGGACAGCTACATCAGGAATTGGAATACATCTTACTAAAGCTTGATTGTCACAGCTGTTGAATTTTTAAAATGCTATCTGGACCTTAGGACACTTTAGAAGAACGATATGCAGTAAAAAAAATTTTAAACTTAAAAAATGGCACAGAAACGTATGAAATGCTTCAGACTGTTGGTGGACCATCTTGAAATGAATCAAGCATCTGTTTTTGGGTGGCATATAAGGTTCAAGGTTCAAGGAAAGTAAGGAGTCTGTGAAGGATAATGAAAGGTGTGGAAGAAGCAAGGAAGTCAGAACAACAGAGTTGATTGGCCAAATAAAGAATTTCATGAATAAAGATCGTCGTGTGTCTATAGAGACAATAAGCGTACACTTTGATTTCAGTGTGAGAACTGTACACACAATTATTCGCGAGGAACTGAAGATGCGGAAGATTTGCGCGAATTCACCAGTTCACTACTCCATCCTTGTCACAGATTATTTGATAAAGATGGACATTAAAACAGTTCTTCACCCTCCCTATAGTCTAAATCTTGCTTCTTGTGACTTTTGGCTATTCCCTAAGCTCAAGGAAAACCTTAGAGGCTGTTGTTATGAGAAAATTGAGGAGATGAAAGAGGCTGTGACGGAGGTCATTGATAGTTTCACACAAGAGGATTTCCTGGGGCCTTCCTGAAGTTTTTGCGACGATGCAACAAATGCATTGCAGCCGGGGAAGATTCGAAGGGGACTAGAATTTTATGTGTGTACTATCAATAAAAATGTCCATACAAAAAAGGTCTGGAAACTTATTGAAGGCACCTCGTACAGTAATTTTTATCGTAAGATGTGCACTCGTTTCTATTAAGCACACCGACAATGGCAGATAACAGTTTTAGTTAAGTATCTAATGGAAATAGTTTTTAAAATAAGCATCAGTAAATTGATATAAAGGCGTTATTGTTTCCTTTTTTTATCGCTTGGAAACCATTAACACGAATTACATTTGTTACGTGATAATATATACGTTATTGTTTTTCTTTTCTTTTAGCCAATTAAAAAATCCATCGACACGAAATCTTATCGGTTATGTGTGCATGGACTTTATGGGAACAGATAAGAAAATAACAAAGATAAACTTGGAGAGAGAAAAAAACTCTTCTTTTGTAGACGATCTGAAAGTTGGTTCATTTCGGATTTGGGTTTCTTTTTTTTGCTCGTCTGAAACGATAAAAATAAGTTATTGTTGCACCGTCGGGTTTTAAATTCGTTCAAAGTCGAAACGTTGAAGAAATAAAAATATCAAGTATCCAGAAAAGATTTAGCTACTTTCTGATCGTACATAAATAAAATGTATATTTTTTGTTTGTTATACTGATTTGGTGTATGTTCTTCCATGTAATTGAATCTACGCCACATTCTTTTTTTCAAAGAGATATTCCGACAGATTACGTTTAGTCTAAAACGCTGGCAATTTGGTGCTTCTATAAGAGCGGGCGATATCAAATCGGATCTTCCCGATAACAATTCATAGAACGAATTGAAAACAGCCGAAGTAGTTTACAGTTTAAACGTAGCGAAAAAATTGCAAAACGACAGACAACGCTAAAACGTATGATTGGAAAAAGGGATTGTATTAGAGTTAAAATTAAAACATAGGTTTAAATGCATAGGAGTACATATATAATTAAATAATAATTAATGCCTGCCTATATATATATATATATATATATATAATATATAT
Organism: Euprymna scolopes; assembly: GCF_053919585.1. Classification (NCBI taxonomy): domain Eukaryota; kingdom Metazoa; phylum Mollusca; class Cephalopoda; order Sepiida; family Sepiolidae; genus Euprymna; species Euprymna scolopes. The sequence continues at coordinate 131,594,406 of NC_136496.1, read as the reverse complement.
ATATATATATATATATATATATATATATATATATATATATATATTAAATGTAAAGTGACTTATGGGCCACACCATATATATATATATATATATATATATATATATATATATATATATATATATATATATATATATATATATATACGGTGTGGCCCATGAGTCACTTTACATTTTGAAAATTCAATAACTTTTTTTCTATTAATATATATTAATTTCTCTTTTCAGAATTATAAAATAAAATCTTTGGAAATTGTTTGTATAGATAAGTTTATGACAGAACAACGAGAGAAGATAATTGAATTTCACTATGAAAATGGACGGTTAATTCTTGCAATGCAAAGATCTTATATGCGCCATGCCCCTGTTCTATATCCTCTTAAAATATATGCTATTGAATTTGTTCAACCTCAGTTAGTAAACATGCCAGGGTATTGGTGGCAAACAAAATGGAGCAACTACACATACAGCTAGAGCAAGAATGCAGTTGTTAACTGTGATGTTTCAGGATCGAAAAATCTCTTCAAATTTCGATTTTGAATGGTCTCCACGTTCATCTAATTTGACAGAACTAGACTTTTGTGCTTTGGGGATATCTTAAAGACAAAGTGTATGCAAATAAGCCTCGAAGCATCCAAGAACTTAAGGCAAACATACGCAGGAAATTCTTTCCTTACAACTTCCGATGTTAAGAACTGTCATAAAGAATAGCTTAGAAAGAGCTCGACTTTGCAAAGCCGAGAATGGAGGCTACTTAAGAGACGTTATCTTTCGTAATTAAATCAGAACAAATTTGCACACTATAAACTGTATAATAAAAAAGAATTAATTAAATACAGTCATTTAAGAAAGAGTTATTTGATTTTCAAACTGTACAGTGACTTATGGGGCATACTTCAAAAAATAATTTCGTAGACATCTTCGAACTCATTCTCGTTGTTGAAAGATTATCAAAACCCGATAGTAAAACAAAGACACGGAAAAGATTTACACTTGTCTATAATAATAATCCGGATTATTAGACGTAGAATAAACACACAAGAATTTTCCATCAATATTTATTGTCTAGGTTTGCATAGGTATTCTGTAAACCGCTATCACCATCGATTTCAAAAATCTTTCTCTCTCGCAGCTTCCACGTAATCTACCTCGACCAATCAGAGGCTTAGTCCTTCTTCATGTGGGACAAAACATATTTTGTATATATGGTGTTTGTCTGGTGTATTACTGAAATAATGTAACATGTTCTTCCTGAAACGTATACATATATTAACATGGTTTTTAATATCTACTTACAGTATGAAGTAGGTGACTTGTAGTCTTGAACGTCGGTAATAATCAAAAGAAACACAGTGATATAATTAACAAAAATCGTAGTATAGGAAAAAATGTATTACAGAAGTACATGTCATGATTCTGTGGCCATAACTGCCACAAATCGCTACATAATTAGATGTAACTATATTCATAATCTCTGGGAAGTTCATCATTTTTTAAATAGATATATCAGCTGACCCCATAAGAGCTACATTAAAATTACAAACTTTGTAATAAGTAAAAGCGGGGCCCATGGAAATTCCACAGGGACTCTTTCATAAATAATATATTCATATTGACATTCTGTGGATGTTCAGCGTAAATGGAGATTCTCTGATATTATTGTACCTCTTTTGTTAAAATTGTAAAAGTATTAATCTAAGCTAGCAGGGACGCCCGGCGTAGCCAGATCGCAAAATATGCTTAAATATGATATTTTAATTCTTGCAGATTTCGTATATATTATTATAGAGTTAATGCTCTATCGATTTTTATATATTATAAAGTTGCGATTAAAAAAAAATGTATATATATCAATCTGACTTGGGTGCATCAGCTTGAATCGAAACCGAAATCAAAACTTATGACTATATATATAACTTGAGTTTTGTTATAAATTTTTTAATCGAAACCGAAACCAAAACTTATGAAGAATTCTTGAAAAAATTTTTTATAAAAAAATAGTTTACTACTGTGCCATAAGTTATAATCGAAACCGAAACCAAAACTTACGAAGAATTCGTGGTAAAATTATTTATAAAAAATAGATGACTTAAGTGCCATCACCTATAATCGAAACCGAAACCAAAACTTACGAAGAATTCTTGATTAAATTATTTGAATCAAGTAAAGATTAGATACCTCGTAGCAGAAGACGAATACTAGCGAACATTTAAAGTGAGACCGGTTGCCGTTGGTTGTTTTTAAACACGTCATATAGCAGATATGGTCGAATGTTCGCGAGCAAGATTTTTTAAAAATATATTTATAAAACTTTTTAAGATTTAAAAGAAAAAATATATATTTATAAAACATATTTTTTAATATTAAATATTTACAAAGCTTTTAAGGATTAAAAAAACCTTTTTCTATTTACACAAAACTTTTTAATGTGAGTAATAAAACGAACGTACTTAAACAAAATATATTTAAATAAATGGGAGTCTTATACAGACAGTGCTAAATTCCGTTGACATGGGCAGGTAACTTTTTCGCCAATTCCACGAAACAGCCCCAAACCCCTTATTTCGTTTTTTTTTGTGTGTGATTCGGCGTTGTTCGTTACGAACCATATATAGATAAGGACAGTCTAGGGACTCACACCTTTCAGGGAAAAAAGAATTTTTCAATTTGGTGCGCCCGTTCGAAAGTTTTATTGGTATACACACACATAAATAAATAAACATTCAGAATTTTATTAATAGTATAGATAATTATTTAGAAATAGGATTTCAAATGTAAGGGCAATAACTCTAGAAAAAAGGCCTTTCATTCTTTTTAACATTGCTTTTCCATGTGTGGTTGCATTAGCTTATGCGTGGAAACACACATGGAAAATCACTGGGATTTCAAAGGTTTTATTCAGATTATATATTACTTTTATTGGAATCCTTTGAGACGAGTAATTTGTATATTTATTGATTTATTTGCGGACATTAAGGTGCGGTGGATCCTGCTCTAGTTTCTGAAGATGGCTTCACGAAGTTCATTTTTTGTTGACTATTGTTTGCCATTTCGATAAACCTTTCTTGTCATCCCCAAACATTTTCAATTGGGTTCAAGTCCGGTGAGCATGCAGGATGTCCCAATAGATGGACTCCATTTTCTTGTAGAAAGCTCAAGGCCCGTCTTGCAGTGTGGATTCCAGCATTATTTTGTTGGAATAACCATCCATCCCTACACAAACGATGCCCCTTCATAATCAAAGGTGCATTGTGTAGCATGCTAACATAGCCAGATGTCTGGCAACCCTGCACCACCTGGAGCTCCATCGTCCCTCTGTAAGAAAAGGCACCCCATACCATTATGGACCCTCCACCACTATGACGCGTGGAAAAAATCTCAAGTTTTTGTCATGCCAATATGGCTGGAAGCCATCAGGACTATCTAAATTGAATTTTTTTCTCATCAGAAAACAGGAAATTCTTCTACTTCTCAACGTCCCAGATAATTATCCACGATCAAATCTTAAGGGGTCCACTTTGTGACGTGGAAGCAATCGAGGAATTTGTTTACGCTTTTTATTTACCATGCATTTTTGTTGTAAGTGTCGTCTGATGGTTATTGGACTGCAATCAGCATCTTTAACCGCCTTAATTTGACTAGAAGGAAGTCCTCTGTCATTCATAACAACCCGTCTGATTCTCCTACACAATGCAGGAGAAACTTGGTGGGGGGGGTCTACCAGAGGATTTTGCTTTTCTATAATTCTCAGTGTTCTTTAGAAAGTTGCAAATAACAGTTTTACTGCGATTTACCTTAGCTGCTATCGCTCGCTGTGACAAACCTTGCTTATGGAATCCTAGAATTCGAGAGAGCTCAACTTCGATTTGTTTTTCTTGCTTTAAGCATGGTAACACCTTTACACAGTGATTGCTAATCTCTAACTGAACTAAAAACATTAGAATTACCATAAATCTAACAATTTATACCCTTGGTTTTATAATTTTGATCATGTGTAAAATGCCTAATTTAATAAAAGTGCAAATTTTTAATGAAATTTTTGGAATGTGCCTTTTTGTTTCCATAATCTTTTAGATTGTACTATTAGTAACTTTAAGTCGGAAGAGTTGAAAATCTATCCTTAAAAAAGGTTTCGTTTTAAAGATTTTTAAGTAGTCTTAAATTTTTATCACCATTGTATGTATATATATATGTGTGTGTATATATATACATATATATATATATATATATATATATATATATATATATATATATGTGTGTGTGTGTGTGTGTGTGTGTGTGTATTTACTATTGAGAGTGAGGTTAATGGTTCATTACGGGTTTTAGATGTTCTTGTCGAAAGATTAGGTAGGAGTGTTGTCACCAGCGCATTTAGAAAAACCTACCTTTACAGGTGAGTACATTTTCTGTGATTCTTTCTCCTCTAAAATCAGAAAAATAAATACGATTAAAACCTTAGTATACCGGACTTTATTGATTTGTTGTAGTACTAAACTAGATACTGAGCTTTAAAACATAACTGAAATCCTTTTGGCCAATTGCTATCCTTTATACACGATTGAAAAAACGTAAAAATGATAAAATCTTTACTTTTAAAGGTAGAAACCTTTTCGGTCTTAAAAATGTTCTGTATATGTGAAGCTCCTGTGAATTGGTGTAAAAACCAGTAGTTTTCCGAAAATTTTTCTACACTCGTTTCGTGTTGTTTCTTTGCAACTATGCTGTTTAGGGCAGGAAGCCTTTTTATTTCCTTCTACGACTACAGGTATTTGTGAATGTGCTGTTTACGTGTGCGTTTTTTTTTACAAGGTGGTCACCACTTATCAAGGCCCGGAAGCCACTCAGGAATAAGGGTTATTGTAAGTACAGTACTTTAGTGTGGAGATTTAATAAAGTGTCTACTTAAGGGGGCGGTTCATCAGGAATTTGTTTACGTTGGACTTGAAGACATCCAGGTTGTAGTCAAGTGGGAAGCAGGCAAACGGAACAGAGTTCCACATGCGTGCAGTTTTAACAAAGAAGCTTTGTTCATGGAATCTACGTTTTGATTTAGGCATAGATAAAGAGTGGGGAAAGTTTTTGACAGTGGATTCAGCTAGAAGAGTGTTTTTCGTAAAAGATTGGCGAGGGGGGACCAGAGATTGGAGTTCAGACGAGCACCTGCCATGGAAATAACGATAAAACAAGGATAGGCTCGCAACGTCTCTTCTGTGGGAGAAAGGTTGCAGAGAAGAGAAAAGGGCATCTCCACTAGGCCACGAAGTCTATTTTGTACTCTGTCAAGGCAGGATAGGCTGTTTTTAGTAGCTCTTGTCCATATATGGCAGCAATATTCTATCCTTGAACGTACTTGGCTTTTATATGGATAGAGAATTGCATCAGTAGTGAGATATCTTCTGGAGCGGTAGAAGGATCCCACCATCTTTCCAGCGACCTTGGCAACAGACTTGATGTACGTGTTCCATTTCAGATCAGGAGTGAAGGTCAAGCCCAGAAGCTTGTCAAAGCATGGGGCTTCTCCTAGACGAGAGCCATCCATTTACGAAAAATTTTCTACATCCGTTGCGTCTTGTTTGATTATTTTTTTTTAATGTTATTTCATTTAATAGTATCAGTTTTAAGGTGAGAGGCACTGGACACAATGAATGTGCATAGCCAAAAACATGCAATACTAGTAGACCATCAGCCGACTCCTCGTCCACAGGATCCCTTTTCCATGCGCGGCATTAAACTACAAACATCCCAATATTATATAACCGATAATATAGCAGCAGCTCTAAGCGTTATAAAAGAGCTAATACTCCTGTACTGCCAGTCGGAATACAGCAGTGAGACAAACTGTCAATATGGCTGCTTAATGCTTTCATGGTCAATGCTAGGCTGACTACGCGGACATACCATTAAGCGCTTGGAGGTTAGAATTTAGAACACATCCCTCTTCGATATGTAGGAAGAAAAATGGCCAATATCCGGGTGTTTACAAACTAATAAGTCGGCCATTGATGAACATTTATTGCAGTGTCAAATTTCTATTGAAGGGTATACAAACGAAGCTTTTCTTTATTTTGCACAGAGCATGCTCGAAAAGACATTTAAAAATTGTCAGGCGGTTGACTTCCATCTTGTTAACCGCCTCTGTGCAATCACAGTGAATGCATCCATAACTTGTTACTTATGGGTATACGGGGATAACGTTTTTTTTTTTTTTTCTTTTTTTTGCCCTGTTTCTTTTTCTTCTCTCTCCTATACGTTTTGATTCACCCTCGATAGTTATTTATGGTCTTTAGTCGATTGTGACTGTTGTTGCCGTCGATTACTATGGAAAATATCAGCCGAAAGACCTCTGAGTAGACATTTTTATCTTTCTGCTCCCACCTTGCCTCTCTCTTTTTATATATGTTTTAAACATCGAATTGGAGTAAAAGAGCGAGGAAAAAATCTTTTCGAAGTTTTTCGTGATTTTCCCTTCGCTGTGATTCCTTTTTTTCTTTGGTAGTATCAATTGAAACTAAAAAAAAACCCAACGATAAATAATAATGGCATTGCGCCTAGTATTATTTAAATGTTTAATATATATGTATGCATGTCTGTGTGTGTGCCTGCGTGCGCATGAGAGAGCGTGTTTAGTCAAAATAATGACGAAAAAAAAGATAGAAAACGTAGCTTAGTTATCCCAATCAAGATGGCGTCCAAATAGAAACGAGCAATTATGATAAGAAGAAAGGTTTTCTGAAGATTGCATTTCCCGTTCTGTGTAAACACCAAGTTCTTTGAGTCATAAACATTTGGGTTGTGGTTCTTAACAATTTACTGCTATCGCCTCGGGGTAGGGGGTGGAGGTTTCGTTCGCGTCCCGGCAAAAATGTAACATAAAGCCTCTGTGAATGAGGGACACCGCTTACAAATCGCTCAGCATTGTAAAGACGACATAAAGATTGGGAATTATGACCCGCGACAAGATAGCAGAATGTCACAGAATAAGCCTACATTTTATGCGCTCATAAACCAGCTGCAGTTTATATAAACATCTCTTGGTAAGAGGGGGGCTCTATGTTTTCCGTCACTAAATATGCATATTAAGTGGACGTATCTTTCTTTAGATACGTCACCGGATTACCATAATAAATTTTGTATGTCAGTCGGTCTGTTATGCTTACATTTCGCATAACATTTTCAATGGTCTGTCGCACTTGTTTGAAATAGTCGTGTTTAAGAGTGAAATAGTAAGAAGAGGAAAATGTTCGAAGAACAGTAGACTTTGTCAGTTTGGTCACATTGAAAGAATGAATAAGATTTAGTAGATGCAGAACAGTTTAGCTATCAAGGTCAGCTGGCAAGGAAAATATATTATATCGGAGTAAATATACGTAAAAATTCTTCCATATTTTTAATATTTTTAAGTTTCAAGACATTAATATAAGTTTTAAACAAACTTGTTTAGTGTAATAGTTTGAGTATCCACTGATGTGCCGAGGGACCTAGGTTTAATACTTGGTCCAGTCATAGTAAAACCTAAATAAACTAGTACTTGATGGCATCGTGCTAAAAATTTATATAAGACTAGGTATTGTAGTAATCTAGAGAACGGAATAACATCCTGATGTAGTAACCAATTTAAAGGAGATGAGAAATATACTGTTGGCTAAGGATAAGAAAGACTATTTCCATAAACATGCTAAGATTTTATCCACCATAAAAAATATATTTGTAAAAATGTTATTCGGGGACTATACTCACTGCTTGTTTACTTGACCGGCCACGGTGTATGGGTTCCCTTTGTTTGCAGGAGGGGGGGATTAAATTTACAATTTCACAAAAACATGGAATGACTAACCTGTGTATGAATGAATCGGAATTCATTATGGCAGAATTTTGTAATGAAATTCATAAGTGTATCTCGCTGATTCGGCATCATTTATAATTGACAATGTCGAATGGGATCGTTTATAATTTTAATCATAATCGCTAGAAGCAAATTAACATGTAACGGCTGTAAAAACGTTTTTTACATACAAAATACTAATTTTCTATTTACAATATAAATAATATACGAAAACAGAACAATGTTTAATAATATAAGGTAAACATTCATTAAATAAGAAAAAAATAATGAATAGTAAATTAATAATATGTAATATGCAAATTAGTTATGTTGAATTCCTCAATCACACGACATGATCAGTACATTACAAAAATGAAGCTTTATTTTATATAAGAATTCGGCATTTTAAGCTCACTGTTGGTGCGATAAACGACATGACTTAATAGAATTTATTTATCCAAGAAAGAAGGTGAAGCATGGGGTAGTAAAGCTCTAAGACTAATCAGAACTAGCAATAAACCAACTGTTGGAATGGTTCTAAAGAATAAATCTCTGACTAGAACGAACATCCACCAAGGCTGTGGCAGTAATAAATTAGGTCGTTGTACTCGAAGAGCGGAAATAGAGCCAATCTTACTCTATGGATCTGAAACTTTGACTTTTTCAGCAAAATAACATGGTCGTTTGAATGGATGTTACACAGGTCTTTCGAGAAGAGTACTCAATCTATCATGGCGAAATCACCCAACTCTAAAAATGATATATGGAGACTTACCGATAGTATCAAGTTCAGTTTGTAAAAGACGTGTTCAGTTTGCTGGGCATTGTGCACGTGCCACAGATGAACTTGTTTCATCATTTGTGCTGCGGAGGCATCCATCATCTCACAATCGATCACGAAAGTTAACTTTTCCAGATAGGATACAAGAAGATACATTTATCTCCAAGGAAGATCTTTTGGGTGCTATGACAGATATGGGATACTGAAAGGGTGTAGTGAGTTCTATCTCGGCTGAATCCGCATGATGATGATGATGATGATGATGATGATGATGACGACGACGATGATGATGATGATGATGATGATGATGATGATGATGATGATGGCGCCGTCGGCGACGACGACGATGCTGCTGCTGCTGCTGCTGCTGCTGCCGCTGCTGCTGCTGCTGCTGCTGATGATGATGATGATGATGATGATGATGATGATGATGATGGCGCCGTCGGCGACGACGATGCTGCTGCTGCTGCTGCTGCTGCTGCTGCTGCTGCTGATGATGATGATGATGATGATGATGATGATGATGATGATGATGTTGACGATGACGATGATAGCGATAATGATGATTATGATGATGATGATGATGATGATGATGATGATGATGATGATGCCGTGATTGTCTTCTATTGCAATACAACCTTTCTGATGATTATAGTTTCAGCTGCTATGTTCTCATCAGCATTATTATGGCTGAAGTGTGTTCCTATTGTAAGACTCTGAAACTGCAAGAGCTGCTTCAATTTAGAGAATGTATTAAATGGAAATGATGCCATCTGACACACACCAATTGTTATTCATTCTGACAAAACGCCTGCTGGAAAACACGTGCGAGGATTCAATGCTCCAAATAAAGATGAAGTGGCAATTGTTATGGTCAAAGATTAAATCTTAACCTAAAGATATTGTTCTTCATAATAGAAATGATCACCGATGCTATAACTTCGATGTTAACGTGATAAATCCAGTTAGTAGTGAAGACAAATAGGAAATGAACCCATTCAAACCGATTAATGATTCGAGAAAACATCATATTCTGAAATGCCGCCAATTTTTTGGGCTAATCCATTGTAGATATGTATGTAAATTTAGAAAGAACGTTTTTTATTCATCCGTTTGAATCAAACTAAACTTCTCTCTGAAGAATATATTCATTTGCAAGATGCCATTGGAAATAATGGTAATTCAACCAATGATGGAAGATTAACGACTTTGCCATCTTCATATTTCAAGTAGTCATCGATATATGCATGAGTACACTTAATATGCGTTTGCATACGTTCGTCATTATGGACGCTTAACCTGTTATATTCACATGCAACCCATCTATGGATGATATATAACGACTTTTACTTCATGGACAATCATCGGTGGATATACATGATATCGCAGCGCGTGTTTTAAGAGAGAAGCTGAACTCGTTAGTAGATTTCATGGTGAAACATAAAGTGATTGGGTCTGTGTGCTGGTGAATGTATTCAGTGAAGTTGTAAAAGGGAGGACTACCGCATTCACAGATACTAATCTGGTTGTATAACAAAATCCCAACGAAATATGCGCTGAAATACCTGATGTTTTCATTGATAAAAATAATTACATGAAGTTGTGATAAAATACTATTAATGGACCTTGTCGTGTATTTGAATCCAAATAAGCATGACAGGTGAGAAATGCCTTAGGCAATATCCTCGAGCATCCAACACAGTAACGGGAACTGACGAATGCCATTTATACAGAAAGTCCCGTAGAACAGAGCGGTAAATTAGCACAAAAGGGAAATAAACGTAACCCCGTTTAGTCGAGCAAATACATTTCTAAGTACGTGAATGAATGAAACGATATAGAAGTTTTTAGCTTGCAAACGCAAAGAAATGATAGGAATGCAATCATACATATCGATGAAATCGCACAGAATTAAGCAGGAAGATACATAAATAGCAATGAAGTTATACGGCGAATTCTTTTATTCATATACATGAATGGCATCCGGCATTCACTTAGCATTCCATCCAGAAAATATTCACTTAGCATTCCATCCAGAAAATATTCACTTAGCATTCCATCCAGAAAATATTCACTTAGCATTCTACCTATAAATATTCACTTAACATTGCATCTAGAAAATGTTCACTTAGCATTCCATCTAGAAAATATTCACTTAGCATTCCATCTAGAAAATGTTCACTTAGCATTCCATCTAGAAAATATTCACTTAGCATGCATTCTAGAAAATGTTCACTTAGCATTCCATCCAGAAAATGTTTATTTAGCATTCCATCTAGAAAATATCAACTTAGCATTCCATTTAGAAAATATTCACTTTGCATCCTATCTAGAAAATGTTCACTTAGCATTCCATCTACGAAATGGACAATGGGCTTACTTCACAGCTTCAAATGTACAACAAATAGCCTCGAATCCTCGGTTACAACATTAACGGCTATTTTACGTTATGTCAAATTGATGCATTTCGCTGTGAATATCAAGCAGTTAATTTATTAGAAAATCACGGACATTTTGATACAAACATTAATGATGCTTTTTAATGCAGCACATCGTATTCGAATTTGTGCATTGTTTGCTATTATACTGACCACTTGCTCTCTTTCATCTACATCTCTTATAGAAGAAATATAAATCACAGATGGTTTGAAATATTTATCACCAAACACGCGATGAAAGTGCAAATACCTACTTGGATTTTACAGCAGAAATTTATAATAAATCCACTGATTGATATAATGATTATGTGATTGATTTTGTGCTACGAAACAGATACTGTCAAAAATTGTAAGTGTCAACTGAATGAAAGGAATAAATAGTAAGATGGTCAACATCATGAAATTTGGAATATATACTTTTGTCATTTACTCATTGTATATATATATATATGCGGTTCCAGTCCCAGCCATCCAGCGACCATCACCCCGGGGCCGCCTCACGTGCAGGGTTGGAGCTAAGGGCTGCCAGCAACAACCTTGCCTGCCCCCACCACTCCTTCCCCATCGCCGGAGGACTTGTATTTGTAGGTGGAAAAAAAAAGTGTGTGGGAAATAAAGAGTCGGCATGGGCAAAACTAGTGCAGTGATGATTTGAGTGAAAAGTGGGTGCACGCTCCACAGTCCACTATCTTGGCAGACCATCAGCGGTTCCAGTGGCAGGCAGAGACCATGACGACTGGACTGACAGGCTGCTGCAGGAGTGTGCCAAGAGTCCAGTTTGTCAGACTTTGCCTAATGTGTCACCCCAACACAGATTTTCTCGTTGGGGTTTACTCCCCTAGCCCAATGCCAACTAAGGATAACCCACTGGGCTGTGGGGCAGGGGTTGATGTGAGACCAGGGCGTGTCTACACGTCGGTGGGCCATGGACTCACATCTCTGGGGCCCCCTGCTGCTCCGAGGTCCCTTGCAATCAACCAACAGCCACTGAAAAACACTCAAGAGTTTACTTATCTTGGCTCCGTGCTCACTGACTCCTGTGACCTAACAGGTGAGGTCCAACGGCGCATTGGTCTGGCTGCTGTAGCCTTTGGTAGACTCTCGCACAGAGTTTTTATGAACCGTAACCTCACCACCACCACCACCAAGGTTTCTGTCTATAGAGCAATCTGTCTCTCCATCCTCTTGTATGGCAGCGAGTCATAGGTGCCTTATAGACGCCACCTGAAAAAGCTAGAAGCATTTCATACCAACTGCTTACAGCGTATACTAGGTTTAAAATGGTGGCACAGGGTTCCACACAATGAGATACGCAGGCGCACTCAAATGGACCCACTTGAAATAATTCTAACTAATAGACAACTTAGGTGGCTTGGTCACACCATCCGGATGCCAGCAGAAAGGCTCCCACGCAAGGTCCTCTACGGGGAACTTGCAGAGGGCAGACGCAACCCTGGGGGTCCACGTAAACGTTTCAAGGACCAACTAAAAACATCATTGAAAAAGTGTGGAATAGAATCCAACGCCATCGAACATGCTGCTGCTGATCGGAGAAAATGGCGAAACATCTGCCAAGAGGGCTTGGAAACTTTCACCTCCACCTATAACGACCGAGCAGAGCGAAGAAGATACTAAAGGCACGCGGCGCAGCGGGCAGACGGCATCTTCCCTTGTGCTGCCTGCGGCCGTGTATGCAATTCACGAATTGGACTCCACAGTCACCAGCGAGTCCATCAGGCGTAATCTATCTGGGACTGTTAGGCATGGTGCAACGTCATCGTCGTCAGCGACGGACTACTGAAGAGAAGATATATATATATATATATATATATATATATATATATATATATATATATAACAATTTGGCTATATTCCAAGGCCAAAAGTGTTATTTATCTTAACAGTCAGTACTTTCAAAATACCAAACATAAATAAAACTGAAAGATGGCAACCTAAATAAACATGTTCTGTGAATGTTTCTATATGATTTATTTCCTACACTATATGGTAATGCTTATTATTTTCTCTGATAAGTATACGTAAGTGAAAAGTCAATATTAGCATAAATAATGATTGTTTTACGCAAGAGAAACAGGTCTGTAAAATGAATTAAAGTTTTGATATATTGGAAGAACTGAATAAATAAATATTTGGATCATGGAATGTAGCAATATTTTTTTTATCCATTTCTATATGTTCTGTGGTTATTGGTACAACGAAAAAGATTGGTATAATAAATAGTAAAATACAATCGCACAAGCGGATTTTCCACAAAAATATATATATAGCCTGACGAATGCTCACCAGGGTAAAGCGCGGAAAATTATCTCCAGTTTATTTACTACATATATTTAAAAACTTACTACCTAGCTTTATTTACGTATTGAACACTATCGAAGTAAATACTGAAAATATGCACATAAACATTTATGTAGATGAATTAAAAAATATTATATCTATCTATCTATATATATATATATATAGATATATATAATATTTTTTAAGTTTTAATAATTTATAATATTTTTTAAGTTTTAAAAATAATAAATAAATAAAAATGTTATATACGTCCAAACAAATAAAAAAGGGCGACTTTCTAAGTAAATAAAAAAAAAAAATGAGCTTCGAGGCGGAGCCAATATTAACCGTATGTATCGCTTGAAAAAACAACAATAACAATATATATATATATATATATATATATATATATATATATATATATATATATATATAGTACAAGATTCTGACTAACAGTAACCGAAACGGTTGTAATGAGGAGTTTCACAGTAAAATAAACGAAAGTCTTTGAATTTCAACAAAATTTTGTATTATATATGCTCTACTTCTATAAAATGGATCGATTTAGCTTTACTCGTATTTAACGAGGATTCTGCGTTTATACTAAGCTCCCTATTTCTGCAGCCTGTGACTCTGTTATCGGCCAGCATTTGGTTGACAACCCGTGCTGTGCCGATAGATATAAAATAGAATGGTTCGAGGTGCTACATAGAGCGGACTCCAGAAACCATTTAAAGATTTTGGAGTCTGTTTCTATTGCGGTGCGTAAACCTTCTTTGTGCCGGCAAAAGGAAACATCAAACCCATTGTTTCTCTTTGGAGAACTTTGTAACTTTTTCTCCCGCTTTTTTTTTCTCTCCCCTCGTTGTGCCAATATTTTAATCGTTTTTAAACGTTAATAAACTTATTTTAGTGTCCCCGTACTTTTGGCACATTCAATAGTTCCCCTTTAGAACTCTTTATTTTCGACATAATATTATTTTTTTACGCTATCGATTTTTTTCCTGACGAGATGATAGCCGAAAGAGCGCTTGAGAAATCGCCGCCTATTTTATTTCAAATTATATATATATATATATATATATATATATATATATATATATATATATATATATATATATATATATATATATATTTAATCCACGTAATGTTTGTATCCAGGGAATAAAATCTTTACTTTGATTATATAATATTCCTCAATGTGTGTGTGCGCGCGTATGAGTGTATCTCTCTCTCTCTCTCTCTCTCTCTCTCTCTCTCTCTATATATATATATATATATATATATATATATATATATATATATATATATATATATAAAGAGAGCTGAAAATATGACACTTGTGAACAAGTGCTTCTGTGAAAAGCTGGCTACGTCAACCACCTTAAGTCACACAAAGCTCATGTTCAGGTCAACTTTGAATCAAACAATCTGTTTAATATGCAGCAAAGTTTGCAAGTTTACTGTTGGTTTGAGAAGACATGATTGTTCATAAGAATACCCTTCAGCCTCTAGAGGAAACAACTCAGTGAAAATTGCTCAATTTGTGTGTCACATCTGCTTCAAGATGTGTGAATCTGTGGCAGGAGTGCAGAGTCATCTGAGATTGCATGGACGACAAGATTAGGAGAACTCAATGTTACGGTGATCATCTGCAAAGATGCAGCAATCATTATATATATATATATATATATATATATATACCATTATTATAACTGAACCATTGAGTTAGATCTTTTCTTTTTGTTTCTGTTAAAGGCTGTCATAAAATCTAATGTAAATGATTGTTATTTTTGCTATTCTAAAACATTTTCTAGAACTCAAAGAGCTAGAAAGAGACCATTGGGAGAGCCTGGGCGAAGAAACTCGTGTGTTGCCCAAGCGGCACGAGTGGAACTTGACCAGAGCCGGTAGAACCCAAGGGAAGACAAGGTTGATACGTTGGTACCGACTCTGGCTGCAGGAGATAGCCGTTGGCTCATAAGAAGCTCATCCGACCTTTGATAGGTCTTGTTTTTGGTCCTGCTGGGTGTCCTCACACCCTCCTCACCCAGGTTATCCCAGGTGGGGGAGCCAGTTTAGTCAACGACGACCAGACCATGAGGCAGCTAGCACTGGGTTACATGGTACCAGTGGAAGTCTAAGACTCAACTGACAGGCAAAGAGAGTGTTAACTTATTTCTAATTTTCTTACCGATTCTAAAGATGTTTTTGGCCTTGACATTTCACTAACGTTAACATTTAGTGACGGTCAAAAAATATATAGTGTCCCTCCGAAAAATGTCACATAATTTTAACAACTGTTAAGTCTAACTCAATGAAATTGAATATTTCAAGCAAAACTCAATTATGTTCAGTAAAGCCAAAAATGAAAACATTTTTTTCTTTACAAAAACAATCAAACTAAATCGCCGCCTATTTTATTTCAATATATATATATATATATATATATATATATATATATATATATATATATATATATATATATTTAATCCACGTAATGTTTGTATCCAGGGAATAAAATCTTTACTTTGATTATATAATATTCCTCAATGTGTGTGTGCGCGCGTATGAGTGTATCTCTCTCTCTCTCTCTCTCTCTCTCTCTCTATATATATATATATATATATATATATATATATATATATATATATATAAAGAGAGCTGAAAATATGACACTTGTGAACAAGTGCTTCTGTGAAAAGCTGGCTACGTCAACCACCTTAAGTCACACAAAGCTCATGTTCAGGTCAACTTTGAACCAAACAATCTGTTTAATATGCAGCAAAGTTTGCAAGTTTACTGTTGGTTTGAGAAGACATGATTGTTCATAAGAATACCCTTCAGCCTCTAGAGGAAACAACTCAGTGAAAATTGCTCAATTTGTGTGTCACATCTGCTTCAAGATGTGTGAATCTGTGGCAGGAGTGCAGAGTCATCTGAGATTGCATGGACGACAAGATTAGGAGAACTCAATGTTACGGTGATCATCTGCAAAGATGCAGCAATCATTATATATATATATATATATATATATATATATATATATATATATATATATACCATTATTATAACTGAACCATTGAGTTAGATCTTTTCTTTTTGTTTCTGTTAAAGGCTGTCATAAAATCTAATGTAAATGATTGTTATTTTTGCTATTCTAAAACATTTTCTAGAACTCAAAGAGCTAGAAAGAGACCATTGTGAGATCCTGGGCGAAGAAACTCGTGTGTTGCCCAAGCGGCACGAGTGGAACTTGACCAGAGCCGGTAGAACCCAAGGGAAGACAAGGTTGATACGTTGGTACCGACTCTGGCTGCAGGAGATAGCCGTTGGCTCATAAGAAGCTCATCCGACCTTTGATAGGTCTTGTTTTTGGTCCTGCTGGGTGTTCTCACACCCTCCTCCCCCAGGTTATCCCAGGCGGGGGAGCCGGTTTAGTCAACGACAACCCAACCATGAGGCAGCTAGCACTGGGTTACATGGTACCAGTGGAAGTCTAAGACTCAACTGACAGGCAAAGAGAGTGTTAACTTATTTCTAATTTTCTTACCGATTCTAAAGATGTTTTTGGCCTTGACATTTCACTAACGTTAACATTTAGTGACGGTCAAAAAATATATAGTGTCCCTCCGAAAAATGTCACATAATTTTAACAACTGTTAAGTCTAACTCAATGAAATTGAATATTTCAAGCAAAACTCAATTATGTTCAGTAAAGCCAAAAATGAAAACATTTTTTTCTTTACAAAAACAATCAAACTAAATCGCCGCCTATTTTATTTCAAATTATATATATATATATATATATATATATATATATATATATATATATATATATATTTAATCCACGTAATGTTTGTATCCAGGGAATAAAATCTTTACTTTGATTATATAATATTCCTCAATGTGTGTGTGCGCGCGTATGAGTGTATCTCTCTCTCTCTCTCTCTCTCTATATATATATATATATATATATATATATATATATATATATATATATATATATATATATAAAGAGAGCTGAAAATATGACACTTGTGAACAAGTGCTTCTGTGAAAAGCTGGCTACGTCAACCACCTTAAGTCACACAAAGCTCATGTTCAGGTCAACTTTGAATCAAACAATCTGTTTAATATGCAGCAAAGTTTGCAAGTTTACTGTTGGTTTGAGAAGACATGATTGTTCATAGGAATGTATATATGTTTTAAGAAAAATAGAAAAACCGAATGAAATTATTAAAAAATCAACGTTTCGTCCTTATTTCAGAGGACATCTTCAGAATAATTCAAATAAAAATGTAAGAAAAGAAAAAGTCATAGACAGACAGTTTTTTAATCCTACCGATGTCGGGAAGGACAAACATGTGTGCGTATGAGAAGGTTGGGTTGTTCGATGTCTATATATACACTTTTAAAAATGCGTTAAAATAAATATGTACATTTTTTTTTCTGCAAACCTACTCATTTTCCTGAAACATTCAAGGAAAAACGGCTAGCCAGGATCCACCCTGATACCTTGCTCTTTGATTATTATTTTCCCTATGCTAAGGGTTAAATGGTAGAAGCCTTTTCTTTGCGTAATAGTATTAGTATTCAATATTAGTGCTGATTCTAAAAGTCTTCTTTTAGCTCTATCTATCACGTATTTAATAATTTTCGCTTGATCTAAATTAAATGAGTGATCGTATTCTGCATTATGGCAAAAGAGTGCATTTAGGGCGTTACCATTCCTTATATCTCTTCTGTGCTCGTTAAGTCTTAATTTCAATTTTCGTTGTGTTTCACCTATGTACGCTTGTTGACAGTTGTTACATGGGATGGAATATATACAATATATATTCAATTTTCACCCAAAACATGGAATATATACAATATATATTCAATTTTCACCCAAAACAAGGCACACTGCCACTTTGAAGTAGGGGGCTACTATCCGGGACATAATTTGCGGGGGCATTATGAAGAGAGATGAGCAGAAAGATGTTTGTTCACATTACACTTGAACTTCTGCATATCAGTACAGTTGGGAAAGCAAAATCTCGAAAGTGAATTCCAAAGACTTGCAGTTCTGGGGAAAAAACTATTGGAGTAAAACTTACACCTACAGATCTCTACTCTAAAGCGGTGGGACTTAGTTGCTTGTCGGGTTGTTCGGGTGTAGTCATGTCGAGGAGGTACAAGAGCATTCACCATTAAAGTATTTGTAGAACAGGCAGAGGGATGCAACATTTCGTCGATGAGACAGAGGCTGAAGCTTAGATGACAGTTCAGGACCTATCAGATTGGCGACTCTCTTTTGGACTCTGTCCAGGAGTGAGAGACAAGCAACAGATGTACCAGCTGAAATGTGACAACAGTAGTCCATACATGGGCGAATGGTGGCCTTATAGATGTACAGGATACTTTCAGGCGTAAGCAATTTTCTAGCACGGTAGAGAGAGCCCACCTTTTTTGCAGCAGCATTGGCAATGCTCTCAATGTATATATTCCAGTTCATGTTCCCTGTAAATGTTAGGCCGAGGAAGTACTTACAGGCAATGTGTACTTGGCCATTGCTATTGGTGGTAGAGAAGGTTTCTTGTAGTTTGCCAACATTGAATGTGACCATCATTTTTTGCCCCCATTCCACTACAGATTGGAGGTCATCCTCTAGTGTTTCTGCCATTTCCTTAGATATGTGTTCATTTATTTTCCCCTCATGCCTGTTATAGAGAGTGGTGTCATCGGCAAATATACCCATCTCCAAAATAAGGACGTCATTTATGAATATCAGGAATAATAAAGGTCCAAAGATAGACCCCTGAAGTACTCCCGTATTTATATCATATTGTTTAGATGTAGGACCGTCGTAGACAACTTGGATTTCTCTCTTACTTAAGAAGGATTTAATTACATTATGTATTCTTACAGTGATACCATATGATCTAATTTTCCTTAGAAGACCATAGACAACATCGCCACAATACAACATTCACTTTATGAACTTAACCTACTTGAAATATCGCCAGAGTTTCGAAGATTTTTGCAACATTTACAATTGTATGCAAAAATTATGGGGAGTGGTAGAATAACATACACTAAAAGAAAGAACACAATTAAAATGAGGAACAGGTTTTTTAGGCTCTTCCAAACCTATAATAAAATCATTAAAACATTAGGGATATTTCAAGTAGGTTTTGTCCATAAACTAACGCTTTTCCACGTATAATTTTAAGCAAATATAAAAGTTTTGGGTGGCCCTACGCCTTGGATAACCACTTTATTTCGTTTAGGCTTATTTAAACGGTTCACACTTTATGATATGAACGGAAAACGACAGGGTGTTGATTTGTTTAATCCAGAAATCACAAGTAAAAAGAAACGAAAAAAAATGGCGTCTGTTTTAGCAAAAGAAAAAAAGGATAAAAAGTGAGTTCGTTATGAGCTTATAATATGTCATCTGGAATTATACTCGCCCTCCCTCCTCGCTTCGTCCCATCTGTCACCATCTTCCTCTAATGCTCACGCTCTTTCTCGTCCGCATTCTGCCCACGCCAACATTTTTGTTTTAAAGTTGTTCTGTTTTTTTTTTCATAAGATTAACGGAAGTTGCTTTTATCACGTGACGTCTATATAAGCTCGACGGCGGCGGTGAGTAGGGATGGATGATTTGGTGCTGATTTGAGCGCATATAAATATGTCAGATGCTGCCAATCATTTTTAAGCCGACACTAAAGTTTTAAAACTGAAGAGTTGTTCTTACAGTGCATTCTATATGCACAGTTGACCGACCTGAATTTCAGTCTGAACTAGTGAGCATATGTCAACATTCATTCAAAGTACACTAGGGGGAGGATATGTTATGCCAGCATTATTCACCTTAGGCGGGCTTAACCGGATTCCTCCAAAGTAAGAAATGTCAAGGAAATATTAAATTTGCGAACAGTGTCCAATCACATATGTATTCCGACCAGCGGAAATCACGACGTTAGGTTTTTGCTATGCTTGCAGGAAAGTGTTAACGTCCTCCTATATAAAACGCCTGATATTCCCAAATGATCACTCATTTGATACTGGCCAGGCTCAACCTTGCCTAACTTTGGTTATCTAACGAGAACCAGTGTGTTAACGTTATTATGCCGTATATAAGAGTGAGGGTATGGATACTGTGAGCCTCTCTAGGATTGAAGCTGCTGTCAGTAAAGTTTTCTTTCGGGTGGGATGTTGCAATTGTAGCGGAAGGTGTCGATTGTAACAGAATAGCTTTACGTGTTTTTGTGCCGTTAGAAAAGTGAACAAGAACTTAGCAACAAGAACTTATTAACAAGAACTATGAACAAGTACTCAGCAGGTACTACAAAAGGACTAACTGGGAAGCCATTAGCAAACACCTCCGAGACACCCTATGGACCGATATCTTCTCTTTTCCTGCTGAACGGTGTGCCAATGAGACAACTGAATGGTGCAAAAGAGGCATTAGAGCACTTGTTCTCACACGCATGTGTTATTGCAACCCCCACTCATCCTATGGTTCACTACAGATTGTGCAGCTGCCATTGCACAAAGACAGCACGCATTCAGCCGGTTCATACATTAGTAGTCAGATACAAATAGGCAAAAATTCATAGATGCTAGAAATCATTGCAAGAGAGAAATAGCGACAGTCAAAACAAACATGCCGAAATAATTAGGAAAAACGTAGAATCGCAAAAGATAGGAACTCATTATTTCTGGAAAATCTATAATAGTGTAGTGAATAAAGGTCAATCAGTAATTCCTCCATTATCCATCAACCAAAAGGTCACATACACGGCAACCGAGAAGGCGGAACTGCTTGCCCGGCGATTCACCTGCAACTCCACCTTAGGGCCAGCAAACAACTCCCTCCCAAATTTCCCTATGCGGACTGAAGCCACCCTAGATTATGTAAAACTCACCCCTTCTCATTCCGCGATATCATAAAAAAAACTTAAACATCTCCAAGGGCCTGATCTCATCCCTGCTATGCTAATTAAAA
Source organism: Euprymna scolopes (assembly GCF_053919585.1). Lineage (NCBI taxonomy): Eukaryota > Metazoa > Mollusca > Cephalopoda > Sepiida > Sepiolidae > Euprymna > Euprymna scolopes. The sequence continues at coordinate 131,573,071 of NC_136496.1, read as the reverse complement.
AATGCTCAGCTAAGCTAGTCGCTGTACTTTCCAAGTTCTACAATAAGTGCTTTGCTGAATCTTGCTTCCCTAATAGCTGGAAGATGGCCACTGTGGTACCAGTGTAAAAGAATACTGGTGAAAGGACTGACCCTCTCAATTATCAACCTATCAGTCGCCTCTCCCTCTTTGCTAAAATCTTTTAGACCTTAATTAATCAAGCACTAGTCCACCATCTCGCAATAACAAATATCCCTGACAAAGAGTAGGGATTTAGTTAATATCGTTGCCTGATCCATTAGAAGTTAGAAGTATCTTTATTACAGAGCTAGAAGTCAGTGCCAACCGCCGGCGAATCAAAGGAACCACTGAACGCAAGGTATGTCCCATTGTCTGTGCGCCACACACGCATAAAGTATTTGCTAAGGTTAGTAGTCTGTTTACCGAACGACTATGTTTTATTAACTGCTTGGGGATGTGTCAAATACCCCCTCTCACACACAAGACACACGAATTGGCATATTCATACGTGATACACAAATTTTTACATGGGCGGTTATTTACTTTATACGAACATGTTTACCGCGCGTGTATTGTACACACATTGGAAGATATTATTTGATAGATATGTAACAATACATTTATTTTTAAGGATATGTAACAACCATTTATTTAATTAATATGTACAATACATTTATTTGATTGGTATGTAACGACCGTTATTTGATTGATATATAACAAGCATTTATTTGATGTATATGTAACAACCATTTACTTAATTGATATGTAACGACCATTTATTTGATTGCTATGTAACAAGCATTTACTTGATTGATATGTAACGGCCGTTTATTTGATTGATATGTAATAAACACTTATTTAATTGATATGTAACAACTGTTTATTACATTGATATGTAATGACTGTTTATTTGATATGTAACGACTATTTATTTGATTGATATGTAATAAGCATTTATTTAATTGATATGTAACGACTATTGATTTAATTGATATGTAACGACTGTTTATTTGATTGATACGTAATAATACATTTATTTAATTGATATGTACGACCGTTTATTTGATCCGTATACAAAGCGTTTGACCTTTAATTAGTGCAATACTATGAATAAAAAGAAATAGAATTCAACTAATTATGCAAATTTGATATCATATTGATTCTTGTGAATGTCAATTCTTATAAATAATTAACACTCATTTAATTAATATCAATATATGTTTAATGTGCCTCTTCCTATGAGTTACCTTCTCATTTGAGTAAGATTTGGCTTATTACGTGTCTCTTTAGACTCCCTACCCTGCATTGTCGAGGCGTCCGTTGCTGTTATTTTCTAAAGATCTAGAGCGCCATCTATCAAATCATCATTCAGAAGTTGCAGAGAAAATATGTAATAAAATATTTACCAATTTATTTTTTTACTTTAGTAAATTATTTATATTTATGTTTCTTTATGTTTTATTTTATTTTAACTATGGAACTATTTATAAGCGAGTAATAAAATATCCCTACGCTGAATTTATTCAATTGGTTTAAATGAAAATATATTTTCGTAAAAGGGTTAACTTTTTGTTTTAGATGAAAACTATTTAATTAAATTTAAAATTCAAGAAAATATGAGAAACCCGGCAACAACGGATACTTCAACTAGTTGTTTTATTCGTTTAGCAAAGAACGTTTTACCGTTCGTTTATTCAGTGATTTTTATATGGCATTCTTTAATATTTTGGAAATTCTGTACAAACTAACCTTAGATGGAGTGACAAAGACGCTTATTAATTGAGAGTCTCGATAAGAGATTGAATGCGACGCTATTTTGGATGAACAAATAAAACGCTAAAATAATTAAGCAATTGCTTTAAATAAGTCACTCATTTTCTAACCCCTGTTTTTTGATCTTGCAGCTCACTGGTCGATCAAGTATTATCAATATGAATAAATCATTCATCTAAATGATCTCATGTTGAATGTAATTATTTTCATAGCATTTGCTCGACTGAACTCTGATCTAGGGTTCCCCTTGCACGACCTTCACAAGAAACACTTGACTAGCTACACTCACTATAAACGATTTCCCCCACTCTCTACCTGTGCCTACATCTAAACGGAGATTCTATGAACAAACCTTCTTACCCGCTGGTGGAACACAGTTCCGCTCTCCTGCTTCCTGGTTGAATATAACATGGTAGCCTTCAAATCCAATTTAACCAAGTTCTAGTTGAGCCGTCCTCATAAATAATCAAACCCTACCTAATTTACACCATAAACGATTACTACACTGCCACTTTGCATTCATTAACCTTTACTTTATTTTTTAATTACATTTTTACCCCAAACAAGGCACATTGCCACTTTGGTGTACTATCAGGGACATAAACTACAGGGGTACTATATAGGGAGTTAGGCAGCAAGATGTCGGTTCACGTTACACTTGGTCTTCTGCATGTTAGTACAGTTGGGGGAGCAGGGAACCGGAATGGAATTCCAAAGTTTAGCGGTTCTGGGGAAGAAACTACTGGAGTAGAAGGCTCTCCTACATCGAGTGACCTTGATAAATGGTGAATCCCAAGTAAAAACAAATAAACAAGAATCTATCAATATTGGCTTTAAAATGACCATGCTACCTATTTATGTGTTTATATATAGAGAGGCCTGAATTTTTGCGCTATCTTGACGTTAAGTCCATATAGAGTTACTTTCCCTCGCACGTGTTTGCTAATCTTTTATTTTGTCAAATATGTTAATAAAGTTTAAGAGAATTCGGTTAACAGCTGAACGCGGTAAGCAAATGGTCAACGTGTTCGGCTTTTAACCGCCAGAGAGACATTCCTATCCAGATAAAAATGGAATTGAAAGAGCGAGCACGGCAGTGAATGATACAACGTGCCTTCAATAAGTTTCCAGACTTTTTTACAAGAATTTAAAATTGTCGCAGACTCTTGAAAATTCAATATGTTATTGCTATACATCTTATGAGATGATTAACCAATTTCATGATTTCAGGTTCAAATGAACAGCTACAACAGGAATTGGAATACACCATTGTTACAGCTGCTGAATTACAAAAATGCAATTCGAACGTGAGGATACTTTAGAAGAACAATAAGCAATCAAATTCTGTAGCAAGAAAGAAAAGTTCTACCAAATTGTAGAGTTCGCCGTTCCAGCAGACAACAGGGTAAATATCAAAGAGACAGAAAAGCGAGGCAAATACGCGGAATTGCATAGAGGTGAAAGGAATATAGAAGATCTTTCACGAAAAACACCCGTCTAGCTGAATCCACTGTGAAAAATTTCCCCCACTCTATATCTGTGCCTAAATCAAAACGCGAATTCCATGAACAAAGCTTCTTTCTTAGAACTGTACGCCTGTGGAACTCTGTTCCGTCTGCCTGCTTCCCACCGGACTACAACTTGGATGTCTTCAAGTCCAATGTTAACAAATTCCTAATGAACCGTCCCCTTAAGTAAACACTTCATCAAATCTCCACACTAACGTAATGTACTTGCAATAACCCTCATCCCTGAGTGGCTTCCGGGCCTTGATAAGTGGTGATCACTGTGTAAAAACAAAAAAGAAAAAAAAGATGAAGAACGTTAATATAACACCATTAATGATAGGAGCACTAAGGACAATCTTTCAAAACTTGGAAAACAGAATGGGAAAGATTGGAATTAGAGGGATAGCTGAAAAGATACAGCAGATTACAATAATGAAAATGACCGAAATACGAAGAACCACCTTGAATGTGGAGGCCAATACACATGAGCTACAAATGTATATTGTAGTTAATTTTAAATTCTTGACTTAATTTATCAACACTTTAATTTACATTCATTTGAAAATATTAAATCTATTTTTCATATTTTTCTTGGACAAAATCTTTTCTAAAAATAACCAGGCCTACAATTCCAGTGTATCTTTTTCTTTCTTTCTTTTTTATGTTTAAACTAGAATCCGTCGCTCATAATAACGAGAATAAGTCTTCATAGTTTGATAGTTTTTAATATTTAACATTATATTTATTCTACTGATGTATTTACAATTTTAACCATATTTTATTCCAGATTTTAATCTAATAGTTATACGCTTAAATGTTTCAACTTTGCACTTATCTCCACTTTTTCACTTACAACGAAGCATAGTAAATTTTGTTTCAATTCTTTTGAACTAGGTAAACTTTTGGTATATATATATATATATATATATATATATATATATATATATATACATATGTGTGTGTGTGTATAGTATTAAATCAATTAATAACTACCCATGCGCGAGCGTAGAAATACCTAGTTTATAACGCAGGTGAGGGGCAACACCCTTTAGTGTTAATAGACCCGCAGGTCTTTCAACAGGTTATCCGTTTAGAAGAAAGAAAATTCTGATGTTTAACCTGTCTTGGCACCAAATAAACGGAGTCGAGCCTCTTTACTCTTGCTCGACTCGAGCTACAATTAAAATAGGTTAAGAAAAGTAATATGCCTATGGAAGTCATGTTTTAGAATATATATATATATATATATATATATATATATATATATATATATATATATATATATAAAACAAAATTCACAATACACTTAGGAAATTACTGTATACATGGTCATATATATATATATATATATATAAATATATATATTTATATATATATTTATATATATATGAAAAGATATATACATATATACAAATATGAAAGCACATATATTTATATGTATAAGAAAAGATATGTATGAAAGAATATATATATATACATGAAATATATATATATATATATATATATTTATATATATATATATATATATATATATATAGGTGTACGATGATGTAGTAGTGTCTGCTTACTTATGAGACCCAATTCATCCTCATAAACGGATGAACCACACACCACGAAACGGCAACAAAGCATAAAATTAAAATCTATATACTTAGGTAATAGAGAGGCTGGAAACATGAAGAAAAGAAAATACGTATAAATAGGAACAAGTTTATTTTATGTACATTTGGCTTGGAAAAATAATTTATATTGGTCTTCAATCGTACATTGCCAGATGTGGAGGAGGAGGAAAGAGGAACGGGCAGAGGAAAAAGGGATAGGAAGACGAACGGATGGCGATTGCTAGGAGGAAGACAGACGGATAAACGTGGATCAGAGTTAGGGAGGGGTGTTCAGGTTAGGAAACAGCTGTTGTCCACAGACTCGGGAAAGAAAACGCAGATGATGAAAAAGATGATGATGAAGAAGAAGAAGAAGAAGAAATGCCAACTGAGCGAAAGAAATAAAAAAGAAGAAAAGGGTATAAAAGAAAGAAGAAGGAATGAGGAAAAAGAAAAAGATAATAAGCGAGGAGAACATGAAACGAATCAATTCATGACATGATCAAAAAAGAAATGGAAGGACTGAAAAAAGGAAAAGGAAGAAAAAGGAGGCATTAAATAACTTGAAATAATTAATAAAATACAAACAACATGAGAAGAAAAATTTGATGATACGAAAAAAAAAATGATAAACAAAACCGTAGAAAGACAGAAAGGCAAAGTAAAGAAAAGCAAGTAAATTAGTGAAGGAATAGAAGAGAGAGCAAAAAAAAAAAGAAGAAACGAACAAAATCGGAACGAAACACATAAATAGAAGAAGGAATGGTTGAACAAAAAAAAAACTAATGAAGAAAAAGGAAAAAGAAATAAAAAGTAAAAAATATGAAAGAAAGAACAGAAACAAACAATTTATAAAGTAATAAGTATGTGGAAAATAATGAACGCATACACAGTAATTAACGCATGGAAGAATGGAAAGTTCTACAAAATTTGAACCAAACGAAACCAAATTTTATCAAATAAAACTTAAAACTTAATTTAGTATAAATTAATAGCTAAGTTATTGCGACGTAAGGATTAATTTAGAGTAAGGTTAAAAAATAGTTCTTTATGAGGACTGAAGAAATATCATAACAAATTATTTATACAATAAATAGGAAACATTAAAAAACATGAAAAAATAAATATGAATGTACAGAATACAAAATGAAATACGAATAGAAAGTAAAAAAGGTAAAAAGAAAAACGAGAGGAAAAAAAGAAGAAAAAAATGAAATAAGGGTGAAAGTAAAACAACAACAAAAAAACAAAAAAAAAGAAAATCAAGGAAAAACGAAAAAAAAAGGGGAAAATCGAGAAAAAAGGAAAAATGAAAGGAAGTGAGAAAAGACAAGAAAGAAACGAAAAAAAGAAACAGAAAGAGGAGAATCAAAAATATAGAACAGAAAGAAAGGAAAAGACGAAAGAAAAGGGCAGAAACACCCAATAAATAAAACGGGAAGTAGAAGGGAAAATGGAATATTGTAAAATCGTTTGGTTTAATTAATGGAAAATAACAAAATATCCAGGCAAAAACAAATTGTGGCCAGTTCTGATTTTTTCTTTTAACACACACACACACACACACACACACACACACACATACATATATATATATATATATATATATATATATATATATATATATATATATAGTAATTGTGTATATGTATGTATGTTTTTACAAATTTATCTGACGATTACGACAGGAAATCCGCTATTATAATCTCAAAGAAACATCTTTGACTTCAGATTGCTTTTCTACTGGAAGAACATTGGTTAATAGTCGCTTGACGCTTTTTGTTTATATGTATATACTAGCTGGCCTCCCGGCGTTGCAGGTTGCATACGTATTATTGTAGAATAAATCCTCTATTAATTATTATATACCACGAGGAATCATTTACCCGATGGCTAATTCGCAATAAATAAATAAATAATAATAATGATGATGTCGTTCGTCAAATTCCGTCTGTGTTTGTTTACAATATCACGTCAGTTGATATTTGGGCTTGACGATGAATGCCCTGCAATGTTTACTTTTAAAATATGTAAACGAAGAAATGATTTGCAGCGATTTCAAATGGTGTCTCTTCGTTTATCTTAAATTGAACTCATTAATAAGAAAAAATTAAAATAAAATGGTTAGATACACCTTTGCTTGAACAGGGAATCATTCGATCAATAGTCGAATGCTCTACCACTGAACTATATCTCTAGATAGCAAAAAATCTGATTTTAAGAAGAAATGATTTGCTGAGATTGCATTATATCCCTTGGCCGGGGCAACGTAAAATATTCCCCTGTAAAAGTCTTTGTTTTTTTATCTATGAGAAAAAAGGCTATTTTTAAGATTTGATTTCTTTATAAAACATATCTAAGAACACTGCCAGAAATATAAATTACCTTTGTGTGAAATTTGCAAAAGATAGACACAGCCGTTTCGGAACCAATGAGGAAAGAACTTATACAAAGTGACTTTTATACAAGAATGTAGATGTAGATGTATGTATATATATATATATATACATATATTGGTATAAACAGACTGACGACTTCGCTGTACCATAGGCCTTGAGTGTGGAGAGACCAGCCAACTGCCCGGAACTGACATCGAAACCTTTATAACACTCCATGCTTTAATTCCCTATGCTCTTTGAGTTACAATGATCAACCCACAATTTATCATTATATACATTTCATTAATAAATCAAAAGCAAATTCCAATGACTCTGTCTCTGTCTCTGTCTGTCTGTCTGTCTGTCTGTCTCTCTCTCTCTCTCTCTCTCTCTCTCTATATATATATATATATATATATATATATATATATATATATATATATATATATATATAATTAGTTTATTTGGGGAAAAGAAATCCAGCAGAGTGCTCAATTATAAGGAAAATCTTAAAATAAGAGCGTGTTATTTATATTTTGTTTGCAGAGAGTTTTTGAGAAGATAAGTCATTGGTACGTTTTAGATACCCATATCAAGCTCTCTTCAGCCTATACTCATCCAATACTGAGTATTAGCTGAAGAGAGCTTGATATGGGCAATTAAAAACGGTCTAAATTATCGGGTTTGAAACCGACGGTACCAATGACTTATCTCATCTAAACTTTCTATAATCATAATATAAATATATATATATATAAATTCAATATAGTTCAATATTTTTCATAACAACAAGCAATCATGATTTATATATATGCATACTCCTATAAATTTTTGTATTGTTATTCATATTAAAACTCTTTTTTCTATTTATTTAAAAAGAAAATGCTACTTTGTTATATATATATATATATATATATATATATATATATATATATATATTAACCTTTATATATCTAATTTTAAATAAGAATGTAAATATACTAAATACTAATCATAGTGGGGGTGATAAGTAGTTAGATGGATTAATCCTAATCTTATAAATACAAGACTGATAAATTAAAAAATTAAAAAATGTATCCATTTTAAATGTGGAAATTGATGAATCGCACAGGGAAAAAATCATTTTTATAGTATGAAAAGGTTAGTAATTGCAATTAAGAATAGGAAATTGGATCAAATGTTTGTAACATGTCTCCTACCTAAGATTAATGGAGGTGGTGTTTGATCAACACTGCAGGGGGAGCCATGATGTAATATACTGTTTTGTTTTTAAATCCCCGAAACAGTGTTTCGTGGTAAACAACTGATGATCCCTTTAAAAATAAATTATTGGTATTATAGTAAATTCGAGAGCGAGTTGATGCAGTGATTGCAGGTGATTAAATGACTTACTGACAAGATAGTTTTCTAACGAATGATAAAAAATTTTTTTATATAGTTTTAAAGGTTAAAAACTTCAAAGACTATATATATATATATATTCATCTGCAAAAGATCTAGCTAATTTGCATATTCTTTTAAGCATTTATTTGTAAACACAAGTCTCTTTCCATATATATTTATGTATGTGTGTATATATTTGTTTCAAAATTTTGCCTACCAAACTCCTCTTTCAGTTTTTTGTCTAAAGAAACTTAATGCATATGCCAATCTTTATATTTGTATTTTAGCGCGGGAAAATCAGTGCAAAATTGTGAAAATTTAAAAAAATTAAATTTGCCAGGTGAAGGTCGAATATTTACGCATTACGAATATGCATACGTAACATAATAGCTATTGGTTCATATTTTAACTTTCAGCCTTGCAGCAGACATGTCTTCATATGTCAGGCATTAACGCTAAAGAAAAAAGTAAATCGTAAGCTAAACGTTTTGGTTTCGATTCTCGGTGGTGGCGCACTAGTAATTTTTTTAAAACGTTTTAAATTATTAATATATTTTGGGTTTAATATAATATAATAATACATACGAAATCTGCATTATCGAAATATCATATTTAAGCGTATTTTACGACCGGGCAATTCCGAGCGACTTGCAAGTATATATATATATATATATATATATATATATATATATATATATATATATATATATATATATATGCGAGAAAGTATAAAAGTTCGCGCCTTTTCTTCTATTTTTATATATATTAGTGTTGGGTCAATCAAACGGAATCGGGAATAGGAAAAAACGGAATTTGATAGGGTATCGAGAGCGGTATCGAAATTGGAAAAAAATAGCCTTATTTCCGATTTCAAAAACGATTCTTAAAAAATCTTAAACTAAATTGTCAGTGCTGGTATTTATGATAAAATTATAAATAGTATATTTAAGCTACCAGTAAAATTAAAATCTAATAACATAACAATACAATGTAAATTATTTTTATTTGTGTTAAAATAAACAACAGAAAATGAAAATTTGGCAATCGTGTGACTAAAAGGAAAACTACTTCGTTTTTCAGTAATTAGTGAACTTGAATATTTTTCAACTTTACGCGAGATACACTTACGTGTCGACTTTGCTTGGTTTTAATTGTCTGTCGGGTTAGTAGTCTTTACTAGTTGTAAAAACTACTTGCAAATATATAACAGATGAATAGGGTGAAGACAAAACGACCTAAATAATAAAACTGATTCCTGCTTATCAATATTATTGAAACCATTTTGGCAATTAAGTTCTTGTTCCTTAAATTGACAAGACACAAATACATAGACTACATGAAAGACAGTGACACTCAATATGGTTTCCGTTCTGCTAGATCTACAGCAGATGTGCTTACAGTTATATCTCATAGGATTAGCAAATCTCTCGACAGAGGCAACCTTTCTAGGGCAATTGCTCTTGACATATCTAAGGCCTTTGATAGGGTATGGCATAAAGGTTTACTTCATAAGATCTCTAGCTATGGTATAGCTGGAAATGTCTTCTCAATTATTAAATCATTTCTTTCTGATAGGTTCATAAGAGTAGTAGTTGAGGGGCAAAAATCAGAAGTCCACAGTATTAATGCCGGTGTCCCTCAGGGGTCCATCCTGGGCCCAACTCTTTTCCTGATCTACATTAATGATCTTCCAAATCACATCCTTACATCATTTGTAGACATTTATGCTTACGACACTACCATTTATGGTAGCACATCTAAGACAGTAAACGACCAAGTTCTCTCCAATTCTCTCTCCTCTGATCTTGAGCATGTAGTACAATGGGGAAAGGAGTGGCTGGTTACTTTTAATGCATCTAAAACCAAGCTTCTCTCTTTACATCATCAACATTCTGATCCACATCTGGCATCAATTGAAATGAATGGCTCTCGTCTTCAGGAGGCCTCAAGTTTTGACAAGCTTCTGGGCTTGACCATTACTCCTGATCTTAAATGGAACACGTACATATAATCTGTTGCCAAGGCCGCTGGAAAAATGGTGGGATCTTTCTATCGATCCAGTAGATATCTCACTGCTGATGCAATTCTCTATCTATATAAGAGCCAGGTACGTCCAAGGATGGAATACTGTTGCCACATCTGGGCAGGAGCTGCTAGAAAGGACTTGGCCTGCCTTGATAGAGTTCAAAATAGACTTCGTAGCCTCGTAGGAGATGTCCTTTTCTCTTCCTTGCAACCTTTATCTCACAGAAGAGATGTTGCGAGTTTGTCTCTGATGTATCGTTATTTTCATGGAAAGTGTTCGACTGAGCTTCAATCTATGGTCCCCCTCGCAAAACTTTCACAAGAAACACTCGTCTAGCTGTAAACACTATCAAAAATTCCCCCCACTCTTTATCTGTGCCTAAACCTAAACGTAGATTCCATGAACAAAGCTTTTTTATTAGAACTGCACGCCTGTGGAATTGTCTTCCGTTTTCCCGCTTTCCGGATTACTACAATATGGTTGTCTTCAAGTCTAACGTAAATAAGTTCTTGATGAGCCGTTCCATATAAGTTATCAAACTTAACAAATTTTCATTACTAATGATTATTATATTGTCCAATTTCTACTGTACACTCTTTAACCCTTATCCTTGAGTGGCCTCTTGGCCTTGATAATGAGTTGATACCTATGAAAAAAAAAAGAAAAAGTCCAATGCGAACAAGTTCTAATTGAATCGTCCCCCTAAATAATCCAAGTTTCAAAATTCACACTGTTTACTATGCTAAAATCACAATGACTAATGTATACCTATTAACCCTTATCCTCGAGTGGCCTCTGGGCCTTGATAAGTGGTGACACCCTTGTAAAAAAAAAAAAAAAAGACTGCACTGCAATTTGACTGCCAACATAAAAATGTAAGTCAGACGTTTCTCAGTCTTAAGCTAAACGTAAAACAACTGCTTAGGCAGCCCGACGCATTTCTGAATCTCCCAAGTTACTTTAAGTACTGACGCTGTGTTCTCCAGCAATCTGATGAATAAAGTAAAACAGAAAGAACACAGGTCGAGTAAACATTAATCTTTGTTTTGACAAAGATCCCACGATCACACCATAGCCGTTTTTCGTACAAATGTCGTGCTGTCCTTTTAAATGCGAAGAAGTATCTCCGCATCCAGGGAGCCATCTTTGCATACTGTGCTACCTGAATACACAACCTTCTTTCTTTCACATAGGTATTTGCTGTTGACAACGACGTTATATATATATATATATATATATATATATATATATATATATATATATATATATATATATATATATATATATATATATATACACACACACATTGCTCTAAGGATGAAATAAAGGAAATGGTGGATTTCACTTAACGCAAAGACATATTTTCCGTAAACTGAATTAAGTTCTCTCAGTTATCAGGATCGTAATACTATGTAACAGTAATGCTTATACCTATGAGAGACGGAGTTGTGTGTTTGGGTGTTTAAGTGTCTGCATGCTATGAAGAACGAAAGTTTTAAATTTAACGTTTTTTCATTAATAACGTTTACCAATATAATTATTTAGAAGACAATAATAGACAAGAGCCGATGAGAACCCGACTACTTTGACCATAAAGATTCGACTAGCTGATTCTGTTAACGAAATGAATGCGCTGTGGTGATTGAAGAACATCTAAGCGATGTTATAGATAGCGCGTATATTGTATATACAGAACCGATTACCACCACTTGCAGGCATCTACATGTTGCAATTAGTAAAACAGGTTGTTGTTTTTTTTTGTGATTTTTTTGTTTGTTGTTTTTTTTTGTTTTTTTTTTGTAGAATTAGACACGCAAGAAACTGAATTGGACTTCGAATATACAATGTTAATTTGGTTTTAAGAATAGCACTTTTCCCCATGTGGATTAGAATTCGTCATTTAATAGGTTTTTGACATGGAAACATTTAATTCACAAGTAGCTTAATACGGAGTCCAATTCCCCCATTCTGATCATGTCGTCATATTTACACGTTCTCTTAAACTTTCTAGGATCCATGCGTTAATCACTCCATTTTTTTACAAGGGAGTCACCACTTATCAAAACCCGAAAGCTACTCGAGCATAATAGTTAATGAATGTAAGGTGGTAGTTTAGTAATCGATAATGGTGTAGACTGTGCAAAATTTGTATTATTTAAGGGGACAGATCAACAAGAACTTGTTTACATTGAACTTGAAGGCTACCGTATTGCAATTGGCTGGGAAGCAGTCCTATGGAACAGTGATCCACACGCGTATAATTCTAGAAAAACAGCTTCTTGGAATTTGCGTTTATATTTAGACACACATAGAGAATGCGAAAACTCGTTGATAGTGGTTCTAGCTAGTTGAGTGTTTTTGTGAAAGTTTGGAAAGTGGGGACTATAGATTGGAGCTAAGACAAGCACTTGCCATGAAAATAACTATAGAGCAGAGACGGGTTCCAAACTTCTCTTCTGTGGGAAAGAAGTTGCAGGGAGGAGAAAAGGGCATTACCTACTATGTTTTGAACCCTTTCAAGAGAGGGCGTACCGAACAGTTTTTGCCTAGATGAGGCAACTGTATTGCATTTTAGGACGTACTTAGCTTTTATACTAATAGACGAATCAATTGACAGTGAGATGCTTACTACATATCAAGGTTGCATAGATAATCGATGTTAATTGGCGTTTAAGCCTAGTTAGTATCAGATGCTTGATAATTTATGAATATCAGGCGCTGTATGGATGAAGACGCTGATAGTCCTACAAACGAAAACAGCAAAGATTAACGTTGTTATCTTCCCTTGTATCATATATGATATATGATATCCAGACCGTGTGTTGAACGCGAATTGAATATTTTCTACAAAATTCGGTCTTCGGAGAAAACCGTTGCAATTAGGATCAGTATAAATAATGATATAGATTTCCATTAACATTGAAGAATATTTTATGAAAATGTGACCCAAAATATGTAAATTATACGGCAAGTCAATTTTATGTTTGTGTGTACGTTATCACCACTCGCCCCTTTTGAGAATGCGATCACCCGATCGCCGATAATGCAATATGAAAAAGTATTTTGTTTATTTATTTCAAGTGATGGCATGGTTGTGTTGAACGTGAAACTCGATCTAAACTACACTTTATTGCCTCTTAGGTTAAGATCAAAGTGTAGTATCTTTTCTGTTAAAAATAGTCAAATAATGTCGAAGGCCCTGCGATCACACCGAACGTATATATAATGGAAATATCTTACCAACTTCTTAAAGGGTTTTAGGAACAACATTAACTGGAATATTTAAACAAGCACCTTTTTATTTTGAAGGAAAGTGTACAATAATATCGTGGAGTCTTCGTTCTCACTGAGTGTTCATAAAATGGAAATATTTTTAAGTGTGGAAGCAATATACACCAGACTAGGTTTGCATATATATTTGGTGTCCGATTTCGAATGCTAAAGACTCTGTGATTGGCCGAGGCCAGGACTGCTAACTTGTCTGGGCCTGACCGCGTTAGAATTGGATTTCTTGTGTTTGATAAGACGTCGGTCGTGACCTGCCTGTCCGGGTTGTTCAATATACAACAATTTAAATATACAACTGTGGAATTTCCATGGATCCTCCTAGTTAAATAAAATATGTTGAGACAAAAAACATTGAAAATAAAATAGGGATGAAATAATACAAATTTATTTTGATACAAAATGTGTTTTTTTCTGTTGAAAAAAAATCTGATAGTTATTTGATTTTCTTTTATTTCATTAAAAATGTTTAGATAATTTTACAAGCACATTTTATTATAATTAATCAATATTTTATTCTCTCTCACTGTCTTTATCCCTTTATCTTCCTCTTTCGTAAGTTCATTTCTGTATTAAGAAGAAAGAGCAGTCCGTCAATATCAATCAATGTTTGTTTTTTTTTATGTATTTTGTTTTTTAGATCTCAAATCTCTGACCCACTCATAATATTAAAAAGAAAAAAAAATCCTTTTCTTCACTTATTCCGGCGTCAATGTCGTTCCGGAAGTCTCGGTTCCATACTAGTAATTGGAACCGGAAGTGACGTAGACAATGACGTCCGCGCAGCCAGGATTGTCTCTCTTTCTACTAGCTGATGACTTCTGCTCAAGCCTTCGTCGTCCTGTTGATCTGCACCTCTTTCATCTTCATCATCCGACGAATCACTGTCCTTCGATTCGTTGTCCAGAGCCTTTGAATCATTGGTTAGCTCGGAAATACCATCCGTATTATCAAGTTTGTCATCTTTGTCGTCGTCAGTGGATTTCTGGTCTTTTTGTTGTGAGTGTCGCCATTTCATTCGACGGTTTTGAAACCAAACTTTTACCTGGAAAAATAAAGAACATAAATTAATCCTTGTTAGGTTTAAAAGCGTAACTCTATGTTGATCATTGTAATTTCATCTACCCACTTTCCAGCAGCCAAAATAACGTAATGGTAAGAAGTACCGCCTGTCGTCTAGACAGTCGAGTTTTGATCATAGATGTAGTTGCTAGTTTAGTCACACTGAAGAGCCGTTGGTTGGTTGGTTGTTTTTGTATTACGGCATATCAACCCTTTTCGGGTTATTTAATGCCGAGTCCAAAGATTTTGAAGAAAAAATTTTTTAATAGAATATATTTTTTGTTTTCACGTCGGTTTCTATTTAACCCATAGTTGGGACCCTAACAGGTACTACCACTCCGGGTCAGAGTGGACCTGGGAGCAATGGTAATTAAAGGATGGCTCCACACTCCCCAAAGCCCACAAGCTGGGGCCTCACCATTGGATATAGTTTAAGGTCATATCCAGGACCTCCATTGAGGCACTTTTACCCTCTGCAGGGGGGGGGCAGTCGGCGTATTCTAATGTCCCACCGACAGGGGCACTGAAGAGCCGTGA
Organism: Euprymna scolopes; assembly: GCF_053919585.1. Classification (NCBI taxonomy): domain Eukaryota; kingdom Metazoa; phylum Mollusca; class Cephalopoda; order Sepiida; family Sepiolidae; genus Euprymna; species Euprymna scolopes. The sequence goes on along the minus strand of NC_136496.1, from coordinate 131,557,518 downwards.
TACAGCGACATAATCGCTGTGGATGACTATATATATACATACATACAGATAGATAGATAGATAGATAAATAGATAGATAGATAGAAGCCGATTAAGAGGGTTACTACAAACGAGGGCCACCCAAAGGCTTTCTTGAAATACGCTTAAATATGTTATTTTAATTCATGCAGATTATAAATCTATTGAGTATTACATTTTATTCAATATATAGTAGTGATATCAAAGGTAAAAAAAAAACGAACACATTTTACTTGGGTTTCATTAACGAGAACCGGAACCAAAACATTTAGATCCCCAGCGGTATTCACTACCATATGGCCTAAGGACAAATAGATATCAAAACTTAAAAAATAAAAAAAAACGCAGTTTAGCGTATAAGTGTATATTTGCGCATGCTTAATTAAGCTTGCAAAGAGGCGTTCCACATACATGGACAGACAAGCTCACTTATATATATATATATATATATATATATATATATATATATATATATATATATGTGTGATTTTAAAATATAATTATCCACTGACACGTGTTTCGTTGTCTACAACTCATCAGAGTGGCTGAATCTAGAGAGATTCGAAATCGAGACCCCATGGTAAGAAGCGTAAGCCACTACCACTAATTAATATTATTTCATTGTAATAATTAATCACTTTGGCGTAAGATTTTTAATTTGAATGAGTTTTTAAAAAAAACGGCTCCTTTTTGTTAGACACATTGCTTCGCTATATCACAGCAACTACTTCTGACTGAAATTGAAATACCGTTGCCTTTTTGGCAGTTTTATCCACTGCACTAGTTTGTGTGTGTGTGTGTGTGTGTGTGTGTGTGTGTGTGTGTGTGTGTGTGTGTGTGTGGAAGCAAGGGGTTCTTATCGATACATGTCTCCATTGAAGACAATGGAATTTTCTTTTTGTATTTTTTTTATTACTGCGTCGATTTAGTGAGCAAGTTTCCAAGTCTGCGATGGTAATTTGTAATTCTACCTATTTCGGGTTGGTCCGGATTAATTAAGCGAGCGCTAGGTTATGGTTAAAACAAAGTTTATGGTCTTTAAATAAGATGTAGATCTCCATGGGTTTTAGTTTACTGATTTTGTCGCGAATATTTAGTTTATTGCTGCTTTATTTCTTCCAGCATTTATCATATCTATGCAGTTGCACTCATTTATCTCTAGTTTTTATCATAGTGTTTTTGTAATATTACGTATTGAGCACTGTCGAAGTCAATACTGAAAATATTTACATAAAATTTTATGTAGATACATAAAATAATATATGTATATGTATATATATATATATACAAGTTTAAAGAAACAACTCAACACAAACTTAGCTAAATCCCATTATAAATTTATTTCAACCTTCTACGAGGCCTTTTCAAATGAAGAGAGCTAGCCAGGTTAACATTAGACTTATATATATATATATATATATATATATATATATATATAATTATATATATATATATATATGTGTGTGTGTGTGTGTGTGTGTGTGTGTGTGTGTGTGTGTGTGTGTGTGTGTGTGTGAAGAGAAAGAAAGTGCTTATTGCGTTCATTTTTGGTAACACATCTCTAAATAACATTTATAATTAATTTACAATAAAATATTGTATGACTTCTGATAAGATTCATTCTTTGACAATTCAGACCGAGATAAAACGAAATGCTTTAAGCAAAACTTAATAAAATAGATGCTTTATTTTGAAATGAGGAGGAAATGTATGGAGGTCAATTTGGTGCGATAATAAAACGATTTGTGATGTGAAATATTGTGTCGCCGTTTTCTCGACTAAACTGAGACCTTGGACGTCCTCCTTCTCGATGTCATCGTCGAGTGTTGACAGACGATTCGAATGACCGATAAAGATTCAGACACAATTAAATAAAGCAACGTTAAATGAGGAATTGATGGAAGCTGAGTGAGAAAAGATGAAGGGAAAATCGGGAAGAAAGATAACGCAGTAAGAAAGAGAACAGGCGCCCAAACTATCACATCTTTCGACCTAACTTTTCAGCACTACTATGCAATCTTTGACTATTGCTACCTTCACCATCCAGTTCTAAAGTTTTTCATCATCCGCCTCCTCCTTCTTCTCCGCCTCTTTTTTCTTCTTCTTCATCTACTTCTTATCTTTTTACATTTTCTTCTCAGTTTTATTTCATTCCATCCCCTCTTCCTCAATGTTTTCTTTTTCGTTTTTCTTTTCTTTTTCTTCTTTTTAATTATTATCTAATTATCTTGTCTCCTCTTTCTTTCTTGATGTTTATCTTTCTTCATCTTCCCTTTCCTTCTCTCGCTTCTTCATCTTCGTCCTCTTTTTCTTCTCCCTTTATCTCACATTCTTTTCTCTTTCTTCATTTTCTTTCTAATTCTTTTATCCGTTTTATTATATCTATATCTTTTCTTTTTTTAGATTCATTATTAAAACGAATATTTGTAGTTAGCTTTAAGATAGTTCCTTTTGATCTTTTTATCCTTCATCCTCTTTTTTCTTCTTTTTCCTACTTTTTTTTCAACAGCTTTTCCTGAAATTCCTTTCCTGTCTTGGAGATGAAAGTCGTCGTTGTTAACTTCACGAACTAAAAACTTGAGTTTTCCAATGTTTGAATCCAGTTCGTTCCAGAAAATCACTTACACTAAGGATGTTAACAACCTTCACGTGCTCTCTCCCGTAAGTACCTGATGTCTTTCTAGAAGAAATTCTGACGAGAAAAATATCGAGGAAACCAATGCTAACATTAAAATTTTCGGATTCATACGACGACACGACGATGATGGCGATGATGATGATGATGATGATGATGATGATGATGATGATGATCCCTATTCGTATATTTCCATAAAATTTTATGTAGATACATAAAATAATATATATATATATACAAGTTTAAAGAAACAACTCAACACAAACTTAACTAAATCCCATTATAAATTTATTTCAACCTTCTACGAGGCCTTTTCAAATGAAGAGAGCTAGCTAGGTTAACATTAGACTTATATATATATATTCCTCATATATATATAATAATTATATATATATATATATGTGTGTGTGTATGTGTGTGTGTGACTAGAAAAATATCGAGGAAACCAATGCTAACATTAAAATTTTCGGATTCATACGATGACACGACGACGACGACGATGATGATGATGATGATGATGACCCCTATTCGTATCTTTTCTCATTTACTTTTCTATTTAATTTTTCCTTTTCTTTTTCTGTCTGCTGCCTTTTAACTTAAAAAACATGAAGTGCTACGAAGACACGAGTGGTACCATTAAAATGAGCAACATTTTGTTCTCCAGAATTTCTTGTTCTACATAGTCACCACCATTCTCAATGCACTTTTGCCTGAAATTCAATGATGTATACTTGCTTTTGACGCACACCCATGACAGAGGATTCTTTCTTGGAGTTTTACACCGTCAATATCTGCAACATATTAATAAAGTTTTCAGGACATGGATGCACGGTTTCAACCATAATAACAACGCAATTTGCAATCCCCTCTTATCTGTTCGGACGAAAAATAATAGAAGGTATTATTTTTGGAACGTCCATCGTACTTATCACCGATGCCATATTGCTTTCATTCTTTTTCTTCTTTTCTTTCCTGTTTTTCTTTCAATATTTTCTGATGTTATCCTTCGTTTTTTTTTTTCTACTTTCCTTTTTCGTTCTTTCTATTCAAAATGTTCTTTATCAACGTTATTCTTTTATCCTCTTCTCATTTCCCATTTCTCTTCACACATCTTCTCCTCTTTAAACTTTTTCTTTCTCTCTCTCTCATGAACTATACCGTCCATCTCTTCTTCTTCTTTTGTTTTTATCCTTTTTCGTTTTGCATCCTCATCATCATTGTTACTTTTTACATTTTGCCTTTTCTCACATCCACCTCTTCTTTTTTCGTTTTATCTGCCAGCGCCCATTTCTCTTCATCTTTTATCTGTTTTCTTCATTTTAATGTTTTATGCTTTAATATTAAAACTACATTGTGTCACCGTCATCTTTTCTGCATTCTTTTTCTCCTTCTTTTCTTCTTTTTTATTTCGTCCTTTCTTTTTCTCCTTCTTTTCTTCTTTTTATTTCTTCCTTTCTTCTTCTCCTTCTCTTCTTCTTCTTTTTTATTTCTTCCTTTCTTTATCTCCTTTTCTTCTTCTTTTTTATTTATTCCTTTCTTTTTCTCCTTCTTTTCTTCTTTTTTATGTCTTCCTTTCTTTTTCTCCTTCTTTTCTTCTTTTTTTATTTCGTCCTTTCTTTTTCTCCTTCTTTTCTTCTTCTTTTTTATTTCGTCCTTTCTTTTTCTCCTTCTTTTCTTCTTTTTATTTCTTCCTTTCTTTTTCTCCTTCTTTTCTTCTTTTTTATTTCTTCCTTTCTTTTTCTCCTTCTTTTCTTCTTTTTATTTCTTCCTTTCTTTTTCTCCTTCTTTTCTTCTTTTTTATTTCTTCCTTTCTTTTTCTCCTTCTTTTCTTCTTCTTTTTTATTTCTTCCTTTCTTTTTCTCCTTCTTTTCTTCTTTTTTATGTCTTCCTTTCTTTTTCTCCTTCTTTTCTTCTTCTTTTTTTATTTCGTCCTTTCTTTTTCTCCTTCTTTTCTTCTTCTTTTTTATTTCTTCCTTTCTTTTTCTCCTTCTTTTCTTCTTCTTTTTTATTTCTTCCTTTCTTTTTCTCCTTCTTTTCTTTTTTTTTATTTCTTCCTTTCTTTTTCTCATTCTTTTCTTCTTCTTTTTTATTTCGTCCTTTCTTTTTCTCCTTCTTTTCTTCTTTTTATTTCTTCCTTTCTTTTTCTCCTTCTTTTCTTCTTCTTTTTTATTTCTTCCTTTCTTTTTCTCCTTCTTTTCTTCTTTTTTATTTCTTCCTTTCTTTTTCTCCTTCTTTTCTTCTTTTTTATTTCTTCCTTTCTTTTTCTCCTTCTTTTCTTCTTTTTATTTCTTCCTTTCTTTTTCTCCTTCTTTTCTTCTTTTTTATTTCTTCCTTTCTTTTTCTCCTTCTTTTCTTCTTCTTTTTTATTTCTTCCTTTCTTTTTCTCCTTCTTTTATTCTTTTTTATGTCTTCCTTTCTTTTTCTCCTTCTTTTCTTCTTCTTTTTTTATTTCGTCCTTTCTTTTTCTCCTTCTTTTCTTCTTTTTTATTTCTTCCTTTCTTTTTCTCCTTCTTTTCTTCTTTTTTATTTCTTCCTTTCTTTTTCTCCTTCTTTTCTTCTTTTTTATTTCTTCCTTTCTTTTTCTCCTTCTTTTCTTCTTCTTTTTTATTTCTTCCTTTCTTTTTCTCCTTCTTTTCTTCTTCTTTTTTATTTCGTCCTTTCTTTTTCTCCTTCTTTTCTTCTTTTTTATTTCTTCCTTTCTTTTTCTCCTTCTTTTCTTCTTTTTTATTTCTTCCTTTCTTTTTCTCCTTCTTTTCTTCTTCTTTTTTATTTCTTCCTTTCTTTTTCTCCTTCTTTTCTTCTTCTTTTTTATTTCTTCCTTTCTTTTTCTCCTTTCCTTCCTCTTTTTTGTTTCTTCCTTTCTTTTTCTCCTTCTTTTCTTCTTCTTTTTTATTTCTTCCTTCCTTTTTCTCCTTCTTTTCTTCTTCTTTTTTATTTCTTCCTTTCTTTTTCTCTTTCTTTTCTTCTTCTTTTTTATTTCTTCCTTTCTTTTTCTCCTTTCCTTCCTCTTTTTTGATTTCTTCCTTTCTTTTTCTTCTTCTTTCCTTCTTCTGATGCTGCGTTTCTCATCATCTTTTAAGTTTTTTTCTTTTACTTCTTCGTATTTTTGTTTTATCCTTCATTGTTTCTTCTACTTCAACTTTTATCAAATTTCTTTGTTCTTTTTTACCGTTTTTAACTTCGTTTCCTTTTTCTGATTTTCCTTCTTTAGTTTTTCGTTTTAACTTCTTTTTTTCTTTTTTTTTTCTCTCGTCTTTATCAACTTCTTTTTTCATTCTTTCTTTTATATTTATCAACTTCTTTTCCTTCTTTTTGCATTTTCATGCGTAGTTTTTTTTTCTCCAACATTTTTTCAAATCGGAAATATTTAATCTTTTTTTTTTATTATTTCTAACCCGATTACTTTATTTTCCACAACTTTTCATCATTCATGCCATTTTACATAAACATCAAATTCAAGATGTTGTTGCTCAGCTTTTCTTATAATCTCAACCTTATCTATCTACTTGTTGCTCTTGTCTTTTCTTATTTTTTGTTTTCTTCACATTTTTCTTTCTCAGTACTACTACTAATACTACTGCTAATACTACTACTAATACTACTGCTAATACTACTACTAATACTACTGCTACTACTGCTACTACTTTTTATTGTTTAAAATTTTGCTTTCAGGTCTTTCAAATGACGAACTTTGCGAAACGAAAGTGAGTTACCGAAAATATAATAGAAAGATGTTCATGCTGATTTTTTAACATCTTCGCCTTTGGTTTTATTTTTTATTTTTTATTGATACAGTAATTAAAGCTAAGATCCTGTTTCATACAAGTGATTAAAATCATTTTTAATATTGTTACCGAACGCGTATGGGTGTTGGTGAGAAAATCGCCAGCAGCAGCCGAAGCATAGCTGGCTAGCGAAAATATTGGCAGCAGAAACCGTTAAAGCACGTATGCAAATTAGTAAGTGTGCGCGAAATAAATGTGCGAAGAAAAAGAGAAAAATATTCTGTGTGGTTGAAAGGGAAGCAAAGATGGGCGTGTAAACATGAGGGTGGGGAGACAGAGACATTTGAAAAAGCCATGTTTGTTCGAAAGGACTTTGGAAATAAAATGAAATGCAACCGATTTACTAATACCGACTTAATGTGTTTGCCTTTGAAGAAATAGTGTTATATTTGCAGTCAGTCCTTAGATAGGGAGGAAATAAACTATTAGAGTAGAACGCTTTCAGGCAGCTAGGGATCCAATATTAAGGAGGTGGGATTTTGCTGCTTGTATGGATAGTCGGGAATATGTACGCCGAGGGGGCACAAGTGATGAGTTCATTCAAAAACATTCCATTAAAATACTTGTAAAACAAGCACAGGGATGTGACATTGCGAGTGGACAGAGGTTGGAGCTTGGTCGATAGTGCGGGACTTATTTTATTTGAAACTTTTTTTGAACCCTGTCTAAGAGTGAGAGACAAGTCGTGGATATACCAACCCAGATGTGGCAACATGATTCCATTCATGGATTAATTGTGGCTTTGTAAATATATAGGATGCTTTCTAGTATTATAAATTTTCTAGCACGGTAGAGGGAGCATATCTTTATTGCAACAGACTTAGCAATGTCCTCAATGTATTTGCCTAATTCATTCGAATTTATTACCTTGGTTGCACTCCTGTTGCAAAAGCATTTTTCTGTTGTGGTAATTGGCGTTTTAGATGGAAACATTTAAGGTACATTTATTACTCTACAAGAAGTCAAATTAACAAAAAAGATATCTGCATTTAAAAATGATATCTAGATTTAAAAATGATATCTATATTTAAAAAATATATCTACATTTTAAAAAGATATTTAGATTTAAAAAAGATATCCACATTTAAAAATGATATTTAGATCTAAAAAGGATATCTACATGTAAAAATATATCTACATTTAAAAATATATCTACTTTTAGAAAGTACTCTCCTTTTAATCCTATCTGCAAGTAAAATCTACTTTCTATGCGATTTTAGAATCCGAAACAGAATCTATAATTGTATTGAAGTTGATAATTTGATCAAAATCAATATTGGAATTGTCCCATCGCTAGTTAGGATCGACTTCATTTTGGGATCGTTTTATTATAAGCTTAAACGTTGCAATTCCTCCTCCCCAATCGCCTGAAACACTAAATAATAATTTTTTGTCACCAAATTTGTTTTGTGGAAGATGTGGTATCAAATCGATATTAATTCATTTAATAAAGAAAAGAAAAAAAACAAGAAAGAGGAAATTGTATTTATCTGTTTACCAAAACGGTTTTCGAATTACTATTTTATTTTTATTTTTTTATTATCAACTTGTTTTAATTCTTCCGAGGTAGAGGTTATGTTTTCGACCATTTATTTGTATACAGCATAGTTTATTTGTGTACAGCATAGTGTTTATATCGCAAAACTAAGAGTCACTACATCTGGCCAAAATTAAGCTTGGTCTGGCCTGCTTGGATTTGAAATTGTATTTATGTTAGTCTGTCATGCTTCAGTTTGAAATACCATTTTGCTGGTCTGTTACGCTTAAATTTGAAATATCATTTTGATGGTATATTATACTTAAGTTTGAAATATTATTTTAATGATTGAACGTGCACATCAAATAGACGCATCTTCAAAATGTCTCTTCTTGCTTAAACATTGCTTCACGACGTAAATGTAAATATTCTAGTCTTCCCGGTCTTTATTTTTATTCTTACCGATTTTTTTCTTTTTCTCTTTTGTTCTTGTTACCGGGTGTGCAAATAACTAAAGTTCCAAGACCGTATCTTCACTATTATCTCGTCACAACGGCCTCCCAGCGGGGCAGACTAGTGATGCCACCGAGTTCCGTAACAGCTGAGGCAAAATATCCCAGCTAAAACATGAAAAGAAAAACGCGAAAAAACAAAACAACAAAAACATCGGCGCGGTCCTTACGGCCAACTTGCAGCATCTGTCCCCCGCGATGCGGGCGGGGTAAAGAATACGGGGAAATGTTGTCGGTCGCATTCCGGGCTTGATGGATGAGGATGAGTTTGGCGAAACGAGAAGTGTCGGAGGCTTTGAGGGCGTCAAAGAGATAGAGGTGTGGCGAATATATATATATATATATATATATATATATACCAAGAAAGCGAAAGGGAGTAGGAGGGAGGAGGTTGAGGAGTAAGGTGGAGATAATGGCGGATGAATAATAAGGGGCAGGTGCCCACAGTAACAGCAACAGATGTGAACTACTAATGCGGGTATAGGGTGGGCAGGAAAACAATAAAGCAAAAACAATGTTGGGTGCCGTTGTTTGAGGAAGTGTGTCATCCGTTGACAATAAGTTTAGTCATTTGTTTATGTGAAACAGTTTCACATTTTATACAGCGATTCCTACCGACAACAAAAATGAAGATAGATAGACAGACCGACAAAAAGACGTTGGAATATGAATCTTTAAAAGATGAAATATTCAATTACTAGCGAGGGTACCCGGCGTTGCCCGGTTTTTGGAGGTGTGTGTGTAAGAGGGGGGGTAAAGTAAAGAATAACCCTGTTTAAACATAAAAATAAAAACGATGTTAAACTTCTTAAAAACATCGGCAAAACAAAAACAAACAAACAAAAAAAGCAGCGAAAAAACGTAAAACTTCGTTAAAAAAGCTTAGAGGACAAAAAGTGAAGTTTATTCATTTAATGATGGTTTAATTAAAGTATGACTTCTAACCAGGGTTGCAAAGTTGGAAGGTATAAAATCTGGCTGCGATTTCAACAAAAATGTCCAAAATATCTGATTCCGACTTTTTATCTTAATCTCTTTCAATATTCAATAATAATTGGAGTAAGATTTAAAAATCTGATTCGCAAGTCGACTTTGGCTCTTACTTCTAACATTCTTACGAGTTCAACTCCAACTTCTACTCTTTTCAAATTCGACTTTCCTGGACTCCGAGAATTTCAAAATATGTGAATTCGACTCCTTAATTTAAAATCTTACTATATTCAGTAATAATCAGAGTCAGAGTAAAAACAAAAGACAAAAGAAAAACTGACTTCAACTTCGAATTCTTCAACCCCCCCCCTCATTGAACAGATTCCGTAACTCTGCTTATAACAACTGGAAGAATTAAACTCCATTCATTTAATAATAATTACCTGTGCGTCTGTAAGCCCCAACATGGCGGCCAACTGTCGTCTGTCAGGTTTAGTGACGTATTTTTGCACCTCAAATCGTTTTTCTAGTCCTTTTCGTTGAAGATTCGAAAAGACAGCGCGAGACCAAGATCGTTTCCTCTTTGGTTGACTGCCAACATGTTGATCGGTATTCAATACAGAGTAAGGACCTGAAATGACACAATGGAGAAAAAGAAGACAATATTATAAATGATGTCATAATTGTCATTTACTTCTTGAACTATAATGATCGGTAGCACGAAGAGAGCATTTATGTTACATGTGTGTTTATTTCCTTCCTGTGGACAAAGTTAAACACATGGTTCGATAAGGTTTTAAAAAGCCAACGCACTGTGATCTACAAAACATATATGATCAGCTCCGTCTGTATTACCCGGCAGGGGAGCCTCAGATCATTTGTAATAAACGAACCTCGTCTCGGATAGAAAGTTAATCCAGATAAGATGGACCTTCTAGACCTGAACAAGACCATACAAACCACTGTCGGATAAATTGTCGAGTACGTATTCTCGACAAGTAAAAACAATACCTATGTATAGGTGTATTTAAACATCCGAATCATTTTAAAAATATTATATTTTATACTAATTGTGAGTTAATCAACGTTTGTTTTCATAAGGCTTGTTCTTTTTAAATATTTTTACTAGCAAGAAGTCCGACGTTGCTCGGCATTGACGCAGATCATTATTATATTGTTTTCACCATGCTTATTATAACACCATATTACTTTCTGATTTTTCTCATCTTAATAAAGTCGAAAGAAGAGGCGATACCTTTTTCTCTTCTCTGCAACCTCTTTCTCACAGAAGAGACGTTGCGAGTCTGCCTCTGCGCTGTTGCTATTTTCATGGCAAATGTTCGACTGAGCTTCAATCTATGCCCCCCTCGCCAATCTTTCAGAAAAAAAAAACACTTGTCAAGCTAAAAAGACTATCGATAAATTCCCTTATTCTCTATCGGTACCTAAACCCAAACGTGGATTCCATGAACAAAGTTTCTTTCTTAGATCTGCCCTGCTGTTTTGCTGGCGTGTTTCCAAGCTGACTACAATAACATCGTCTTCAAGTCCAACGTAAACAAGTTCTTATTGAACTGTCCACGTAAATAATCTGAAGTTGTAAGGTGGTCCTATCTCCATGGGTCATTTAGAGGTGAAGTCACGTAGATAATCGACACAAAAATATTAGTAAAATGATGAAACAATCGTGCGTATATATGGTAAACGAAACCGAACCTTTTGGGGGATGAACTTTTTAATTAATTCATATAGTCACCATTCATCAAGGCCCGGGGACTGCTCAAGGATAAGAGTTGATGAGTACTGTAATGGAAATGTGATAATTTATTTTAGAGGACAGTTTTTGAAGAAACTGTTCATATTGGACTTGAAGACGACCATGTCATATCAGCTGGGAAGCGGTTTCATAGTGTTGTGTTCCACAGATTAGCAACTCTTGGAAAAAAACTCTGCTCATGGAATTTTTGCTTAGATTAAGCCACAGATAAAGAATAAAAGATAAAATAAGATTTTATAGCTCTTGTACTTAATTATTGAGCAATTTAAAGAAACTTAGTCTTATTAATATTTGTATTTGAATGGAAAATTTGAAAATTTCTATTTCAATAGTATATTGTGTGTATATTTAAGCATCATGTATTTAGTCATTCATGCAAATGTTATTAAATAGCACGGAATATTTCAGGGTGATTAGATTTTTATCAGTTTTTCAAATAAGCCACTTCGTATTTCAGTCAAATTAGTGTGCACATAATTTTCGTAAATTTCTTCTTCAATTTTCCTTTCCTTGTGAGGAATTTTGACTTCATTAATAAAATCATCTTCAGCCAGGATTAGGGTTACGATTAGGGTTAGGGTTAGGGTTACGATTAGGGTTACGATTAGGGTTACGATTAGGGTTGGTGTGTTTACAACTATTCCTTTTAATGTTGAGCTTTTTAACGGTTAGTAATTTATGGTGATTAGATGCTGCATACGGATTTGGTTAGGTGGTAAAATTAAGAGATATAATTTCTCTCAACGGCTAAAAATCTATACCTATGTGTACAATTTTTATTTGGTACCATAATATATAATAGTCAAAATACACACACGCACACACACACACACGCACACACACACACACGCACACACACACGCACACACACACACACATATATATATATATATAGTAGAAATGGTAATTAATAAAAACCTGAAGAAAGTGCTCGATACTGATGTAGAGCAAATATGCGTTTTATTTTTTATTGTCGTAACTAAACAGAAAAATACGGTAATAAAAAATAAAACGTATTTATATATATATATATATATATATATATATATATTTGGTAAAAAATAAATACTGAACTGATTAGGAGATTACCTTGTACGTAAACAAATACAAATATCAGGTTGACAAGAAAATTCATGCGGTTTTAAAAAATTCAGATGAACATATTTCAACTAAAACAAAAATTTATTGATCGAAATAAGCACAGTCAGAATTTTTCATATAAACTTAAATTATATATATAATATATATTTATATATATTATATATATGAATATATATGTGTGTGATTGTACGCATCTTTCTATTTCTTCTTTTGACAAAGAGGTATATCTAAAAACATTAGGAACTTTACACACATTATATTCGTAAATAAATAAATAGCCGTTATATGTTAAAACAGCTGTACGTGGATGAATATATTTATCTATATAAATAGCCACACTGATGAGTTTTACGATGACAAACATATAAGTATGATTATAAATAACAAAAATTTATTATTAGAAATATGTATAGGGCGTCGGGATGTGTTAAAAACATATATATACATGTTATAAAATGTCATGTACATAAACACACACACACACACACACACACACACACACACACATATATATATATATATATATATATATATATATATATATATATATATATATATATATATATATATACCTTCTGATGAGAAGGAAAGAATTTCTTCGAAACTCCGCGGATTAAGGACTATCCATTAATCTAGTGTTTCCTTTTCAGATTAAATATGTTTTTAACTCATTTCAAAGTGTTTTTTTAACATATTTTATTAACTGTTTGCTTATATATACATATATATATATATATATATATATATATATATATATATATATATACATACGTTGATTTTTTTTAGTTACTTAGAAAGATTCGTTGTTGTAAAAAAGTTTCTTATTTTGTATAACAAAAATAAACATCTATTGGATATAGATGTAAATGACTTTTATATCATCTTATATATATATATATATATATATATATATATATATATATATATTTATATATATATATAGTAATTTATAAAATATATATGGCCATTAAGCTACAGTTTACGCATAAATCTATACTTTCGTATATTAAATTTATGTGAGTAAATGAAGTAGTTATATATATATATATGTGTGTGTGTCTGTGTGTGTGTGCTTGTGTGTGTGTGCGCGCGCGTGTGTGTGTATATGTATGTATGTATGTATGTATGTATTATAGATATTGATCACGAACACTTGTTCCAATATATATAATTGAAACACACACACCAATACGTGTCTATCGGTATTGGCGCGTGTGTGCGTGTGGCTTCATGTTCGTCTATATGTATATGTCAGTCATAGGCGCATGTTTTTGATTTATGGCAGAAAACAATGCCGAATGAATCCACCGACCCAAACTTGTACTTTTCAACTGCTTCACTATCTTTTCTGGCCGCATCAAATTCCCATTAAGCATGAGGTTTTGATTCACCTTTCCCCCCCCCCAAATTTGCTTTTTCGCATTCCGCATTTTCTTTACTGCGATCAAACATCATCTGTTCTATAATAAAGACCAATGCGCATTTATGTATAAATAATATGTCATAATTTTGGTTATTTCAATTAAGTTATGAAAATATATATGACAATTAAATTACACAGTCTTCGTCAGGCTTTAATATATATATATATATATATATATATATATATATATATATATATATATATATATCATCGGGATAGAGTAGAATTAAGATATCGGATCTTATCAGCACAAACTACACAAATGACTAAACTTACTTGCATATAGATTTTTATAATAATAATAATAATAATAATAATAATAATAATAATAATAATAAAAATAATAATAATAATAATAATAATAATAATAATAATAATAATAATAATAAAATTTATTAATATGAATATTCTTCTGCAGTTTCATGAATTGTTGAATTTTTAAATTCTTTGATATTTTTATTGTACGACTAAATTTAAATATAGATGACACACTAGATAAGGAATGACATAAATTGATATAAATGAATATTCAAAATGTTGTGTTTTGCCCCGTTTTGCATAGATACGAAAATGTGAAAGTTGTTACAGTAAAAATGGAAAATCGAAGCAGGAGAATTTTTATAGCTGATAGTTTATTATTAGTTTATTGTAGTAGAATGTCGATTTATCTAAGCACAGTCCTGATTTAACTATGCAATCAACTCCTCAAATGTCTCGCAAAACAGAGTAAAACACAGAACATCATTCGCTTCGAACACAATTTTTCCCCCGATTCTCTCCCCATCGTATCTTAATTCTTAAAAGTGTTTGTAACACTTTATTTATATCGGTCTTCACCGGAATACAAACAATAAATTTTTCATATTTTCATTTTCGCATCAATCTAAAAATTATCATAAAAATCACAGTTGCATCTCAAACACGACTTACACGCACGCCCTTAACCTACATTTCATTACCGTCTAGGTAATAATACTTATTAACATTCATGCTTTTTCGATAGCCACGCCGCAATTTTGTTACAAAAGACCCCATTTTAATGGCGGCTGTCTGCCATATTTGAAGTTGGCCAATTCTTTTACGTTTGATAAATGCCAGAAGCATTATTTGTCTACGACGATTGTTCAAGGAGATAAGGAATGCTTGATACAAAGCATGAGAGCAAACACTTGAGTATTCTCATAAATTTATGGAAAAGGGTCGATATTTGATGCCTGAAGGATGTATACCATACGGCGTGAAACTTTTCGGCTTCCAATCTTTTCTCCTCAATACAAGCATTAAACAAGTATAACAATAACTTTTATAACAACGGTCTGTTCGACAGATAAAGTTAATTATTATTGAGGACTGTTTATTATCATTTGTTTTGTTTTCAGTTTTACTTATAGCAATTCTTGGAATTATATAGTTTTAGTAATATAGTCACCAATTATACAAGATATGCCAGTACCTTATGGGTGACCTTAAAGTGCATAGGGCTGTGAGGCCCCAATTTGGGAGATTAAGGAGTAAAGAATTGCCTCTTTATTATCATTGCTCCCAAGTTCGCTCTGATTATAGTGACAGTGCCCGTCACAGTCTGATCTATGGAAAGAATAGTAACTATCGTTGAAAAACTATATATATATATATATATATATATATATATATATATATATATATATATATATATATATACTAGAAAAATCCTCGTTCTATGATGTGTAAAATTAATTCCACTAAAATAACATTTTTTATAAATTAATATATCATAATACTAAACCTTATGTCTAGAATCTCTACTTGCATGATTTTGATTCTGCAAAATGTTTAAAATACATAAACTTGTAGAACGTTATGAAGAAAAACAATGTCTCATGAATTCATGTTTAATAATTGACGAAACCTGGCGCATGCGAGTAGTTTACATTAAAGGCTAGATCGGTGGTATCTTCAACCACGCACCAAAAGCTACAATTTGCGCACAATGTAAGCTTCCTAGACTTGAGGAAGCGCTTATTGTAAAGATGGTCCGATGGTTTGGGCACGCCCTGCGTCCTCCACCAACTGATCTGATTCACAAGACAAAAGCCCCGCTGCCGGGATGGCGCAAGCAGAGTCGTGGTCAACTGAGGCTCGTAATGTAAGGTTGTGACCCTTTGGGCTGCGATCATAGCGTAGTATCTGTGTTAACTGTGCCAAGGGTCGAAACATTATTATTATTATTATTATTATTATTAATAATAATAATAATAATAATAATAATAATAATAATAATAATAATAATAATAATAATAATAATAATAATTGATTCGCGTGACGGTGGGTCGCGGGATCAATTATTATGATTAGAAAAATACACAATTAAATTGGGAAAAAAATGATTGACGTATAATATAATAAATATCGCAAAAGGAATGTGAAAATAGAAAATAGATGTAAACATGATTTTGGGGTTTGCATAAACAAATAACTAGATATGGGTTTGCATCAGCTGTTGGTCTGAGACACGTAATAAGACACGTGATGAAATGTAGCTTTGGGAAGATTCTAGGCAGTGCTTAGCTGGACATCAGAGGGAACGGACGACTATAGGAGAGTTGGTCTCCATGACGCAGGGAGAGGCGTTATTTCAGGCAGCCAAGATGTGAAAGGCGTGTAATCTCTCTATAAATGCTGGCCGGATCATGAAAATAAATGTTCGTAAATGCTTCAGGTATGTGTTGTGTTATTTACATGTGTTAAAAAGAACTGTTTGTCTACAACTGTTTCGATACGTACATGTCAATCGTTTCCTGTTAGAACTGTTGCATAACTGTTAAAATATACACACTAGACGATCAACTAAATGATACGATGTATATACATACACACATTTACACGTACATGAATATACAGATCATATATAAAAATATATATAAAACCCAACTATTCAACATGTACGTCGCTATAGAACGTATTCATACACACAACGTAACAGAACTGGAGAAGTTAATAAACAAAACCAGAATATTCAGCCAGAATATTAGAATAGAATTTAAAATGGAAAAGTGTCTACTACTAGGTTGGAAAAGGAGGAAAACTAAAGATATCAGAAGTTATGATACTGTCCAATTAAAAAGAGATTAGGGCACTCGGTGAATATAACGCAAGTATCTAGGAGTTCTGGAATTAGACATCATCAAATCTACAGAAATGAAAGAAAGGGTTGGAAAAGAGAACCCGAGAAGAAGAGAACTCTTAACAAAACCACGCAGTAGCAATAAAAATCTGGCAGTATCGATAATAAAGTGCTCTGGACCATTCATAAGCTGGGCCCAAGAAGAACTTATCTTAATCTCTACTGACAGCCACACAGAACAACGCGATTAGAATCACCCACATTAAAGCTAAAATATATAAAACACACAAAAAACAGTAAATATATACTCTGTAGATGAAGAGACGAAATAATAAACCACATAATAAGTAAATGCAACAAATTGTCCCAAAATTGATATAAGGACATGTACGACTGCATGTGAAAGGCAGTGCACTGAGAACTCGAACATGCGAGGAAATGGTACAAACACAAACTGGAGGTAGTACTGGAAAATGAAAACCACAAAATCGTTTGAGATATGGAGATACAAACAGATAAACTAATTTAAGTAAGAAAACCAAAGTTCTTTGCAGTAGGACTACGAAAGCGAATTTTTGTTGTCAATAAAACCTTAGTTGAATCTCAGGCAAACACGTTATATCAAAATAACGATAGGGCCGTGATTCGTCTCTTTTGTAAAAAAGTAGATCGAAAAAGGAAATGGTTAACATGATGCAAGGAAGACATAAAACAAAATGAAGATATGATGACAATATTGAAATGATCTATTTTAGTAAGATAGCCTCTAGGGATCTGTTAGGATCAAAGAACAATAAGACAAGAAATAAATCGTGATATGTCATCTGACCTAGATCCTCCCAATGCCAGATTTGTGGAACATATTTCAATGGGTTGGGTGGTTGCATTCTTTGTTCTTTAAATGTATTCTTTTTATTTTAACAACTGTGGCTTCTTATTGTCGCGTTGCCAAATTCGGTTCTTTTCAATGGCGAAAATGGCAACATCCTGTCATCCTTCACTTGTCGAGGAATTTCCATGAAAAAACTTCGAAAAATTATTTTTAAAAAAATAGACGGTTGAAATGAAAAGAGAAAACGGAATCCTTATGATATGTGTAGACTGTTGAATCCCGATTAGCATTTCAGAAAGAGGAAACTTAAAAAAAAAAAAATAGTAAAAAAAAAAAATAGAAAATGCTTATTAGTTTCTTCCAAATGTCAGATTTCTGGCATAACGAATTGAATCACAATACATAAATGCATCGTTTATTTGTGTCACGGATCTTAGATTAAGTTATTCGCTTAGAGTCAAGTTTGTTTGGTCTTTTTGACTTCCGGTATCTCTCGTCTTTTTGACTTCCGGTATCTCTCGTCCATTTAACTGGATACTTAGTAATGATCAAGCGTACAAGAAAGCCCTTTAAAACATAGAGAAAATGGGGCTTTCACAGCATCCAAGAGGAACATAATAAATAATCAGAAGTAATCATATCTTGCTTGTCACCATCAACCCATCCACATAGAAGAAACCATGAGCTAAAAACCGCAAACAAACTTGACGTTAGCTAATTATTATCCTATGTTAATGATTAATTGATAAAGCAAAACTTTTTTAATAATTATTAACATTTGTAAATTGTTTGAAAAATTACTAAAGTTTTAACTTGTTTGAATAATTTAAAAATTTGTAAATTGTTTGAAAAATTATTAAAGTTTTAACTTGTTTGAATAATTATTAAATTTGTAAATTGTTTGAAAAATTATTAAAGTTTTAACTTGTTTGAATAATTATTAAATTTATAAATTGTTTGAAAAATTATTAAGGTGTTAAATTGTTTGAATAATTATTAAATTTGTAAATTGTTGAAAAATTATTAAAGCCTTAACTTGTTTGAATAACTATTAAATTTGTAAATTGTTTGAAAAATTATTAAAGTTTTAAATTGTTTGAATAATTATTAAATTTGTAAATTGTTTGAACAATTATTAAATTTTTAAATTGTTTGACAAATTATTAAAGTTTTAAATTGTTTTAATAATTATTAAATATTGTAATATATTGGAAAAATTATTAATGTTAGAAATTTTTTTAGTTTATAACTGGCTTGAATAATTATTAAAATTTATAACTTGCTTGAAAAATTATTAAAATTTGTAAGTTGTGGTTATAAAAATTTGTAAATTGTTTTAATACTTATAAAAATTTCTAAATTGTTTTAAAACTTATAAAACTTTGTAACTTGTTTTAATAAACATAAAAAATTGTAACTTGTTTTGAAAATTACTTTAATTTGTAAGTTGTTTGACAAAATTATTTCAATTTGAAAGTTCTTGGAAAAATTATTTCAATATGTACGTTGCTTTTAAAATTATTTAAATTTGTAAGTTGTGTGAAAAATTATTTAAATTTGTAAGTTTTTTAAAAGTTATTTCAACTTGTATGTTATTTGAAAAATTATTTAAATTCGTAAGTTGTTTTAAAAATTATTTAAATTTGTAACTTGTTTGAAAAGTTATTTGAATAATTATTAAAATTTATAAGTTGTTTGAAAAATTATTTAAATGTTTATGTTGTTTGAAAAAATTTTTAAATTTGTAGTTGTTTGAAAAATTATTTTAATTTATAAGTTGTTTGAAAAATTATTTCAATTTGTATGTGGTTTGAAAAATTATTTGAATTTGTAAGTTGTTTGAAGAATTATGTACATTCATAAGTTGTTTGAAAAATTATTTAAATTAGTAACTTGTTTTTAAAATTATTTTAATTTGTAGGCTGTTTGAAAAATATTTGAATTTGTAAGTTGTTTTAAAAATTATTACTATATATATGTTGTTTGAAAAATTATAAAGTTTGACATTGTTTTAATAATTATTAAAGGTTGTAATTGTTTTAATATTATTAAAGTTTTAAAATGTGTGATTAATTATTAAAGTTTAAATATTTTGAAATAATAATTTAGGTTTTTACTTTGTTTCAATAATTAATAAATATTAAATATGTTTAAAGAAGATTAAACTTTTAATCTTGCTTCGATAATTATTATACTTTGAAAATTCTTTGGATAATTAAAAAGTTTGAAATCTTTAGAATTCTTATTAAAGATTGAAATTTGTCGAATAATTATTAACATTTGTACGTTGTTTAGCTAATTTATAAAGTAGGCAACTTGTTTGAGAAATTTTTAAGGTTTTTAACTTGTTTAAAAATATTAAAATTTGTGACTTGTTTGAATAATTATTAAAATTTGTACTTGCTTTAATATCTATTAAATTTGAAATTATTTATATATATTATAAAGTCTGAAATCGTTTGAATAAGTATCAAAGATTGTAATTTTTTAAATAATTATTAAAGTTCAAAACTTGTTTAACTAATTATGAAAATTTTATACTTGATTGAATAATTATTAAATTTGAAATTGTTTGTATAATTATAAAAGTATGATTTTTTTTACTAATTATTAAAGTTTTAACTTGTTATATAATTATTAAAATATGTAACTTGTTTTACTAATTATTAAAATATGTAACCTGTTTTAATAATTATTAAAATATTAAACTGGCTATAACAAATATTAAAGTTTGTAATTGTTTGTATAATTATTAAAGTCTGTAATTGATTATTTATGAAATTTTGCTTCCTGTTTAAATAATTATTTAAATTTGTAACTTGTTTTAACAATTATAAAGTTTTCAATTTTTAAAATAATTATTTAAATTTGTAACTTGTTGAATAGCCGTTAACATTTTAAACTTGCTTAAATAATTATTCAATTTAGTAACCTGTTACAATAATTATTAAAATGCGTTACTTATTTGAATAATTATTAAAGTTTGAAATTTTTGAACAATTATAAAATGTGTTACTTGTTTGAATAATTATTAGATTTGTAACCTTTTTCAATAATTACTAAAGTTTGAAATTGTTTGAATAATTATTAAAGTTTGTACTTTTTTTAATAATCTTTAAGTTAGAAATTATTGAATAACAATAAAAGTTTGAAATTTGTTAAATAATTATTTAAGCTTTAAATTGTTTGAATAATTTTTAAAGTTTGAAATTACTTTAAATAATTATTAAATTTTGATATTGTTTGAATAATTATAAAATTTGAAAACTCGTTTGAATAATAATAAGCAAAATATGCAACTATTAAAACTTGTAATTTTTTGAAAAACTGTATAAATACTTCAAATAATTTTTAAAGTTTGAAATTATTTAATAATTATCAAACTTTGAAACTTGTTTGAATAATTAATAAAGTTTTAAATTGCTTTAAAAATATGTAAGTTAAAATTGTTTGAATAAGTTTTTAACAGTTTGAATAATTATAATTGTTTGAAATTGTTCGAATTATTATAAAAGTTTGAATTTTTATTAACTGTATAAGTTGAAATTCTTTGAATACTTATTAAATTAGAAATTGTTTGAATTATTAATTAAATTATCAATTGTTTGAATAAATAATGTAATTAGAAATTGTTTGAATAATTATTAAAACTTGAAATTCTTTAATAATTATTGAAGTTCCAAATTGTTTGAATTATTATAAAATTTGAACTATCTTTTAATAAATATTAAAGTTTGAAACATTTTTGAATAATTATTAAATTTTTTAATTGTTTAAATAATTATTAAACTAAGAAATTGTTGAAATAATAAGTTTTAAATTTGATCGAATTATAATTTAAGTTAGGAATTTATTTAAATAATTATATATTCGTAACTTGAATCAAACAATACCGACTCAAGAGTTGTACAGTATGACTTCAGAGAGTATCTATTGCTTTCCAAAATTGAAGAGAAATAGGGCATAGAATCTAGGAGTTGGTCTCTGGCATCACCAAATATCTGCACGTCTCTACGTGAAGAACTCAGGAATCTACGGTGAACATTTTTAAACCGAATATTTACTAGTACGAGGGGCGTGCAATAAGTAATGTCCCTGACCCACTTTCCATAGCAGTAGAGCAACAAAACTTGGCACATTTATTAGTCTTTATCTACGTGGATACCACCCAGAGTTATGCATTTCTCCCATCGTTTGATTCAGCTCTGGAAACCGTTTTTGTAGAACACCCCAGGTTGGTCATCCAACCATGACGTGACTTCAGAAATCAAGGCTGCATCATCTGGGAAATGCTTTCATTTCAAAAACAACTTCATGGCTGGAAAGAGGTGAAAGTCAGAGGGTGCAAGGTCAGAAGAATAGGGAGGATGGAGAAGGATTTCATAACCACACGCCCGTGCTTCTGATCTGGCGACATGCGAGTTGTGGACCGGAACGTTGTCCTACAGGAGGAGGGTACCTTTGCTGATCTTGCCCCGCCTCGTGATTTTGATAGCTTCCCTTAATTTCCTCAAAAGTGAAGCATAATAGGCTCCTGTAATTGTGGTACCATTTGCCAGGAAATCTGTCATCACTACTCCGTCCTGGTCCCAGAAGACTGTGAGCATGACCTTGCCAGCGGAGGGCTGAACCCTTGCCTTCTTTGGAGGTGGTGAATCCAAGTGCTTCAACTGCATTGACTGGGCTTTGGTCTCTGGATCATAGTGATGGACCCAGGTTTCATCCTGTGTAATCAGTCTTTTGAAAAACTTTCACTCATCTTCTTGGCACATCTCCAAATTCATCCTCGAGCACACCACGCGTTCTCGCTTCTGGAATGGTGTGAGCAACCTGGGAATCCATCTGGCAGACACCTTATGCATATGCAAATGGTCTTGAATGATAGTTTCCACATATCTTGTACTAATCTTGACATCTTGGGCTATTTGGCGAATATTAATGCGTCGAGCTTCCAAAATGGCTGCCTCAACTTGACGGACAGATGCCTCATCAATGGCAGAAGGGGGAAGGCGACCAGGTCTGGGAGCTGTTTCCACAGACTTCCGGCCATGTTTGAATTCACTATGCCAGCATTTTACAATGTCATATGATGGGGCGTTATCACCATAAGTTTCTTTCATTTCATCAAAAGTCTCCTGTGGTGTGCGTCCTTTCAAATACAAAAACCGGATCACTGCTTTACATTCAACAGGCTCCATTTCACACCTGACTCAGTTCAAACACCTGTAAAACAGAAACCACAATTAGTTCAGAGCTGTAATTTGTCACATAACCCGTAGATATATAAATCATTGCACATGCAAAATTTCAGCTAGATCAGACAACTGGAAGTGGGTCAGGGGCATTACTTATTGCACGCTCTTCGTATGAGAGACGTTTGTTCCTATTTACTTGCCTCCCCACGAGGATAAAATTAGACACAAAGTTGGTTTTAAAGTTGTAGAAAGTAGCCTTTTCAAAAAGCGACACAACGTATTGAAACAAAATAAAAATTGCCGCACTCTTAAAAAAACAGACAGACATTTGTACGGGAAAACAAATAATATGGATGTCAAATTAATAATATAAATATCAAATTAATAATACGGATGTAAAATAAATAATATGGATATGAAATTAACAATATAGATGTCAAATTAATAGTATAGATGTCAAATTAATTATATGGATGTCAAAGTAATAGTGATGTAAAATTAATTATATGGATGTCAAATTAATAATATAAATGTAAATTAATAATATAGATGTCAAATTACTAATATGCATGGCAAATAAATAATATTCATGTCAAATTAATAATGTGAAAGCCAAATTCACAATATGGACCTAATATTAATAAAATAAATGTAAATTAACGATATAGATGTCAAATAAGGGTTATGGATGTCATATTAATAATATGAATGTCAAATTATAATAATATGTATGTAAAAAAATATGGCTGTAAAATTGTATTATGGGTGTCAAATTAAATAATATGGATTTAAATTAATGATATGGATGTTAAATTAAATAACATGGATGTCAAACTTATAATATAAAGGTCAAATTAATAATCTTGATGTAAAATTATTAATATGGATGTCAAAGTAATAATATAATTGTAAATTAATGATATGGATGTCAAATACATAGAATGTATTCGAATTTAATTATATGGATGTAAAATAAATAATATTGATATAAAATTAATAATATATATGTAAATTAATGATACGAATGTCAAATTAATAATATGACTGTAAAATTAATTAATGTGGATTTCAAATTAATTATCTAGAGGTCAAATTAAGTATATGGATGTCAAATAAATAATATGGACGTAAATATTTAATATGGATGTCAAAGTAATAAAATAGATGTAAAATTAATAATATGGATGTCAAATAATAATTATCAATTTTAAATTATATAATATCGATGTAAAATTATGATATGGATGTCAAAATAATAACATGAATGTCAAATTAATTACGTGGATATCATATTAAATAATATGGATGTCAAAGTAATAATATAGCTGTAAATTAATAATATGGATGCAAAATTAATATTCATATGACATTCATATTGTCAAATTAAATAATAGGGATGTAATTTAACATTATAGATATAAAAATAATATGGATGTAAAATAAATAATATTGATGTAAATTAATAATATGGATGTAAAATAGTTAATATGGATGTAAATTAGTAATATGGATGTGAATTAATAATATGGATGTAAATTAATAATATGGATCAACAACATTGATGCCAAATAATAATCATTGATTTTAAATTATATAATATCGATGTCAAAGTAATAATATAGATGTAAACTAATAACCTGAATGTCAAATTAATTATATGGATGTCATATTAAATAATATGGATGTCAAATTAATAATATGGATGTAAATTTCTAATGTAGATGTCAAAGTAATAATATTGATGTAAATTTATAATATGGATGTAAACAAATGGTATGAATGTAAATTAATAATATGGGTGTCAAATTTATAATATGGATGTAAAATTCATAATATGGATGTAAAATTAATTATATGGCTGTAAATTATGATATGGATGTCAAATTAATAGTATGGATGTTAAATTTATAATATGGATGTCAAATTTATAAAATTGATGTCAAATTACATAAAATGGATGTCAAATTAAAGATATGGATGTAAATAAATGATACGGATGTAAAAATAAGAATATGAATGTAAAATTAATTATATGGATATCAAATTAATAAAATGAGTGTCAAATTAATTATATGGATGTAATATTAAATAATATTGATGTAAAATTAACTATGTGGATATCAAATTAATAACATGAATGTCAAATTTATAATATGGATGTAATATTAAATAATATGGATGTAAAATTATGATATCGATGTCAAATTAATAATATGGATTTAAAATTATAATATCGATGTCAAAATAACATGAATGTCAAATTTAATAATACGGATATAAAATTAAATAATATCGATGTAAAATTATGATTTGGATGTCAAATTAATAATATGGATTTAAAATTAATATGAATGTAAAATTTATAATATGGATTTGAATTTTACAATATAGATATGAATTAATAATATGGATGTCAAATTAATAATATGGTTGTACAATTAAATAAATAGCGAAAAACGTGGTGACTATATAAATAAAATTGCCGAATCGCTTCTTTTAAACTTAACAGATTTAATAATAAATGAAACGTTAAATAATTTATAAATACAAATATATAACTGCGCGTGCGCGTATGTAAATTCATGTGCGCATGATCATGAGCGTACGCATATCTATCTATACTCCATTAAATGTTGGGTGTTATGTGCATTAATATTCATATTAAAACACCTTTTGTCTATTTATTTCAAAACGAAAATGCAACGTCGTTATATGTGTGTCGTGGAATTGCATTCATTTTTATAAGATCTAGCTAATTTGCATATGTTTTAAACATTCATTTTAATGCCATATTATAATAGTTTTTTTTTTTTCGGTTTTCTTATCGGAAGATCATCTTTAGTTAACTATGATGAGTAATTATGTTCATGCAGATATTCTACATGATTTATACTTTCCTAATATTTGCGTCAAAAGCTTATAGTAAACACAGACCTCTTTCTATATATATTTATGCATGCACATATATTTACCAAACTCCTCTGTCAGCTTTGGTCTGCATACATGGAATTAAATGTATAGGGTATTCGAACCGATCCGATATTTTATATTTTGCTTTTAGCCGGGTAAAATCGGGGCAAATGTGAAAATTAAAGAAATGGAATTTGCCAGGTGAAGATCGAACTACGGCCTTACGAATATGTATGCGTAAGGTAATAGATAATGATTGATGTTTAAATTTTAAGCTTCACAGTAAACATGCCCTCATAGTTAAGGCATTAACATCAATGGAATAAGTAAATCTTAAACTAAACGTTTTGGTTTCGATTCTCAGTGGTGGCGCACGAGTCATTTTTTTAAAACTTTTTAAATGATTATTATATATTGGGCCCAATATAATATAATAAATATGAATACGTCACTGGCATAAAAATACACTTGTTTTCCGTTGGCAAAATGTATTGATTCCGGTGATGCTTATTTCAGTCAATAATCTTTTGTTTTAGCTGAGATATCGTTATCTGCATTAAAAAGTTAAAAACCGAAATAACTTTTTTGTTAATCATATATATATATATATATATATATATATATATATATATATATATATATATATATATATATATATATATATATATATACACATACATATAGTAAGTTATAAAATATATATGGCGATTAAGCTATACTGAATATTCCGCGTTTCATCCACTCAAGGATTCTTCAGGCTTATGCGCGAATTCTGTGGTTGTTTGTCGTTTTTATATGCGCATCTTCTATTGAGATTTTAGTTAGCCAATCAGCTTTCTAGTATCCACCGCGCCCTTCCTATCAGCCAATGAGCATGCATTTATCGGACAAAGGCTTAGGTCAAATAGGCCTTTGTCCGATAAATGCATGCTCATTGGCTGATAGGAAGGGCGCGGTGGATACTAGAAAGCTGATTGGCTAACTAAAATCTCAATAGAAGATGCGCATATAAAAACGACAAACAACCACAGAATTCGCGCATAAGCCTGAAGAACCCCAGAGTGGATGAAACGCGGAATATTCAGTGTAGCTTAATCGCCATATACATTTTATAACTTGCTAACTAGCTCTACCTACGTATTGAGCATTTTTGAAGTAAATACTTCAAGTTTACGCATAAATCTATACTTTCGTATATAAATTTATGTGAGTAAAGTAAGTAGTTTAATATATATATATATATATATATATATATATATATATATATATATATATATATATATATATATAATAAAGAATTAATTTTACAATTCAAAAGCTTCTTTAAACTATAACGAATATAAATATTCATTTATATAGTTATCCCAACAATTATATCATAGGATTAACGAATCTCGCGATAGAGACTTCCTTTCTAGGGAAATTTTTTTTGACATAGCAAAGGCCTTTGATAGGGTATGGCATAAAGGTCTGCTCCACAAAATCTCCAGCTTCGGTATAGCTGGAAATGTCTTTTCAATTATTAAATCATCTCTCTCCGATAGGTTTATAAGAGTAATGGTTAATGGGCAAAAATCAGTACCTCACAGTATTTATTCTGATGTCAATCAGGAGTCCATCCTGAGCCCAACTCACTTCCTGATCTACATCAATGATCTCCCCAATCATAACCATAAGATCGTACGTAGACATTTATGCTGACGACACTGGCAATACTCCAAAGGCCGTAAAGGACAAGTTCTCTGCGACTCTATCTCCTCTGATCTTGAGCATGTGGTACAATTGGGAAAGGTGGCTGGTTAATTTTAATTCATGTAAAACCAAGCTTCTATCTTTACATCATCAACGCACTGAATCCCATCTGGCATCAATTAAAATGAATGGCTTTCATCTTGGAGAGGATCAATGTTTCGACAAGCTTCTGGGTCTGACATTTACTCCTTATTTGACATGGAACGCGTACATCAAATCCGTTGCCAAGGCTGATGGAAAAATGGTGGGATCACTATACCGCTTCAGTAAATATCACACTGCTGATATAATTCTCTACCCGTATATGAACCAAATACGTCCAAGGATGAAGTACTGTTGCCACATCTTGGCAGGCGCTGCCAGAAGCAGGTTATCCTGCCTTGACAGAGATCAAAATAAACTTCGTAGTCTAGTGGGGGAGGCCCATTTCTCTTCCTTGAAACCTCTTTCCCATAGAAGAGACGTTGCGAGTCTGTCTCTGCTTTATCCTTATTTTCGTTGCAAGTGCTCCTCTGAGCTTCAACATTTAATCGCTCTTTGCCTGACTTTCACAAAAAACACTCGTCTTTCTGAAACTAGTATCAATAATTTTCCCAACTCTTTATCTGTGCCTAAACCTAAACGTGGATTCCATTGACAAAGCTTCTTTCTTAGAACTACACGTCCATGGAACTTTGTTCCGTTTATCTGCTTTCCAACTGACTATAATATGGTCGTCTTCAAGTTTAACGTAAACAAATTCTTGATGAACCATCTTCTTAAGTAATCCAATATATCAAATTTCCACTACTAATACTACGATATTATCCCATTGACTATGGTTACTACGATATTTTCCAATTGATTATCGTATATTTATTAACCCTTTTCCTCGAGTGGCCTCCGGGCCTTCATAAGTGGTAATTCCTTTGTAAAAAAAACGAATGAAAAGTCCCAATACAACCAAAATAGTAAATAAATAGGGCTTGTCATAGAACACCACACTTTAAGATTGTAAATTATACTTTACGCGTCATTGTTGGACAGGATACTCAGACAAAAATATCAAGATTTCCTTAATCAGTTTTAAAGAAATACGTTATATTCCCAGGTGAAAAAAAAAATTACGATTCGAAATAATGTTTCTTCCTCGACTGCTTGCAAACAGGATCTTTCTACAAGCCTGAACTACACAATGTTTTATTTTTAATTTGTATGTATTTGTCAACATTATAAATCCGACTTCTCATCATAACGTTGACTCTTATGATCATTTCGACATGAAAATACTTAACCATTTCATATCCTTTTAACCGGATCTTTATCGTTAACTTTTAATTCACTTTTTCCATTTTCCATTTATTTTCTTTATTTCATAAATTCTAAGAAATAAAACTATTTTACATATATGACCAGTTTTCATGTAATGCAGTTTCAATTAATGTCAATACCAGCAAAATCATAGTTCTGCTATAATATTCATTTGCTAATACTTTTCCTCTGATGAGAACACCTTTTCTTTGAAACTATATGTACGTGTGTATATATGTATGCGTATATATGTACATGAGTATGCGCGCATGCGTTAATTATAATAAATTGTCTCACTTTAATTATAATGACATTAAATAGTAAAATTTAAATATATCAACTATATTAATAATAACGCAGAAAATGATTTCAAAATTTAAATACGTCAAAATGATTGTCCTTAATCAATCAAGCACTTCTAAAATTATAAACTTCTTTCTGATGAACAGTATGGATTTAGGCAAACCCATTGTACTGCATATATCAGGGATGTAATCTCTGAATGTATATACTAGGCACTGGATAAGGCAGGGAAGGTTAGGGCAGTTGCCCAAGATATATTTAAACCATTTGACAGGGTTATGCACGATGTTCTTATGAAATTATAGTATTACTTGAAAAATAGTTTACATAATCACATCTTTCTTACATAAGAGCAAAATCCAGGTTGTCCTCAATGGTCATATTTGAAAACACCATACAAAAATGCGGATGTGCCACAGGGGTTGATCCTTGTAACTTTATTATTTTTGATATTCACAAATGACCTCCTTGATAAAATTGTTTCCGAGATGGATATATTTGCTGATGACACGACGCTCTATAATAGACTCAAAGGGAAGACGAATAAATACATATCTAAAAACTGGCTGAAATCCTAAAAGAATATCTCCAGTCTATCGTGGAATGAGGCCGTAAATGAATTTAATGCTGCCAAGACTAAACTTCTTTCTTTTAATAACTACAAGAAAGCATCACAACCACGGATAGCCATAGCTAATCATACATTACTTGAAAGTACTTTGTTCAAACTTCTCGGCTTTACATTTACAGGCAATATGAATTGGAACAAATACATTGAAGCCATCGCTAAGGCTGCTTCGAAGAATGTGAGATAACTCTACTATGCTAGAAAATTACTCATACTTGGGAGTATCCTGTACCTCTACAAAGCCATCATTCGCCCATGCAAGGATTGTTATTGTCACGTCTGGGTTGGTGTATCTACCACTAGTCTTTCGTTTTTAGATAGGGTGTTTAAAAGTCGCCAACCTAATCAATCCCTCACTAAAAAACAGACTCCATCTTCTGACCTATCGCTGAAATATTACATCTCTCTGCCTGTTTTACAAATATTTTAATGCAGTATGATCTAACGAAAACAAAGAAATTGTATACTCTCGACATAAATACCCCCGACTTACTTGTCAAGCGGCAAAATCTCACCTCTAAATTTTAGAGAGCCCTAGACGGTAGAAAACCTTCTACTCAAATAATTTTTCCCTCGAACTTTAGAATTTCCTCCCAGGTCCCTGCTTACCTAATTATACTGACATAAAAATAATGCAAATAGACATCTCGCCGCTCAATTCCCTAATAGTATTCCTGTAAATTTCGTCTCAAATAGTAGTCTTTACACCAAATTGGCACTGTGTTTTGTTTGGTGTGAAATAACAGTACAATATTAAATTATAAATATACGGAAAAATAACATTAAAAATAAAATTAAAATAAAATTAAAAATAAAATTAAAATAAAATTAAAATTAAAATTGAATTAAATTAAATATTAACACAAGCTCTAAATCATTAAGTTTAAATTATTAAGTTTGAATTATTAAGTTTAAATTATAAAGTTTGAATTATTAAGTTTAAATTATTAAGTTTAAATTATTAAGTTTAAATTATTAAGTTTAAATTATTAAGTTTAAAGTATTAAGTTTAAATTATTAAGTTTAAATTATTAAGTTTAAAGTATTAAATTTTAATTATTAAGTTTAAATTATTAAGTTTAAAGTATTAAATTTTAATTATTAAGTTTAAATTATTAAGTTTAAATTATTAAGTTTAAATTATTAAGTTGAAATTATTAAGTTTAAAGTATTAAATTTTAATTATTAAGTTTAAATTATTAAGTTTAAAGTATTAAATTTTAATTATTAAGTTTAAATTATTAAGTTTAAATTATTAAGTTTAAATTATTAAGTTTAAAGTATTAAATTTTAATTATTAAGTTTAAATTATTAAGTTTAAATTATTATGTTTAAATTACTAAGTTTAAAGAATAATAATAGATGGTTAAACAAAATGAAATTTATCTTTTGGATTTCTATGAAACTCTTACGTTTGCAACAACCCTCGTACGCACAGTTGAACTCATCTCGAACACATATCTGGGAAAAGAAACTATTTTCCCGAAAGATCGTACAATACTGACTTCTATCTGACTATGCTTACATACGTAATAATACAATGCAATAAAATGTTAGATATATCAGGGCAACGTCGACGATAATCTGATCGTTGTAATATTTGTAAAAAAAATGCTATCAGAGCAAAATAAACATTTACAGAGAAAATTATTTATGCAAATCTGTTTAATAGAAAATAATGTAGAACATAAACAATAATTAAAAATAAGTTTGACCTCTAGAGTCTGACGTAGTCTTACGTAGAGGTAATTTTAAAGTGATGTGGACTTTAGGTAGAATTTCTAGAAAAGATACGATTTGAGCAGTTAAGAATCGGGAGTGAGAGATAGCGGATCGAGTCGGTCGGTGATAGATTCCAGTAGAGAGGAGCAGAATGCGTTAGTCTAGGACCAACGGCAGATTTCCAATGGGGAAACATCAGTAATACAAGTTGCTGAAATGATGGCCCAAGACTTTTTGATTCATTAGGAGAAATCTTCTTTGCAGCTGTTTCCGATGATCCATCAAACAATGTTAGAGACATACTAGGTATGTTTCTTCGATGTTACAACCCCAGAGAATTATTTGTCCCTTTTGTTAAATATCCGTGGTTAAAATGTATCTGTTGCTAAAATCTATCTGTTGTTATGAATTTTATACCATTAGACGATGCACGAGTTTAGACACACGTACATAATATACACTTCTCCATGTCATACAGAACCCCCGACAATATTACATATTCGTTCTGGCGCTGTTATGCTCCCCCAGTATACAACAAAAATATAAGAAAAAAATATATATGTAGGTGACTTTGCATAGTTTACTCCACTCGTATTTCATTCTTAAATGTGTTAATTTGTTTCAGCTCGTGTCTATTCGTTATATTGCTTTCTATAATTTTTCTTGTCTCCTAGCTTTTGTCTACTTCGTCTGTTACCTTTTGACGAGCTTTATCTTTTTTTTCTCTCTCCTTCTTTTACAGATCATCATCATCATCATCATCATCATCATCATCATCATCATCATCATTATTAGCATCATCACCATCATCTTCTTCTTCTTCTTCTTCTCCACCCCCCCCCCACTTTTTCTTTTCTTTCGTTTTTCTTTTACATATTTTACTTGTACATAGTCGTCTGTTTCATTTCCTTCTTGTATTTCTGTATTTCTCTTTTTGTTTTGTCTTTTTCTCTTCCTCTTTTATCCTCTTCGTTAACCCTTTTCCATCCCCTCCCATTTCTTCTAATATTTCTCTAAAACTTTGATACAAAGTAGAATAGATAGAAATGCGAAATTCAGCCGATGAAGCGCGAATCTAAAAGGAAAATATCTGCTCGCATTTAGTCGGCCATTTTTTTATTTGAAAATGCCGCTCTAAAGTCGCGTCTGCCTGTCATCATGAATGAGTGTTGCGTTGCTAATAATTCAGCCGGTATCGTTCACATCTGACACAATCGTCGTCGACCATCTGAAGCCTTCATCTAGCAATCTACTAAATCCAGACGGACTTGCGACCACGTACACCGCGCAATGAAAAAGGGGAAATGCCCGATGTCAAGCTGGAAAACGATTTATTAGGTGAGAGGTGAAGTCCACTAAACAAGAAATGGAGAACGAGAAAGAGAAAGAGAGAGGGAGATGTGAGGTTTTATTGTAAAAGAATAGAAAGTAAACCATTACAAAAAAAAGAGGGAAAGAATGACAAAAACTTGTCGAGGCAGTTATGAGGAAAGATAAAGAGAGAAAAGACTGGTAAGACTGACCGAGAACGAAAAATAATTATAAAGAAGTAATAGCTACGCGAAATGAGATATTTACACACACATACATACATTATATATGTACTAGCTGGACGCCCGGTGTTGCCGGATCCTACAATACGCATCAACATAATATTTTAACTTATGCAGACCGCATATGTAGTATTATAGAATCAATGCTCTATCGAATATTATATATTATGAGGAATAATTTGTCCAGTAGCCTAATTCACAATAATAATAATAATAATAATAATAATAATAATAATAATAATAATAATAACGTCGGTTATCAAGTTCCGTCTGTGTTTGTTTATAATATCACGTCAGCTGATATTTAGTCTTGACAATCTTAAAAATAGTCTTTATTCTCTTATAGATAAAAATAAATACGAATTTTTATCTATACGAGTAGAAAGACTGTCTTTAAGATCGGATTTGTTCGTTTTCGATACTTATCGGATGGATTTCTGTACAAAACATATCTAAGAACACTGTCATAAATATTTGTATGAATATACAAACGATATGCTCAGCCGTTTCGGAACTTATAAGGAATGAACTTAAACAGACACACAAACTGACTTTTATATAATTGTAAAGATAAAGATAAAGATAGAAATATATATAATTTTTATATCACGCGCACCAAGAATAATCTTCCGGCATTAGAAAATATTACCGCTGAAGGACAACACGCGGATTCTATACACTGCATTCTTCCATTTACCATCATGGAAAAAGAGAAAATATATATAAATTTCTGAAATATAATTTTAAACATGTAAATATTTGTTTATTTTACATAATCTTGCGTTGTAATTTGGCTTATAAACGTATTTCTTATGTATTTTATTTTAAAATTCAAACAACGCTTATAGCATAGAAACCACAACTTTGACTTTCATATCACGCGCACCAAGCGTAATCTCCCGGCATCAGAAAGTATCACTGCTAAAGAACAACACGCGAATTCTATAATAACTGTATTTTTCCATTTACCATAATGACGAGGAATAAAAAAAAGAAAAAATATATAAAATTCTGATGATGACGTATATAGTCGAAATATTAATTTTAAACAAATTAATTTTTTATTTTACATAATATACACCTGAAGAAGGGCGAAGGTTACACTGACCAAAGCGTTGTGAAAATAATATTAAAAATGAGAACAGTAGTTCGTAAAATCTAAATGATACAAATAATAAGGTTTAATATTCAACATAATAAGAGTAAGTGGGAGATCGTATTTTTCTTATCCTCCATCTCAAAATAAACACTTACCGGGAAGTCCGTCAGAAGAACTCGTGATTGGATAGTGTGGAGGTTGTAGAGCGTGCACGGCCGACAGCGCATGCGTCGGGTAATGGAAACTAGAATATATGGCAGCTGAATACTGTGGGCCGACAGCTACGGACGCCGCCGCCATTGCTGATGTCTGACAGGAACATAGAGAATGACACGAATGGCGTAGTTCGGTTTGTTGCTGGTGATGGTGATGAGGATGATGGGGATGTAGGGTGCTGATGATCCGCGATGTTGGACTCAATTTTCGATTTTCTGAAAAAGAAAATGGCACAATATTTATTATCACCAAAAAAAAAAGGAAAATGGCACAATATTTATTATGAACAAAAAAGGAAAATATCACAATATTTATTGTCTATAATCAGACAATGATGATCAACATTTTCAACGCAAACGAACGTTGAATAATGATGATTGACTGCTTTTTATGACTTCTGGTTTCTGCCCTTAAAACTGGTCGACGATGACAAGCTAATGTGCTTTGATGAACTTGTTGCATTTGTTCCCTCTTCAACGTACATATCCAGCTTAGTAACAAAATCACGCCCCTTCACTGTTGATGTCTCTAAATACTAGAAGGCATTCTGCTCTAATAGTTTCTTCCCTCGATCAGATAGACATATGGGATTCCATTCCTGCTATCTGCTTCTCTGACTGTACTAATATGCAGAAGTTTAAATGTCACGTAAACCAACATCTTGTTAACCTTTCATAGGCATAATCTCAAATAGTAGCTCCTTATGTTCAAGTGGTGATATGTCTTGTTTGAGGTGAGCGTGAGTAATAAAAATGTGGCCCGATCTAATAAATAATCATTTTCCTTTAAAATAACTTGAAAGACCTTTTTCTCATGAATCACTTTATTGCTCGCTTGACCATATCTAATTATCCCGGATATAGACAGAAGATACCGGAAGTAAAAAAGAGCAGACAATCTTGACTATAACTAATGAGGGTTCAGTCTATTTCTTCTTTTGTTCTGTGCTCCTGCTTGAAACTTTGAATGCAACTAGGTAACAGATCTTTAGTTTAGAAACCATAGAAACCAATACTCTATCCGATAAAGCATTCATGTTAGATAGTGACTGGAGGGAGTGGCTGAAAGCTACTAAAGGTTTCTTATTCATGATCACGTGTTAAAAAAGAGATTCATGATCAGGTGTTAAAAGAGCTGAGGAGTTAGGGTTTAGCAGCCTAAATCCACAAAAGACATCGCCCCTCTAGAAAAAAAAGACATCTAATGTGAAATGATGTAACTAATCATCTGATCGGATTGTTTTGCAAAATCAAATATGTTAATAATTTTCACCTCGGTTAAAAGAACACTCATCAATAATTAACCTAAATAGTTGATGAAGTCGGTTTGCATATGCAGCCTTTATTTTGTTTACAAAAGGGTTACCATATATCAAGGTCCGGGGACTGTACTGTAGTTATTGGGGCAGTTGTGTAATAATCATTTGTAATAGTAAGTTGGTATAATTAGATCATTTACAAAGACAGGTCAATAAAAACTTGTCTACATTGTACTTGAAGACGACAATATTGTAGTCAGCTGGAAAGCTAATTACAATATATATAAAATAAAATGCAAATAAATTATAATATAAATAAAAAGACTATTAAACGAGCGTATGCACAGACCGGCGATCTTGTCCAGCACGTTCGAGAGCACATTCAGGAGCATGTTCGAAACGACGTTCAAGAGGGCAGAGGTCATAGAGAAGGATCACGATCAGAGACGTGGATGACGTCACAGCCGTAATGAGAAGTCACAAGTAGCGGGAAAATGAGGGAATAAATGTCATTATTATAAAAAGGAGTCGAGTTATTACTTGTCCTATGTTTCGTTGCGACGTACTCTATTACAATGTGTGGGTCTACGTGTGTATACGTAGTTTGTAACGTTACAATATTTCGCATGAAAACCGAAAGAATTTTACAAGTGAAGCATTTATTTGTTGACAAATGATATCAAGTTATACAGAGTAAAGATCATTATTGCTATGAATAAAAAGGTAAAATAACAGGGTTTTTTTTTAAATATGGTGTTTGTATATTTTTTAGATGAGGTTGATAATTATTTTTTGTATTATTTTGATTGTTTGGACTAATGTTTTCATTTTGGTTGTTTTTTCCACAACATTTCGGCTGATGTAACCCCCGAACGTCTTCAGATGCATTTACACTGGATAAATAGCGCCAAGTTTATATTTTATATATAAACCCAGGTCTATTCCGTTTAGATGAGAACAATAATCCAAACAATCCAAATAATACGAAAAATTATATATTTTATTTACAAGATGAAATTTTAAATCGGCATAAACGTTTTCACCGACCTTATAGCATGAAACATCTGCCTCTTTGTCCTTCTTCTTGTCTCGTTCTATGATTATCACGAGGCACATGATGTAGCCACGTCGTTAGATACGAATAAGAAATAGACCTACGCGTGTGTCGATAGCGCGAGATCAAACCGTATTAACGCGCACATCTCAAATGGCTGCGTTGGTATCTTTTTTTATTTGTGCCCCCTCCCCACCTTTTCGCTTTTTACAAAGGATAAATGCTGCGTCGAAAAAATACGAGAGAATAACCAAACGAATTTCAAACAAAAACGAAGAAAAGTTGAGAAAATACGGCTTACGATTTGAAAAACGCTGAGAAAAAACAGTCAGATTAAATGAATACGTTGATGACGTGTTGTGAAAAGCAGTAATAAGAAGGAGGGCAGGTTATCTGTTACAAGTCAATGTCACCCAACGGAAAAACTCAAGACCCTTTAATACGCTTTTCCTTGTTGATAGACGATTCTTTGAAGTTCAAGAAAAACGGTAAATACGTCCGTTTAAATAAAAATGCTCTATATAAATAAAAGCGAATGTGTATGTGTGTATATGTATATCAAGTCACTCGATGAGTGCTAATCTGTGGAATCGGAGTTGAAGACGGACGCAATTAAGACGTGGCTGGATTTGGAGTCGGTAAAACAATAGCGACTTCGACAGCAATTGGATTAAATCAATTAAAATTGTACAGGTTTATTAAAGTTAGGAACATTATAAAATATGTTGGCCATAATCACTTAATGGCATGACGAGGATCAGAGTGGAAGATGGGAAAAATAAAAGAGTCGGAGTGGAAAGTTTTGTGTTTTGATTCTATAACCTTGACGTTATCTACAACAAAAATGCTACCCTTAGCAAGTTTGGTTACTCTTCACACTAATAAAGACCAATGTGTATTTATGTTTGTGATTGAACGATACCAATATTTTTCCCGATTCTGATACAATTATTTATTCTTTCCTAAATTCTCCACTTTCTTTATAATCGCTCTGACCTCCATCACATCCCAATTGAAATGAATGGCTCTCGTCTTGGGGAAGCTCCATGTCTTGACAAGCTTCTGGGACTTACCTTCCCCCCTTCTCTGAAATGGAACACATACATCAAATCTGCTGCCAAGATTGCTGGAAAAATCGTTGGATCACTCTACGTTCCAGAAGGTATCTCACTAGCGATGTATTCTCTATCTGTATAAGAGCCAGGCATGCCCTAAAATGGAGTTATGTTGCCACATATATGCAGGAGTTACTCTGCGCACTTATCCTGCCTTGATAGAGTTTAAAATCGGCTTCGAAACCTAGTAAGTGATGCCCTTTTCTCTTCCCTTCAACTTCTTTCCGACAGAAGATACGTTGCGAGCCTCTCTGCGATATTGTTATTTTAATGGCAAAAGTTCGACTAAACTCCAATCCCTGGTTTCCCCTTGCCAAATGTTCACAAAATACACTCGACTAGCTACAATCACTATATACAATTTCTCCTCTCTATCTGTGCGTAAATTTAAATGCAGGTTCCATGAACAAAGCTTTGTTCCCGGAACTGCCCGTCTGCTGGCCTGCTTCCTGTCATAGTAGCCTTCAAGCCCAATGTAAATAAGTTCTTGATGAGCCGTCTCCGTAAATAATCAAACTCTACCCAATTTACACCATTAATGATTATTACACCACTACCGTACATTCATTAACGCTTATCCTCGAGTTGCCTTGATAATTAGTGACTCGCAAGTAAAAAAAAAATCTGATTTCTATACAGTAACCGATTTCGATTCCGATTTCAATAAAGAGACCATCCGTAAGAACCTCTGTACAACGATAGACTCACTTATCGAACAAGTTCATTAACTGGCGTCGAATAGGGTCGTTTATATCGAAAATTTTCAGATATTTGTAGTTTTTCGCAAATTATTATTTAAAAAATAACGATGATTTATTAAGTTAAAATGTAAATATACCAAAGTTAAGTGTAAATAAATCAACTAACAATTTGGTTCTGTCAGTATTTTTAAGTTTAATATTGTGCTGGAACACAATCTATCAAAACGGATGCGTGTTTTTTTTTTGTTTGTTTTTTCTTTTCTTTTTTTTTCTTTTTTTTTTTTTGCATCCCAACGATTAGTTAGAAAAAACAATTTTTGTAGATAATTTTGTTTAGTGTGATTTGTGGATGTATAGTGATTTTATAAGATTGCTGTAGTTCCTGTGAAAAGTTCGAGATGATAATTAAAGCACATAATAATAAAATATAAAACAAGAGCAATAAAATTTGTAAAATAAGGAAAGGATTGCATTTGGAATTAATTTTTCTGCTTAGAGCACAATCGAAGCATGATACTTGGCTTTTGCATTTTAAATTTTAATTCAAGTCATTATATATGAAAATAATTTTATTAAATCAAGAGTAGGTTCTCTACAGTGCAATGTAGACTATATTGTGGACTAAGGCACTGCGTGGAGGTATGTGAAGCTTCCTTCAAGTACACCGTTGTTATGCCCCCACTAGAACAGGCAATCAATCGATTTGATTGAAAAATGGGCGATATTATCGATTTCGATGACAATAAAAATATGGGAGTGTGAAACATTGCTTAACCATCATTCAATCCCGGGCAACGTCTCGATGCTATTATTTTATTATTGAAATCCTTTGGGTTGAGTAATTTGTATATTTATTTATTTTTTATTTGCGGACTGTTATCCTCATTTTCATAATCATTGTTTCACGACGTTTCGGCCAACTATTCATCTGACCTTCGTCAGGGGATTAACAGCAAAAGGATAGGAATGCTGAGTCTCTTAACTGTATCCTCAGTAATTACTGCCTTTAATAGTTGTTGTTGTCTCACCACGTTTTGGCCAACTAATTCTCTGGTCTGCTTTGAGTAGGATTGAAACTGCTATCTTCAGACAATGGAGCCGTAGACATCCAACGCCATTTTCCACTGACGAAGGCCAGAGGCCAGAGAAATAGTTTACCGAAACGTCGTGAAACAACAACTATGAAGATGCGGTGCGAAAAATTAATAAAGTCTCGCTGCTAGTATATATATATATATATATATATATATATATATATATATATATAAAGTGAACGTGTCTGTCTCTGTGTGTCTGTGTCTGTGTACATTTCCCTACGCAATAACTCTGTCAATTTTATGTCTACAGACTCGAAATTTGATATACAGGGTACTGAGATTTGGGAAAATTTTTGTAATCCGTTTTCGACCAGAAATTTGGTTGTTAAAGGAGTCAAGAACTTTGAGAACTCTACCAATCCCCTCCGCCAATTTTGGGTCTAAACACTTGAAATTTTAGATATAGGTTCCTTGGACTTGGATGTAACTTAATAACTTGATTTAAGCTCCAAACAATAAATGTTAAGGGGTCATAATAGGGGTCAAAATTTAAAAAATTGACCTTTTTTTTTTTTTTTTTGCTCAGCATACACCTCCAAACACCCGAGCAATGCCAGGCTGAAATGCTAGTATATATATATATATATATATATATATATATATATATATATATATATATATATCGAAATGAAAGCCTTAGTGGTTTATACTTTCCGGGTTCTATTTCATTTTATGACTGTTTACCATGCATCTATCGCTGTTCTCGTTGTAACCTCCTTAAAAATCGCAAGAAACGTTAAATTTCGATTATCATTATTTTCAGTTACAATCTCGTTTTATAAACAACGCTATCAACATGAATAACATTTACACAGATCGTATGTACGCGACATATGGGATATTAAAGTTTTTCTTTCTCTTTTATTGAAAGGCGTTTCGACTTCGCCATTCACACAATCTGTACACATTCATCTGTGCAACCATCTCGCAAGTAATTTAGACTTCATTACATATTATATTCTTACCAAGAGATTATTAGTATGTAGATACGGTGTTTGTGTTGAGAAATATGTCAAAACTACATCTGAAATATATAATTTTTTGATTGATCTTTAGCTAGAATGATAATCTTTTAAGTTAAAATTAGATCACTTATATTCGATAAATACGCGGTACCTTCAATACGTTTCCAGACTTGTTTTTGTACAGGCATATAAATTTGTTGTAAACTCTTGAAAATTCACTGAACAATTTCTATGATTACAGGTTCAAATGAACAGCTACAGCAGGAATTGGAATACATCCTACTAAAGCCTGATTGTCATAGCTGGTGAATTTCAAAAATGCAAAAAAAAAAAAAAAGAATATCTGGACGTAAGAGCACTTTAGAAGAATGATATGTAATAAATTCTGTTTTAAACTTGGAAAAAATGCCACAGAATCGTATGGAATGCTCCAGACTGCTTTTGGACCATCATGCATGAACCGATCATCAGTTTTAGAGTGGCATAAGAGATTCAGGGAAGGTAGGTAGTCAGTGATGGATGGTGAGAGGTGTGGCGAGTGTAAGGAAGTCAGAACATAAAAGGTGATTGGTCAAATAAAGAATTTCAAGGACCGTCGCGTGTTTATAGAGACAATAAGAGCACAGTTTGATGTCGGTGTGGGAACTGTATATACAATTATTCGCAAACTGAGCATATGAAGATTTTCGCAAATGTACCAGTCCAGAATTCCATCCTTGTCACAAACTATTTGACCAAGATGGGTATCAAGATAGTCCAGACCTTACTTTCTGTGACTGTTGGTTGTTCTCTAAACTCAAGGAAACCTTAGAGATTGTCGTTATAAGGAAATTTAGGAGATGAAAGAGGCTCTGATGAGGGTTATTGACAATTTCTTACAAGATAACTTCCATGATGCCTTCCAGAACTTTTTGAAATGATACAACAAGTGCATTGCAGCCGGAAAAGATTACTTCGGGGGGGGGGAACTAGAGTTTCATGCGTATCAATAAAACTGCCCATGCGTAAAACGTCTGGAAAATTATTGTCGGTACCTCGTGGATTAAGCCAATAACAAAAATACAATGAACACTGTACAGGTTTCTTAAATTTTAAATGATTCAATCTATATTTAGAATACAGTCACTGTGTATTTTTAGATTTTAGATTAGTTTTATGAAAAGTGAAGTAAAATGGCGTAAACGCTTTTGGTGAAAATTTAAAAAAAACTTCGATTTTGGTGAAAATTAAAAAATTTTCGAATTTGGTGAAATTTAAAAAAATCTTCGAATTTGGTGAAATTTAAAAAATCTTCGATTTTGGTGAAAATTGAACAATAAGTATTCAACTTCAACAAAAAGATATTCCCCAGATTTCGCGTATTCAAATGCCGTTTACGGATCATAACATTGGCAGACCTTCCCATATGAAAATTCAAATAATTCATATTTGCATTGAACATTATCCATAATCAATAGACAACACTCTTCCCTTTTGTAAAAGTATCTCTTCCTTTGTCTGACAAGAGATAAATATGTTTATTCGTCCCTTATTTGACGTTATAAATAAATATACACTAGATAAGTTTTGTGACATTTTGAAAACTAGGCGATCACACGTAAATGCATGCATTAAGAACGGACGCACATTCAATAAGACACTCGTTATCAACACGTGTATAAATGTACTCCACTGAAAAACATCACATTACCACCTAGTGCACTTTCAAAACTCTATATTACATATCCCGTTTAGATACCCCGCTCTCCAACACCAAGACAAAGTTCCTTTCTTAAAAACAAAAAAATAGCAATAATTTTTACCACCAGTTGCTATAGACGATAGCACCTTACCTAGTAGCAGTATTCAAGCATTTTTTTTACTTTTAAATTGGGTCCAATATAATATAATAATAAATACAAAATATGAATTAATCAAAATATCATTTTTAAGCGTATTTTACGACCGGGAAATGTCGGGCGGTCTGCTAGTATATATATATATATATATATATATATATATATATATATATATATATATATATATATCAGGAGTGGTGTCACCAATATTTGTTGTTTTTTATATACCTATTTGTTATTTACAATTTATATTTTTTCATTTTTTTTTCATATATATATATTATAAGTATAAAACATCTAAACATTTAAACTTAAAATAATAATTGAACAAAATGAAAGTGCAAACTTTGAATAATAAACTAAGCATATAAAAGCAAGAAATGCTGGTTGCTCCACTTTAATTAATGGAAAATAACAAAATATCAAGGCAAAAACAAATTGTGGCCAGTTCTGATTTTTTCTTTTAACACACACACACACACACACATATATATATATATATATATATATATATATATATATATATAGAGAGAGAGAGAGAGAGAGAGAGAGAGACAGACAGACAAACAGACAGACAGACAGAGACAGAGACTCTTATTTATTTTTCCTGGATGCTTCTAGCTTGATATTGCTCCGACTTTCATGTCTGTTTTGTACAGGGTATTTTTGTGAAGTAAATAAAATATTTAAAATGACATTTATTGCCTGTTTTCGTTGAAAGCCTAATTCTTCACAGCTGGTTGACCCTCTTCTCGCCGTCTTTAAACGCCATAATTTAACTCCCAAAAATATCTTCCAGATTTCTATCCAATTCAGCAATTAAAGAGCATAAAATTGTGCCCTTCGTACGATTTATAAGATGCATTATCATCGTGACAACTTATACCTGATAACCTTTATCAATCAACACTCAATTCATTCGCGCCTCATTTTGTATTATAGTAATCGCGTTCGCTTCTCGACTGGGAGATCTGGCCCGATCCTCAGTCAAATCATGCTGAAGACTAGTACTTTATGATCCCTTGCTAAGCATTCAGCGCTGTAGGGTGGGGATAACTGGAATCACGCTTTCACCCACATCTCTGTGTAAGTTCAGTTTCTGAGGACCTAAAAATCCCATGACCATTTCTGGAGTTTTGTATAACTCAGCTTTAAGTCATCATCATCATCATCATCATCATCATCATCATCATCATCATCATCATCATCATCATCATCAACAACAACAACAACAACAACATATTGTTTCACTCCATCTCGAGATCCATCGTCGGACAGTGTCCTAGGCATCCCTCAGGTCCGCATCGTAGCATGCCTCGCTTAGAGGAGACTGTGAGGATGTGTGCGATAGTCTCCACGTCGACGCCACAAGGACACCTGTGCATAGCCCCACTTGTCACATTATTCCGTTTTTGGCAACCTTCGTTCGGGCCTGGTTGATTGTTACCCATTATTTTCGGGGGAGTTCAGAGCCTGTTGCATAGGTCTTCTTTCGGTGTCGAAAGAGCCTCGTTGTTGTTACAATTGAAGAATTCATTCGGGTCGAATCAGTCAAAACTCTTTAAGTAATCTGATCGGAGGACTGTGATGTCAATGTTAACACATTTAGTACGATAACCAATTCGGCTCATACTGTATCAGAATATGTAAAGTTTGGAAATAAATCTTTGGTAATGTCTGAGTTTTAGCTGGCCTGACAGACAGAAATATAATTTTTCTTTATATTATAAACTGAACTTTTTAGGTATAATAGGCCGGGTGATTAGAGTTCAATCCTCAGTCGAGACATACTAGATATTTAAAAATGGTACATGATTGAGGATTGAACTCTAATCTCCCGGCCCATCATGCTAAATATATCTATTATTATACTAAAACGCTGAATTTGTTTGCAAGCATTTTAAATTTTAATGTCATGACGTCATTTCTAGCAAACTTTTTCAAACTTGAACGCTATGTTCTGGTTTCAGTTTTAGCTGATGGCAATCAAATCATATTTTTTAAAATTTTTGAAATCATTATTATATATATTGGGTACAATATAATAATCACTCGAGTATTGGCTCTATAATAATAAATGCGTAATCTGCATAAATTATATCATATTTAAGCGTATCTTACGACCGGGTTACGCCGGGTGACCT
The DNA here is from genome assembly GCF_053919585.1 of Euprymna scolopes. Classification (NCBI taxonomy): domain Eukaryota; kingdom Metazoa; phylum Mollusca; class Cephalopoda; order Sepiida; family Sepiolidae; genus Euprymna; species Euprymna scolopes. Next base: position 131,513,085 of record NC_136496.1, on the reverse strand, counting down.
GTATTCGGACGATGTCAAAAAATAGTTAATTCTTTACCAACACAGCATCTGACAATTAGCGTAATGGTTTGGAACCTTGACTGTCGTACGGGCAGTCGGGTTTCAATCCTGGCTTGAGGTAGTTAGTTGCTTGTCTAGCCACACTGATGAGCTGTAATTGCGGATGACTATATATATATATATATATATATATATATATATATATATATATATATATATATAAAGTCTGTATTTGTCATTTTTTCAAAAACTGCTAATTTAAGCTAAATTTAATGTAGCTGTTTAAACAAACTATACCTCATTTGATTAGCCTTTTACCTATTCATATTTGACTTTTAATTGAAATATTCTAGTGTTCACGTCAATTTAAAAAAATAACTTCAAATTGAGGAGGCAAAAATAAAGTCCGCACAATAGGGAATTGTTATTTAAATGTAACTTTAGGACATTAATGCAACACAAATACAACAGGAACACAATGAACTAGTTAATGTTTAGTAGCATAGCCCTCCTGCAACTTGACAGCAATTTTTAGATGCATAGCCCACCTCCTTTGCCTGCAATTTTGGGGGAATTCCTTGAATCAGACTGCAGCAATACTCCGGGAGAAGGGCATCCAACTTTTCTTTAAGTTATTTTTTAAAATTGACGTGAACACTAGAATATTTCAATTAAAAGTCAAATATGAACAGGTCAAATTATAGAAGAATAAAAGGCCAATCAAAGCAGGTACAGGTTGTTTAAACAGTTACATTAAATTTAGCTTAAGTTTTTGAAAAAATTACAAGTGCGGGCTTTATTTTTGCTGGCACTGTATATATATATATATATATATATATATATATATATATATATATATAATGTCTTTCATAAATATCAGTCTGTATTTGTTTACAATATCACGTAAGCTGATATTTGGGCTTGACGATGAATGCCCTAAAAAATCACTTCTTATTAATGTTTAGTTTAAAATATGCAAACAAAGAAATGGTTTACGGAGATTTTAAATGGTATTTCTTCTTTTATCGTAAATTGGACTATAAAGAGAAAAAAAATTAAATTAAGTAGTGAGGTACACCTGGACTTGGACAAAAAATTACTCGATCTGTAGTTGAATACTCTATCAATAATCTATATCTCCAGATTATAATAAATCGTTTTTTTTTTAAGAAATGATTTGCTAAAATTATATTATCTCCCTTTGTCGATGTAACGTAAAATATTCCCCTGTAAAAATTATTATTTCTGTCAATAAGAGAGAAAAGCTATTTTTAAGATCGGATTTTTTTTTTAATTTTTGATATTTATCAGATAAATTTCTGTATCAAACATATCTAAGAACACTGGCAGACATATGAATTAGCTTTGTGTGAAATTTGTAAAAGATAGGCTCAGCCGTTTCGGACCTTACGAGGAAAGGAACTCACACACACATACACAAAATGACTTTCTTTTAAAAATTTCTCCCCAAACAAGGCACATTGTCACTTTGAAGTAGGGGCTACTATCATGAACATAAGTTGCAGGGGCATTATAAAGGGAGATGAGTGCCAAGATGTATGTTCACATTACACTTGAACTTCTGCATGTCAGTACAGTTGGGAAAGCAGAATCCTGGAAGGGAGTTCCAAAGTCTAGCAGTTCCGGGGAAGTAACTATTGGAGTAGAAGGCCTTCTTACACCTATGGATCTCTATTGTGTAGGGGTGGGATTTAGCTGCTTGTCGGGTTTGTCGGGGGAATTTACGTTGAGGGGGTACAAGGGCGTGTAGTTCGTCAGAGCATTCACTATTAAAATACTTGCAGAACAGGCAGAGGGATGCAACATTTCGTCGATGGGACAGAAGCTGAAGCCTAGATGACAGTTCAGAACCTATCAGGTTGGTGACTCTCTTATGAACCCTGTCAAGGAGTGAGAGACAAGTAGCAGATGCGCCAGCCCAAATGTGACAACAGTACTCCATACATGGGCAAATGGTGGCTTTATAGAGGTACAGGATACTTTCAAGCGTTAGTAGCTTTCTAGTGCAGTAGAGAGAGCCCACCTTCTTCGCGGCAGCATTGGCAATGCTCTCAATGTATCTGTTCCAGTTCAAGTTTCTTATAAATGTTAGGCCGAGGAGTATAAAGAAAGTACTTTCGGGTAATGTGTTCTTGGCCATTGCTACCATTGCTATTGGTTGTAAAGAAGGTTTCTTGTAGTTATTGAAGGAAACAAGCTTAGTCATGGCAGCATCGAATGTGACCATCAATTTTTGTTCCCATTCCACTACAGATTAGAGGTCTTGCTCTGGTATTTCTGCCATTTTATTAGATATGTGTACATTTGTTTTCCCCTCGTGCCTGTTATAGAGAGTGGTGTCATCGGCAAACATACCCATCTCTGAAACAATTTTACCAGGGAGGTCATTTATGAATATCAGGAATATTAAAGATCCAAGGATAGACCCCCTGAGGTACTACCGCATTTATATCATATTGTTTAGATGTACGACGGTCGAGGACAACCTGGATTTTCTCTTACTTGAGAAGGATTTAATTACATTATGTATTCTTCCTGTGATTCCATATGATCTCATTTTCCTTAGAAGACCATCGATCTACACTCCCCTGTTTTTTCCAGTGAACGGTATATACTTTCAGAGATTACAGTTACGATATGTGCTGTGGAACGGACTTGCCTAAATCCATATTGAGTTTAGCAGATGTAAGGTGATGGGCTAGAGTTTGATTAATTAAGGACTCAAACATTTTGGCGAAAAGTGAGAGACAGCTAATGGGGCGATAATTTAGTAAATTATATATATATATATATATATATATATATATATATATGCGTGTGTGTGTGTGTGTGTGTGTGTGTGTGTGTGTGTATTTCTGTGGAAATATAAATTTTTCAATTATATTTCACCTATTTGTATATACTAATCCTTAATTTATGAAGCTCAATGTAAATAAAGTAAAATGTCGTGATAAAAGAAAAAATATAAAGTAATTGCAACTTCTCTTCCAATTTTCGGATTTTGTAACCACGCCCAAATGCATTTCATTTTCTCTTAATGGATTTATAGTTACTCTGAAGTTAAGGACAGAATATATTCATTGGTTGATATAATAATTAAGTGAACGATTTTGCGAGACGAAACAGTTGATGTCAAGAATTGTAAATGTCAACGTAATTAAAGGAATAAATTGTAAGATAGTCAACATCATTAAATTTGAATATAGACCTTTGTGATATATATATATATATATATATATACATATATATATATATACATTTTATTTTTTATTTACCATATCTTTCTGTTAAGTTACATTATTGTTTCAGCTACTCGGCCGTTTTTTTGCCGTCTGTAGCTTCCTCAGACTTTTACAGCCATTTCTATAAAAGTATGAGGAAGCTACAGACGGCCAAAAAAAACGACCAAGTAGCTGAAACAATAATGTAACTTAACAGAAAGATACGGTAAATAAAAAATAAAATGCATATTTGCTCTACAACAGTATTGAGCACTTTCTTCATTTTTATTAATTACCATTTCTACTATATATATATATATATATATATATATATATATATATATATATATGAGAAATATTTAGAGGAATGAACCCTAGCTCGAGTGTACAAAACTAAATAGGTAATATGCTCGGGCGCATATGCCGAGCGTGTGGCGTGCACGTGTCTAATCTAGATAAATGGCTGATGAAGTGATCTCATAATTTCTGCGCGATCAATTTCAAAAATAGTGGCGCAATCTCACAATCATAATCGGCGTAATTGGTAAGAGATACGAAAGCACCAGGTGGATCTCGAAACGGACGAACCGATAGACGGACAGAAGTTTACTGTGTCATTGTATTCGTTTACAGGCGCTCTACAGCAAATCTATGTTAATATAAATATTTTATAATTGTAGTTATGGGCTTATAACGTGCATACTTTGTAGGAATCGCATTGTAAGGAAACGCTACAAATAAAATCACTTCATTATTACAATCTGCATTAGAATTTCATTCAGATTTCTAGGTTGTATCTCCCTACCTCTTTGCTCTCTCACTTCCTGCCTCTCTTTTCCTTTCTCCCCCTCTCTCTCTCTCTCTCTCTCTCTCTCTCTCTATATATATATATATATATATATATATATATATATATATATATATATATATAAGTGTGGGGAGGTGCGTGTTTGCATTTCAGGTTAGAAATATGCAAAAGCAAAAACCATTGAAATACAACTAGTAAAATTGGTTATATTGTTAATGTTGCTAATATTGGTTATATTGTTAATGTTGCTAATATTGGTTATATTGTTAATGTTGCTAATATTGGTTATATTGTTAATGTTGCTAATATTGGTTATATTGTTAATGTTGCTAATATTGGTTATATTGTTAATGTTGCTAATATTGGTTATATTGTTAATGTTGCTAATATTGGTTATATTGTTAATGTTGCTAATATTGGTTATATTGATAATGTTGCGAATATTGGTTATATTGTTAATGTTGCGAATCGTTGTGGTTGCAAGGTTGAACAATAATTAGTAAGGAAATACAATGAAGACGCAAACAACAAGATAACGCAATAATAAGTGTATTAAAGAAAAGGTATATTTACAATATGTACAAATGACGGTGTCGAGTCAGAGAGTCTTGGTGGGAGGACATGTACGCTCTTCGGCGTCACTTCCGGTGGCGTTTGAGTAAGACACACCAAGGCCAACCTAGGCTTGCCATTTATAGTGTTATGTTATTCGCATATGCAAATAAGTGGTTACCACCACAACACTAATATTGGTTAAATTTCTAATATCACATAAAATTGCTAATATTGGTTATATTGCTAATATCATTAACATTTATAATATTGGTTATATTGCTAATATCACTAAAATTGCTAATATTAGTTATATTGCTAATGTTGCTAATATTGGTTATATTGCTAATGTTGCGAATATTTGTTATATTTCTAATATCACATAAAATTGCTAATATTTGTTATATTGCTAATATCATTAAAATTTATAATATTGATTATATTGTTAATATCACTAAAATTGCTAATATTGATTATATTGCTAATATCATTAAAATTTATAATATTGGTTATATTGCTAATATCATTAAAATTGCTAACATTGGTTATATTGTTAATGTTGCTAATATTGGTTATATTTCTAATATCATTAAAATTTATAATATTGGTTATATTGTTAATATCACTAAAATTGCTAATATTGGTTATATTGTTAATGTTTCTAATATTGGTTATATTGCTAATATCACTAAAATTGCTAATATTATTAATGTTGTTAATGTTGCTAACATTGGTTGTATTGCTAATATCACTAAAATTGTTAATATTGTTATTCTGATAAAACTCCCTTACCCCTGAAATTATTCATTTTTTATTTTGAACTATGTATTTATCATCAATCGACAAACATGGTGGACATGGATGGGTAGATGGCACTTTGCAATCAAGTCTATAACAAAGTATCTAGAAGAATGGAAACTGATGCATAACCTGTGTCTAAAATAATTATTGGTTTTCTTGCCTTGATGTGTCATCGAGTCATACTTATGAATGATTTTTGATTAGTTCTTGACGCTTTGCCAGTTTGTCACTATAACCCGATGATATACATGTTTCTCTGCGATCTTATCTGTCATTCAAATATTAAAAGTCTCATGGAAATGAAAGATTTACGAAATGTGTACATATAACTGCTTAGGCCATAGGTTTACAATTTTGCACATATAAGGCACATATGTTATGTATATATTTTCTATTATGTATGCATAGACACTTTTTTAAAGCGGAAGATCGATGCTTCTAAGGATATAAGAACAGGGCATGTATAAGTATAAACTACACTTTATCTCAACAAATCAAACTGTTCTAAACTCATAACTATTTTTACATATGGAAATTTGCTATAGTGCTTTCTGTCTCAGATTTTTATTACAGGGTCCAAGGGTGTCCAAATCTTACAGGCTATCGTTATACGGGTACAGCAGCTAGTAACTATATTTAAAGAGGCAGATGTTTTATTTTGATTCCAATCAGTCAGTCTCATATTTCAGGAGATTGAGATATCTTTTAGAACTCAGGTTTGCTGTTAACCAGCTAGCGAGCTAGCACGTAAAGAATGGAAGATAGAGAGAAATAGAGGGAGAAGGAACGGGATATAAAAATTATGAAAGGTGGAAAGAGCAACACAAAAAAAAAGCTAAAGGAATAGAGAGGAAGAGAGATATAGATAAGAGTGACAGATGAAGAGAAATAGAGAGAATTCGTGATATTTGGAAAAGAGAGTGAAAAGAAAAGTGGGGAAAAGAAAATCAGATAGAGAGAATTTTATATATATATATATATATATATATATATATATATATATATATAAGGGAGGCAGATCATGATGTTATAATCATTAGATAATTCTGGACATAAATAGATGTTACGACATTTAAAAATAAATGTTTAAATTTCAACGTTATTTCTCGCGGTTAAGGTTGGCTATGAGGTTTTTGTTTTGCTAATGGAGTCAGGTTGTTGGGTTCAAATCTCCCGAGCGGTAGTAATCGTATTACCCAGCAATGATGATTCTCAAAAGGATGAAACACGAATGTCTGTAGGTATTGAAAAATAATTATAGTAATTACTTTATATATATATATATATATATATATATATATATATATATATATATATATATATATATATAACTACTTCATTTACTCACATAAATCAATATACGAAAGTATGAATTTATTCGTAAACTTTAAGTATTTACTTCAACAGTGCCCAATACGTAGGTAGAGCTAGTTAGTAAGTTATAAAATATATATTTTATATATATATATATATATATATATATATAATCATTATACTTTTTTTCCATTCAGAGCATACAATTTTTCGACGGCCTACTAGCAAGGTATTTAATAATGTTCACACTATATAAAATATTTATCATTTTTTAAGAAAGCCATCCTCATTGTTTATGGAGTATTTTACGTTACACCTGTCAAGGGATATAATAAAATTTTAACAAATTATTTCTTCTTACAAAAAAAAAACAGATTCATTAATGTATAGACATATAATGATCCGAATGATTCTCTGTTCAAGCACAAGTGTACCGCACTATTTTATTTTAATTATTTTCCTTTATAATGAATTCAATTTACGATAAAAAGTTGTACCATTTAAAAGCACCGCAAATCATTTCTTTGCATGTTTTGAAACTAAATACTAATCAAAAGTTACTTTTCTAGAGCACTAGCATGAGTGCCCGGCGTTGCCCGGGTGTTTGGAGGTGTATGCTGAGAAAAAAAAAACAAATACGGTCAATTTTTTTTAACTTTGACTCCTATTACGTCCTTAAAATTTATTGTTTTGGGCTCAAATCAAGTTATTAAGTTAGATCTATGTCGAAAGAAACCTATATCTAAAATTTCAAATGTTGAGACCCAAATTGTCGGAGGAGTTTGGTGGAGTTCTCAAAGGTCAAATCGTTGAACTTTGACCCCTTAGCAGCCACATTTCTGGCCGAAAACCGATCACGTAGATTTTCCCAAATCTCAGTACCCTGTATATCAAATTTCGAGTCTGTAGACTGAAAATTGACAGAGTTATTGCGAAAGAAAATGTACACAGGCACACAGACAGACAGCCAGACACACAGACACACAGACACGTTCTCTGTCATAGATATATAGATAGATTCATCGTCAAGCACAAATATCAGTTGACGTGATATTGTAAACAAACACAGACGGAATTTAATAAAGGACATTATCATTATTATTTTTTATATTTTCCTTTTTTTCTTGCGAACCCACTAGGCAAATTATTCCTCTTAATATATAATCAATGGAGGATTGATTTTATATAAATACATATGCAATCTACATAAATCAACATATGTTAAAGCATATTGTACGACCGGGCTAGTATGCTAGTATATATATATATATATATATATATATATATATATATATATATATATATATATATATATATATATATATATGATGAAAATAATGGAAATAGTATTCCGACAAAATAGAGAAAATAAAAAGGAACAAACCGTATTATGTGTTCATCAACGTTTCGTCTTTATTTCAAATAAACCGCGTTGGAGACTTCTTGAATCTGCGCTTATCGCAATTTCAAGCACTATTAAACAACGTGGAGGTTTCTATAACATAGCGCCATTAATAAGTAAACTGTTATTAAAAGAACATTATTTAACTGTGGACACAGGTTAACTTTCTCACACCATTCAAACACCCCCTGTAATAATTAAGACATAATCTCAATCAATAAATTACATAAAAAAACACTCATTTCATTTCTGTTACAAACTTATAATTGAATTTCAACAGATATATCTTTTTCCCAATAAACTTGCGTTCATAGTTTTAAAATTAAATTAATGACTATATGACGTCACTAAAATTTCCTTCTCTTTAACAGCGCGAGCCCCCCTCCTTTTTGAATTTCCAACATCAATTTTCCGTTTCTCTGAAATAGAACTGCGTCACACTGTGCACGTGAAACATTTTCAAATATTTTATACTGGTATATTTTTTGGTTTCTTAATCTAATTCATCCAGAGGAAGTCTCGAAATAAAGACGAAACGTTGATGAACACATAATATGGTTTGTTCCTTTTTATTTTCTCTCTCTCTCTCTCTCTCTCTCTATATATATATATATATATATATATATATATATATATATATATATATACATATATATACTGTGTGTATGTTTTTATGTGGCCATGTTGTTTATGAAAACTTATAGTACGACAGATAACTTGGCAACTCCTAATATATGAGCGATATACTGATAATCATCGAACGAAAACCATCTGCTCACCAATGTTTCATCTTTCAAATATCCAACGAAATATCTGACAACATTGCCAGCAAATGAAAAAATATAAAACGGAAATCTATTAAGCCTGGAGTTTTGATCGCTTTGATAAAATAATATTAGCAAAGAAATATATTTTATCATCTTAATATAATGAGCGAGACCTACGTTCTCTGAAATGCAAATATATACCATTTCTAAATTATTTAATGTTTATAGGTATTTCTGTATATATATATATATATATATTCATAACTTTACGAAACCGGCAATATGTATGTAACGTTGGAGCTGCAAACAAATTAAAGAAACATAAAAATTCCGGGTCGGCATTTTTTCTTTTTAACAAAAGTTTTATCACCGTTACTCTCACGTCTCGACACCAATTAAGTCTCTCAGTGTCACATTTCCATCTAGCTTGATAGTTTCTCCTTCCTCCGACCGTATGCCAGACACAGCCGGCCTATTCTCGTCCTTGACTTTGCACGTCCATTTTTTTTTCGACACGCATTTTGCTTCCCCGACCACGTAATGCATTTTTCTTGCACATACTTCCTTATTTACAAATGTGCTTTTTTGTGACTACTGTATTACTGCTTATCTCTTCGCAAGCCAGCTATTTTGGCTGCTGCTGATAAATTAAACTAATCGTCTCATAAGAAACTATGAAATGAATAATTTATGAAAGTTCGTTTTTTAAAAGAATATGCAATTTAGTAAAGTCTCTCGCATATCTATGAGATAGATAGGTAGATATATAGATAATTATCATTTACTGTATCAAGAAAAAATTTTATGAGATATATTTTATATATTTTCCATTTTTAATATTTACTTTTACAGAGTTCGCTATGAAAGGTGAAATAAAAGTCAGCCAAACCTTTGTCTGAGAAAAGCCTGGAAACTGGTTAAAGAAAATATGGGCGGGAATAACAAAAATCTGATTCGTTAATTAGCACAATTAACACCACGTGCGTATATAATAAACCCCGGTAACATCAACTCCACGTTTTTTTTGTTTTGTTTTGTTTTTGTTTTTTAGCCTGATGATTGTGAAAAAGAAGTTATTAATTACAAAATGGAAAACAAATAAATAGACCGGTATGATTCAAACTTGTAGAACCTATTCTACAGGACGTGATAGGTTAGAAATGCTCTGACCAGAAAAATACAAAGATATTATAAATAAGGACACTACTGCTGAGTATACAGAGAATTGACACCAAACCCTTTTATCTTGTGGCTACTATTTGTTTTTAATTATTGAGAAAATCTTACTTGAGCTGGACTTCATTCGTTAAATGCATTTTCTGGCATATGAGAAAGGATTAAAGTCACCATTAAAACGACAGATCGTCAGTGACGTTAGCAATTGAAAATTTATAGAATAAAGTGGGTGGTATTATCTTTATTATTAGCTCACAAGGAGCTTTCACACAGGTCATCAAGGATCTCGCCTGAAGACAACCTGTAGTGTTCTATAGAAGCTGGGTGACAACGTCTTCCCAGATTTCCAGTACTCGCCACCTCTTTTGATAACATTCGCATTATCATAACGGCCGTTAACCATTGATTTCTCGCCGACAGCGACCATTGGTATCCACTGGAATTTGAGGGGCAATAAGCCTCCTTAAGGTTCCAGTTATCTTCGCACTTGTCCAGCGGAGATCTGATCAGCACTCTCTCTTCACCCTTCTCGACTATTTGACACCACTCTTTTGTGGGGAGGGATGATGATGGGGCAATGGGAGGTGTTTGGGGAAGGGATGGAGAACATAGATATGCAACTTCAATATTCTTGGCTCCATGCAGCGCTTCTTTACGTTTTGTCTCTGCAGTAGTTTGTTTGAAACCGCGCATGTGGCTCATGAGTATTATTCTCCGTATTCAAAGGTTTTCCTTAATATTTCAGCTGTCTTCATTCTCGATATTCGTTGTATCTTTCCAGCCATTCATCTGATTCCAATTTCTCACATTCTTTTTTCAAGGCTTTTCAGAATTGTTCCCAGTGCTCCTACTATTATAGGTATTATCCTGATTTTCTTCATCATCCATATTATTATTATTATTATTATTATTATTATTATTATTATTATTATTATTATTATTTGTACTCACTAGGAGTTTTCATACATGTCATCATCAAAGATTTTTCTGTCAACAATCTATTCCGTGTTCCGTGGAGTTTAGGTGACAATATATATCCCCAGATTTCTAGTACTCTCCGCCTCTTTCAATAACATTAGCAAATGAATTTGCGTTATCACAGCAGCCGTTTACTATTGATTTCTCCCTGGCAATGACTATTGGTCATTACCGGAATTTGATGGCAATAAGCTTCCCAACGTCCCTGTCCCCTTCGCACTCATTCAGGGGAGGTCTGGTTAGTGTCTCTCTCCTCAGTCTTTCCATCTTCTTTGACCCTTTTCGATTTTTTTTTTTTTTTTTTTGTATCAGCTAATGCGGACACTTTTCTTTTGGGGGGAGGGGGGCTTACAATTATACTGTTTCAATTTTCTTGATTCCATGTGGTGTTTTTTGTGTTTCACTTCTCTATCAGTTTCTATATGCCCGATTAGCGCCTGCAACTCATGTGAATTAATCTCTGCATTCAATAGTTTTCTTTAATGTTTCAATCGTTTTTCTCAACTATTAGTTTGATACTAATCTCATTTTTTTCCAACATTTTTCGAAATTGTTTCTAACGCTCTTACTATTATTGCTGTTATATTGACTTTTTTCATCTACCCATATCCCTTTCAACTCTGTCTCCTTGATCTTCACTCTGTGGTCTGCTGGAACGGCAAATACGATTTGACAGTTCTTTTCCTTCTTGTTAACTAGTATGACATCTGGTTGTCTTTCTTAGATGGATTTATTCGTTTGTATATTCATGTCCCATAGGATTTTGTGACTTTCATTTTCAAATACTGTTATCAGCTTGTGCTTGTGCCATTTGTCAGAGTGTTCAAGATGCAATTGTCTGCATAATTCCCAGTGAACTGCCTTCCCCATTATTTGATGATGATGATGATGATGATGATGATCATCATCATCATCATCATCATCATCATCATCTGCGAGAATGTGAGAGAGAAGGAGAATGAGAAGTGGAGCAATTATGCTCCATTGGCCTTGGAGATAAGGCGTATACACGGGGTTAAAACACAAATAATCCCGGTCGTAGTTTGTACACTAGGAGTAGTATCAAGTCGTCTGGAAGGACAATTGAAAAAACTACAAATCCCCGATGTTTTAGGCGGCCTTCAGACCTCTGCTATTGTAGGTACCACCAACATCCCTGGGAAAACCCTTGATCTTTGGAGCTCCTGGTTTGAAGCCGGGATTAAGGGAAATCTTCTGGAAATGAATGACGTTGATTATTATTATTATTATTATTATTATTATTATTATTATTATTATTATTATTATTATTAACAACTCACTATATGGTTTTTAACAACTCATCATCAGTGAATTGTTCAGACAACAACAAGAGTATTCCCTGGAGTCTGACTGACAGCAAGTCTTCGTACATGTGTAAAATTCTTGTCCTCTTCTGATAGCCATTTTGTGTTATTGCACCTGCCGTTTAACATTAATTTTTCAATAGCAACGACCATTGATTTTCTCTTGAATTTAGGCGGCAATAAAACTCCAGAAAGTTCTAATACACTCTGCACCCTTGTTGGTGTTCTCTCTTCTCTTTCCATCATCCTTAACACTTCACGAACATTTTATGTGGTACCAATCGAGACTGGTGCCATTATATACCTGTGCGTATATGTATGCGTGTTTTAAGGAATGGGGATTACAATTTCCGTTCATGGAATTTCATTTCGACTTGTGAATCGGTCACATTTGGTATTTTTCAACTTGCAAATTAAATTTCTAGCGTTTTTGTGAAATCAAGTTATCGAGGGAAGATCAAATTAATGTATAATGTTTGTTCAATAAAAGCATTCGTGATATTTATATTTTAAGACTGTATTATACTAATATATGGGCGAGTGTACGTGTGTGTGTGTGTGCGTGTGTGTGTGCGTGTACATGTGGTGTTAAATGAGTACAATTATTCTATTATTCTTGCGGAAGAGATTGAATTAATTCCTACATTCTTGTGTCCCATATGTTTTTTACGAATCGAATTGACTTCTCAAATGCGAATTCTCAAAGAGACATTCTATTTAACACAGCTGGTACTACAAACATACATTACTCTTTATATATTATGAAAATTAATATATATATATATATATATATATATATATATATATATATATATATATATATATATATATATATATATATGGGGGGGATTCCAATATTATTCTCGATTACGATACAATTATCTATTTCGTTCTAAATTCCCGATTCCGATACGGTTACCGATTCCTTATAAATCTGTAAAAATTTAACTATAAAGTTGGTATATTTTCCTTGATTACAGTAAAAAGAAACATGTTAAATGTGTACATATTTTTTACAGTGTAAAAACACTCTTGTGGGCAGTTATCTATAGACTTTAGTTTCACTGGTTGTTTAAAATCAATAAATATTTATTATATTTTTATTACAAAAAAAGATGATTAAAAAAATCGCTTTTTGGCATCGAAAAATAG